>NW_027397085.1:26106909-26279102 GCF_003265705.2 Callorhinus ursinus
AAAAAAAAAAAAAAAGATAGTAGGAAGGGAAAATGAAGGGGGGGAATCGGAGGAGGAGATGAACCATGAGAGACTATGGACTCTGAGAAACAAACTGAGGGAGGGTTCTAGAGGGGAGGGGGGTGGGGGGATGGGTTAGCCTGGTGATGGGTATTAAAGAGGGCACATACTGAAGGGAGCACTGGGTGTTATACACAAACAATGAATCATGGAACACTACATCAAAAACTAATGATGTAATGTATGGTGATTAAGATAATAAAATAAAATTAAAAAAAGAAAAAAAATTGTGACCTAAAGAATTGGGGGGAGGGAGAAGGGAGTCTAGCACTAAAGTTTTAATTTTCTATTTTTATTAAAATTCTTAAGCTTAAATTCCATGTTTTTTTCAACCCAGGCATTTGGAGACTGTGTGTGGTCCAACTCCTATTCATCCTTCAAGTCCCAGCCTAGATGCCTCTTCCTCCAGGAAGCCTTCCCTGACTTTTCCAGGACAGTTTAAGAGCATTTCACCTAGGCTCCCACAACCCCTCTCCATTCTCTAGAAAAAAATTAAACCTCATCACACTAATTTTTATTGCCTGTTTACTTATCCTACTTCATCACTGGATCATATCCTTCACAAGGGCAGGAGTTGGGATGTCAGTGCCGAGCCTGCGCCCAGCCCATACAGAACACATGAGAATCCACTGAGCTGAACTCTACTACAACAGCTGGCCCAATCCCACCACTGACCAGATCTTAGATGACTTGAGGAGGGCAGGCTGAGGCCAGCTCTCCCAGAACAGCTCTAGTAAAGCTCTCTTTTTGCCTGTTGTTTCAGGTGTCCTGTATCGCACATCCCCTTTGGGACAGGAAGTGTCCTGTGTCACTGTTTTCTCCTCTTGGTCTGATATCAAAGGCTGGACCAGGGAGTTCCTGAGTGAAGATCAGGGGGCTTGGGTCCAGTTACCCACCACCTGCTAGAACAGCAACTTGGCCTCATTGCCAAGTAGAGAACAACACATGCTTTATTAAATAATAACGACACAATAGACACTGCTCACTCTATCTAGTCATTTCGGCTCACAGGTCATATTTGGAGTCTCACCAGGGTGGGACCAACAGAATGGGCTTCATGGGCAGAGGTGAGGGCAGAAGACTTGCAGGATGCAAATTATTTGGATTTCGTGGATTTGACTGAGGAGTAGTTTTTCACTTGCCTATCCCTTCACACAAGGACTCCAAACAGAAACTGTCCCCTACTGGTCATCGTACACAGAGTAAGGGCAGATTCTTTTCCTCATCCCCCTCTTCCCTCCTGGGCCCCAGGTTTCCACAAGCCCAGCAGCTGACATGGTGATGCTCTTCCCCCAACAGTTCCCACCAGAGTTGAAAAGACTTTCTGTACATCACTGTCGTTTTATAAACATACACACAAGCACACATTAGCAACCCAGAATCTAGCCCCCAAATCCATATGTTTCTGTTTAAGGAAATGTTTGCTCACATGGGGATCTCCTGGTCCCTGAACCAAACTCAGAACTAAGGACACATGGGGGAGGGGGGTAGAGTCAATGCCAAGGTCATCGAATGTACCTTTGTCCCCAGTGTCCCACCATCCCTGAAAGCCCACCTCCCATGGGATCTGTCCCCCATGGAGCCTTCTCTCACCCACCCCTCCTCTCCACACCAACCACTACAGCCCTACTGTTTGCCCTCATTATCCCTCACCTAGATGGAAGCAACAGCCTCCTCCTGACAGTCTTCCTCTCTGTGGCATGCCACTACCACCCACCCCAAATCAGACCACAGAACTCCCTTCCTGAGATCCTTCAGTGACCCCATGACCCAGAGGCTCCAGCCTACACTCTCCAGGAAGGCAAACCAGCCCTGTCTCATTCTGCAACTTCAGCCTCCACACGGTACACTCCTCCCTTGTCTGATCAAACTGCTTGCGGTCATCCCCTCTCGCTCCACACTGGTTCCCCCACTCCAGGCCTTTACTATGTTTCTGACCTCCTGGAAAGCCCTTCCCATCCTTGGTTAATTCTTACTATCTTCATGAGTCAGTCAGGTATCACTGCCTCTAGGATGTTCTCTCTGAAGGCCCAGTTTGGGCTAAGGACCCTTCCTCTGGTCCCACAGTCTCCAGTTTAACTATTTTAAAGTGGAGTTGTGTGTACCTGAGCCTGACTTCCCAACTAGACGGTTCCTGCCCTGGGGGAATGAGGGGGCTGATCCTGTAGAGCTCCCCCACACCTAGCACAGTGCCTGAACTCTAGATGACCAATAAATATGTGCTGAATGAAAATGAACGTCAAAACCCCCAAACAGAACTAAAATGGGCCATTCAACTGAGAGCCCACTGCATCTGTGGAAGGAAAGAGAAAGTTTCCAGGTTGTTGGAGCCCACACTTGGCCCTGGTGTTCCCTGAGCCTAGATGCTCAGAGCACCAGGACGACACCCAGGCATGACCTGAGGACAGAACCAGTGTTAATCCTGAACCTGCTCCAAGCCTGGTCAGCGACCCCAGCCACTCCAGTCTCGGGACAATCCATCTCAAAATGCGATTTGCACAATTTAATATCGCTAAAACTTCTTTTAAATAGCTAACGTTTATTGAGTATTTACTATATTCCAGGCTTCTGGGTATGTGCGTAAAATCACTTTACAGAAAAAGAGTATGGAGTTGCATACTTTACATTTTACAGAAAAGGTATAGAGGTGTACATTTTGTATGCTTTTTTGAAAAATACAGGACTTCAACACTGGAACCTTACTTATCCCTCCAAGCTCATTTCTCCACCTCCCTCTCTACTCCACTCTGGCTTCCTCTCAGTTTCTGGAAAGTGCCAAGCTCATTTCTGCCAAGGAACCCCCACACATACTGACCCCTCTGCTGACAATGTTCTACAGACACTTCCGCCTCTCCACTCGGCTGCTCCTTACCCTTCCCACCTGGGCTCGCTCTTCACCATCTCTGGTGGGCCTGGCCTGGCACCCCTCTCCAGGGCGTCCTTGGCTTCTGCATCCCAGCAACCCCACCACTCAATCCACACTAGGATTCTCAGTGGTCAGGCACATGGCTGCTTTCCGCATCTTGACTGTCTGTCTCCCTGACAGGACCGTAAGCATCCTGAAGGCAGGAACTGTTCTATTTTGTTCACCCAGCACTGGGCAATGAAGTGTTCAAGAAATACTTATTAAATAAAGAAACAAGTGGATGAATGAGAAAATGAACTAATTAAACCAAAGGAAGGGAGGAATTGCCACCTTAGGCTTTTCAACTCTGGGAGAGATACATCCCCTAAAATGGTGGAATTTTGGTAGAACAATTTAAGATGAAAATTCAGAATTAGGAATCCGTGTTTTTCGAAGAAGTGACATAGGGAGAACTCTAACCAGTTCATCTGTTCTGGTGGTTTGTGCAAACATGAACTTTGCCTTCTTCAGAGACAGTCCTTGGAGAGGACCATGGAGCTGCCCGGGCCTCCAAAGATGACCTTGTGTGGCCTCAGGCAAGGCTTGACAGGCAAGCACCCCACTGCTGCTTGAAACATTTAGTTCAACTCCACAGGGCTGGAAGGGTCTAGAATCCCTAGAGCAACTCCCATGAGAATGAGTTCACAAAATCACTGTTAGCCTCAAACCTAAGAGCCAAACTTCTGGGTGTGTACTATCCAAACCCAAGGCTACAGTTCACCGTGCAAAAAAAGGAGGTCACGGTGCAGAAATCTGGATGCTGCTGCCCCGGGGAAGGGGGTGGGTAGCTCAAGCCTCAAACACAGCTAACCTTTCCAAGACATAACGGGCACACCTGAAGCTTTTCCACCCAGCCTTAGGAAAATGTTTATGAAGAGCAGCAGAGGGGAAGAGGGTGGGATGCCGATTGTTATTAAAAAGACAACTAGAGCCACAGGAGAGGAAATGTCTCTGCTATTGCTCCCAGCAGGTCACTATTGTGGAAGAGAAGTAATACCATTTTAAAAGTGCCAAACAGGAAGGAAGAGCCTGGGGGGTGGGGGGACGCAGGGGGTAGAGATAAACGAGATCAGAGCAGGTCAAAAAAAAAAAATTAAAGAAACGAACTCCTTCTGGGAGCAAAAACTGTTCTGTAGGAAGACACACCCCTCAGCAAGTTAGTCTCCCTGTTTTAGAGAATTTTCCCCCCCTGGTGTACTTATTTCGTTTGTATTTGTAATTTTTTTTTTCTTTTTTTGCAGGGAAGGATGGGTCTTCCTCTGCTTTTCTCCCCGTTTCTTTTTCCTCTTTTCTTTCTGGCTCCCTGACCAGGCCCCCTACACCTTCTGGGTTCCAAGAGCATCCTGAGGATATTTACTAACAGGAAGTCAGACAAGAAGGGAATTGACACAGTCATTAGGTGACATAAGCCTGCTGACAAGCTGCCAACTCAGCCTATTGAAGATATAACTGAAAAGCCAGCATTTCATTCAAACTAGGTCACCTCCAAGTGCTGTGAATGTCAGCTGGGAATTCACACAGACCAAGAACCGAGAGGCCAACAGGGTAGCGGTTTCCCCTGGGGACAAGCAGAGGTCAAGGGGACAAAGGGAAGATGAAGACTAAGAAGGGAATTTGTGACAACGGATAAAGTGGGAGAATGGGAGGGAGACATTCACTGGCAAGTGGATTTCCAAAAGCAAGCTCTAGAGATTCAGCTGTCAGGGTCTGAGCAGGCCACTGGTGTGGCATCTGGCATTCTATTTCCATGCATTCGCTCCTATTTGCCTAGTAAGTATTCTGTTCATTAAACTGCAAAACCGGGGCGCCTGGGTGGCTCAGTTGGTTAAGCGGCTGACTTCAGCTCAAGTCGTGATCCCAGGTCTTGGGATAGAGCCCCGCATCAGCCTCCCTGCTTAGCGGGGAGCCTGCTTCTCCCTCTGCCTCTGCCGCTCCCTCATGCCCTCTCTCTCTGTCTCAAATAAATAAAATCTTTGAAAAAAATTTTTAAAAAAATAAACTACAAAACCTCCCCCAAATAAAGTGCCAGTCCCTTAAGGGAATGGTCTGTGTCTTCAATTTCACCAAATACCATGCCATAACAAAGTCAACATTTAATCGACTACATGATTATGAAAAAAGCAATACAGTGAATGGTTGAGCACGTGGGCTCTCTGGGGCCAGTCAAACGTGGGTTTGATGGCCATCTGCATCTCTTATTTGCTGTCTCCACTTGAGAACTCTTCCAGGCTCTTGATGTTTTAGACCCCTCATTCATAAAATAAGGACAACAGTATTGCCCAACTCATACACGGTTCCCATGAGGGAAAAGTGAGGTATTACATAAGAAGCAGTCAGTAATGTGCCAGGCACAAAGGAAATGTTCAGTAACTGTGTGTTATTATTACTATTTTTTTCAGTCACTATTATTGTGAACGATGACAGGCTACCTTCCCCCTGACTTTGGGTTTCCCTGAGTACCTCCACGTACATCTGGATTCTGCTTTTACCAAAACCGAAATACCCATCCAAGGCACCCAGGCTTCACCTGGCAGACTGAGGATGAGAGCAGCCCCAGGGAAACAGTGTTCAGTTGCGAAGAGCCTCCCTTCTGAATGGGTGATAGACTGGCAAGATCAACTGGTTTTCAGCAAGGCATTTACAACATCTCTCATTTTACCCTTGTGGTCAACAAGGGAAGAAGCTGGGCCAGATGATAAAACAAGTAACTGGTCACTGGAACATCTACCTGAACATCTGTCAGACTGTGCTCTCTCGAATATATATTTACGGATTATTACTAGGAGTTACATAGCAGAGCAAGGGAGGAGAATTTCATGGTCATGTACAGTTGGAGAACTATTTCTAACAATTTTTTTCATCAGAATTTTTAATATACTCCTAAGCATTGTGGGTCTTTGAGAAAGGGTTATGGTATATAGCATAGCCAAATACGTTTGATTATTATAGGGGTACATTTTTGAGGACCATACTATGGACTAGCATCCTCCAGAATGCCCTCTGAGATATGTCATCCACGTTCAAAGGTATGTAGCATCAACCCTGGCAGGAGTATCTTGGGGGCATGCTGTGGCTCTGGCCTTGACCTTGTCTGGTTCATCATCACTAGTTTGGTGGCACACTGATGAGATTTGAAGATGACTCTAAACTGGCCTGGGAGACTGAGGGAGGGATGGGACAATCAGGACTATGGTCTTTTTTTTTTTTTTTTAAGATTGATTCTTTATTTATTTATTTATTTGACAGAGAGAAAGAAGACAGAAAGCACAAGCAGTGGGAGTGGCAGAGGGAGAGGGAGAAGCAGGCTCCCCACGGCAGAGGGAGCCTGATGCAGGGCTCCATCCCAGGACCCCGGGACCATGACCTGAGCCAAAGGCAGACGCTTAACCAACTGAGCCACCCAGGTGCCCCTCAGGACTATGGTCTAACAAGATACTTCATAGGAATAAATCTCAGGTCCTGCATACACGATCCAAAAGCCAATACAAAGACTTCAGGATGGTGGAAGATGGGGCTCAATGTGGTACATGTGAAAAAGACTTGGGACTCCTGACTATGCAAAGAGAATGAGAAGTTGGGTCCTCTGTCAAAGTGTCTGAGCCTCTGGATCAAGCCTCACCTGAAGGCAGTACCACCCCCAGGCCTGGGCCTTGTTACATATACCAACAAATTCCCTTTCAATGTTAGTGTTTCTTCTTTTTTCTTAATCCGTAACATAACATTCCAAAATGATAGTACTGTCAAGAACACTATGGTTTCCAAAGAAGACACTGCACTTTTAGGAAGAACTGAAAGAAGTTTCAAGTCAAATCAAGGAGCGATGTCCCACACTTCCTGGTTTGATGACTCCTGGAGTTTAGCTTATATATGGTTTGGAGTGGGAGGGCAATCTTAGATGGACCTTGACAAACAAGGAAAATTTGGCAGGACAAACAGGGTGCCTGAAACCATGCTACACAAAGAATTAAGTAAAACAAATTTAAAAGAGACAAGAGCTATAAAGGCTAAGGAGGGGGGCGCCTGGGTGGTTCAGTCATTAAGTGTCTGCCTTCGCTCAGGCTCAGGTAATGATCCCGTGGGTCCTGGGATCAAGCACCGCATCACAATCCCTGCTCAGCAGGGGAGCCTGCTTCTCCCTCTCCCTCTGCTGCCCCCCCCCACTTGTGCACGCACGCTCTCTCTCTCTGTCAAACAAATAAATAAAATCTTAAAAAAAAAAAGACTAAGGAGGGTCTAGCCTTCCAAATAGATCTATGAGGGATACAACATTCTATGAAAAAGAATCCAGTGATTCTTAACCTTTTAGAGAGAACAAACAGACACTCTTGAAAAACTACTGAAAGCTATGGAAACTCTACCCAGGAAAATGTACATGCAAACAAAATTCTACAGACGATTTTCAAAGGGTTGTTGCCCTGGCCTCCCATCATAACCATGGGAGCTCATCCATGGATGTCCCCCATAGAAGACCAAAACCAGGTTAAAAGCCTCCTCAGGATTAGGCATTATCTGTGTCATGTCCCTACCCCCACTGCTGTCAAAGTAATGAACTAGGATCAATGGATATCTCTATCAGCTCAGTAAAAGACACACATTCTCATCACGCCTGCCATCTGGATACAGAAAGAGCTTGTCATCTTTAGAAGTATTCAAGCAAGAATTGGATGAGCATTCTCATCAAAATGCTGTAGAGGTTTCAACTATGCTACAGGACCCAAGGACTCGGGCCTTTGCAACTTAAAATGTGGTCTGAGGACCAGCAGCATCATCTGGGAGCTTATTAGAAATGCAGAATCTCAGGTGACTCATATGCATGTCAGTGTTTAAGAAACATTGCTCTAAGATTTCTAAGATTCTCCAAGGGGCAAGAAATAAAATATTCTGGTCCCTCAGCAGCCGTTTCCACCCACGCCTTCAGAGAGTTGACATTTTATAGTTTTAAGTAAGTTTGGGTTTTGAGGGCATAGAAGCCAGGGCCTACCCCCTACCCATTGCATGAGTTATTTATCTTCTCAAAGATGGAGATGGAGGGGCGCTTGGGTGGCTCAGTCATTAAGCATCTGCCTTCGGCTCAGGTCATGATCCCAGGGTCCTGGGATCGAGCTCTGCATCGGGCTCCCTGCTCGGCAGGAAGCCTGCTTCTCCCTCTCCCACTCCCCCTGCTTGTGTTCCTGCTCTCACTATCTCTCTCTCTCTGTCAAATAAATAAGTAAAATCTTTAAAAAAAAAAAAAAAAAAGACAGAGATGGAGAACTAAGGGAGAAGAATGGAGTAATTCCCACTTTGTCTCTAATCCAGGTCCAGAACTTAGAGAAGGAAAAGGCCATTTGAAATATTTATCTTCATGATCCTCTCCTTTAATAATAAAAGATTTGATTTATAGCACACTCTCATGTGCCATATACACTAAGTGGTTTCTTATCCTCTATCTTAGTCTTCACAATAACCCTATAGGTACTATCATCATTCTTCTTCCCATTTTATGGCTGATTTCTGAGGCTCAGAAAGGGTGAGTGACTTGCTCAAGGCCACACAGCTAGTTGGTAGGGGAGCCAGGTCTTGACACCAAAGTTCAAGTCCTCAACCACTAAAGCCACACACCTATCTCCTTTACAGAAGATCTCTTGCCTTCTACTCTTTTCAGGAAGCCGTAAAGGTGGCGTGAAGTCTGTCAGGTTCCCACAGAGCTTATTCAAGTTATGCAAAGATGCAGCCAGGCTGGGGAGCCACAGACACGGGTGTGCCCAGGTCTCAGATCTCAGCCCTCCATTATACTCTGTTCATTACACAGGAAGACTGGGAGGTCATGCTTTCAAACCCTGGCCCTTCCTCATTATCAGTTCCAGCATCAGAGTTCTCCCGGTCCTGTACTGACTTGCTCTATCTCCTGGCTGCTGTCCCATCTCCATTAGATCCCAGGCATTCGAGCCAAGTACACAGCTATCCAGCCCTGGCTGAACGGAACTAACTTGCCATTCCTTCTCTATACTTTTGGGCACAGTCTGAGAGGATTTAGAAGGTGTCATTGACTTGGAATTACAGTTCTTTGTTACTGAATGAAATTCCGGACCTCGCTGAAGAGACGAGCACTCCCCCTTGCGCTTACACAAGCAGCTTTGTTCCCCCTCCAAGTGCCCCTCTAGCTGCACGGCACACACTGTTTGTGGGCTCTGCTACTGCTCAAGGAGGGACCTTACCAGAGAGAACTCAGACCTCCAGTATTCCGTACCGCCAGCCTTCCTTCAGAAATGAATCATGGCTGCGTGCTCTCTCTTCTACTTACCGTTACTACCTTTTATTTTCCTTTCTGGGGCTGTCATACTTTTTTTTTTTTTTTTTAAGATTTTATTTATTTATTTGACAGAGAGAGACACAGCAAGAGAGGGAACACAAGCAGGGTGAGTGGGAGAGGGAGAAGCAGGCCTCCCACCAAGCAGGGAGCCCGATGTGGGGCTTGATCCCAGGACCCTGGGATCATGACCTGAGCCGAAGGGAGACGCCCAACTGACTGAGCCACCCAGGTGCCCCAAGGCTATCATACCTTTTGTATGCTTTTGTCTGACCTGTCCAGCCAGGACCCCCAAGGTAGGAACCACATTTTGATTATCTTTCTTTCTGCTGCAAACTCTCGCACAATGCCTGGCCTGTATGAGATGCTCAATGACCATATAACTGATTGATAACCAACCGATTGCATTTTACACATTATCATGCACATCTATTGCTACGTCCAAAGTAAATTCACTCTTCCAGATACTGGACTTATTTGGAGAGAGGGACTCGGGGGTGGCGTGGGGGGACTCTAAGTAAGCATGTTGAGATCCTGAAGCAGATGGTGTTGTGTAAAAAACCATGGCATTATGGTTTCAGCCTTAGAGGAGGTAACAATAAAACTTGCTCCCATGAGGTGGGACTAAGCCACTAATCCCCGGGTACAGCTGGAAACACAAAAGCTTCTTAAAGTTCAAGGACCCCAGCCCACCTGGTTAGACAATAACCAGGCCAAAACTTCATTTCTCAGCTGTGCTTGCTATCACTAGGCTCCAAATCTCAAACCACTTAAAGAGAATTCTGGGAACTTTAAAATAAACTTTCTTGAGAAATGGGCCAGGATTGTTTTTGTTTGTTTGTTTTTGCTTTTGTTTTTATTGTTTCATTTTCTTACAAAAAAAAAAATTCATCGGTGATACCTGGCTAGAAAAAGGCCATTTTGTCCAATAATAAAGGGGGGGAAAGGTTCAGTAAATTAAAAAATTTTAAACATATACTAGATGCCAATTCATTTTTTGAAATGTTCTCAGATTTCTCTCTTCAAGAATAACTCTTTCTGGGGTGCCTGGCTGGCTCAGTCAGTACAGCACAAAACTCCTGATCTTGGGGTTTTGAGTTCAAGCTCCACGCTGGGCATACAGCTTACTTCAAACAAACAAACAAACTCTTTCTGATCTATTCTCCACTCAACAAATAGGTCCAGAGAAATGATTATGTTCTGTAGCTGTTCACTCTGTGTACAGACAAAAACAAACACGGGCTATTAGGCTGACTTTTTCATACTTAGTTCTTCTGCAATTTCTTCTGCTCTAATTATCAACTTTACCACAGAATCTCTAACAAGGTGGAACTCTAAGGGGAGGAAGCATAATACAGTCACCAAAGCACAGACCCCAGGCGAGGCAAATCTCAAACCCTGTCTGCATTACTTCACCTGAGTATTTGCCCTCTCCACGCTGCAAGGACCTCACACAGAAAATGGCGATGAAAACAGTCCCTATCTCGGAGGAAAAGTGCCTGATATTTTTATAAATACCCCTATCTGTGACTCTATACAACCTTAAGCTGGGGGTTGAAAATGAAAGTGTCTGCAGGTACAAATAAATATAGGAGCTGGGCCAAGAGACTAGGACTCAGAGTTGGGCCTGAGATGGGCGGGTGGGGACAGAGGTAATGCAGTCAATTGTTACAGGTCACCAGTCAATTGTTACCACAAGAGGACGCAGCCCCATGTCCTCAGTTCTTCTGATATGTCAACAGAAGTCAGCCCTCCAGATTTTCCCAGTTTTGAAATACGGGTTCAAACAAATTGAGATGCAATAGAGTAATAACAGGAGCTTGGGGTCTGGAACCAGGGCAGCTGTGTTTTGAGTCCCAGTTCTGCCATTTACCTGCATATGACCTTGGACAATTTACTAAACCACTTCATGCCTCATGTTTCCCATATGAAAAACCGCTACCATGAGAGGTAATACTAGTGCCGATTTCATAGGGCTACTGTGAGGAATAAAGGATATATATAAATTTTAACATACAATTTGTTATATAATGTATAGATATTTATATAGCAATTCTATGTATAAATATGTAAAATATATATGCAATTGTAACAGTGCCCGGTACACAGTAAACATTATGTAAATTTTAGCTATTACCATCATCACTTTTGCAAACATGACATAGAACAAACGAAACACTTCTCTTAAGAGGGGCCTATATTAGCCAACACTTTGCTGGCCCCTACCACAGTCATGGAGCCACACAGCCTCACACAGTTGTGAAGGTTGGGTGAGAAGGCCCTCTACCTGCACCTGCCAGCCATCCCAAGAGACCCAGGAATAGGGCAGCAAGACCCAAGGAGCACTAGGGGCACCACCACATGAACGGCATGTCAACTGCCTCTCCTTATTCATCTCTTCTGTCCCCAAGGTGACAGCAGGCTGGGATGGTTCTGCCAGGCAGACAGAGCAGCTCAGGATCATTTATCAGAAGCACTTTGAGTCACAGAGATGTTCTAGCTACCAGGAGCCCAGTGGAAAGCTTGACCATGCCTGGGAATTCACAGAGCTTTTAGCCCCAGGGCTAGTGCACTGGTCCCACCACTACATTTGGCTAACCAGTCACCCCACTGGGTGCACAGGAGTGGGCCTGGATTCCTGGGTCACTGCAGCACTGCAGAGACGGTTTCCAAGCCTCTTGGCCTATAAATGCTTTTCAACAGTCCATGCAATTCTCTCCACTTGGCTCACACTGCAAAGTATTTGCTCCGGGCCTTCCTACAATTCCTACTGAGCTAGCAGTGATGCATCTGCTGGCACTCAGCAAAGGCTTAATTTTTACTTAGTTGTTTTGTTTTGTTTTGTTTTTACTATTGTTTATTTATTTCAGAGAGAGTGAGAGAGAACACAGATGGAGAGGGAGAAGCTGACTCCCCGCTGGGCAGAGAGCCTGATGTGGGGCCTGATCCCAGGACCCCAAGATCATGACCTAAATGGAAGGCGGATGCTTAAATGACTGAGTCATCCAGGTACCCTGCAAAGGCTTAATTTTTAAAAAGGCAGGGAAGAGTAACTGGTAAATCAAGTTATATCTTCAACCTATATTAAAAATTGTCCTTTTGGGGGCACCTGTCTGGTTCAGTTGATTAAGCAGCAGACTCTTGATTTAGTCTCAGGTCATGATCTCAGTGTCCTGGGATCGGGTCCTGCATCAGGCTCCATTCTCTTTCTCCATGCCCCTCTGCCCCTCACCCTGCTAGCACTCACACACACACACTCTCTCTCTCAAATAAATACATTTAAAAATTGTCCTTTTCATCATTTGCTTTCCTTTGATCTAGCCTCATTTCTCTCAGGCGCTGGATTTTTCCTTCACCACAGTAACCAGAGTAACAAAAGCAAACCTTCGTTAAGTACCACTTTTGTTTGCGACACTTCACACCCAAGCCTCACCACCACCCTAGAACACATATACCACCAGCATCCTGATGCTGCAGAGGAGGAAACCTAACTCAAAGCTAGTAAGATCCTTGGCCAAGGTCACACAGCTAACAGGCAGCAAAACCAGAAGTCAAAAAAGTTCTGTGACTGCAAAGCCCGTGCGCTTACCCAAATGAAGGAGTTAGATCATTCTAATTCATTCAGGTGGTAGCTGAGCCTTCCTAAAGAGCACCCTGGGCTAGGAACAGAAGGAAACCGCCGGCCACACTCCAACTGGATATGGCATCCACTCTTCCTGCCCTGGAGTTCCCTCCTCATGCCACCTCCCCAAAAAGATATCTGAAGGTGAAAATAAGATCACAGGGTAATACAGCTTGCAATTTAGGAAGATGCTATATAAATCTAAAATGTTAAAATTACCCTAAGAATTGAGGTACCTGGGTGGCTCAGTCGGTTAAGCATCTGCCTTTGGCTCAGGTCATGATCCCAGGGTCCTGGGAGCGAGTCCTACATCAGGATCCCTGCTCAGCAGGGAGCCTGCTTCTCCCTCTCCCTCTGCCCTTCCCCTAGCTCATGCTCTCTCTGTCAAATAAATAAATAAAACCTTAAAAAAATTATCCTAAGAATTAAAGGTTGGAGTTACATGAAATAAATTCATAACAGTAAGTCTTACTGGTCGGGTATATATTTTTAATCTGTGTGGGTTTTTTAATTATTAAAACAATCCATGCTCATAACAAATTCAAATAATACTGAAGCACATAAAGTTAAAAGGAAAAAAAAAAGAACAAAATTTCCCATCATGTCCCAACTTCCTGAGTGAATATCTTTCCAGATTTTCCTAAATACAAACTAACATAGTATATATATAGATCTATACGCACAGTTTTCTTTCTCAAAATCAGGATCCTATTCTACAGTTTTGAAACTTTTTATTCAAAATTGTATTTATTGACATATCTCCACATTCGTTTGAAAAGACTGGAGTTTTTTTAACCAACACAAAGAACTGCATTATATGAAACTGAGATTTATTTAATCAGTTCCTTGTTGAAGAACATTTGGGTGGTTACTATTTTTGGTGCTGCAATAGTTATATACATTATAAAAATCTCTGGTATGTGTCCTAGTGACTATGAGATGATTAGGGTTACAACTTTTGGTACTGGTGCTGAAATGGAGCTTCTCCTCAGTTAAATGAAAGATCCCACTCACATTTAAAACCATCCCAGCTGCTAAGACTACTATTTTCAATAGTAAAACACAGAACTGAACACCAATTCATTCTTTCACTCATTTATTCATCCAAGTACCTGTGGTCTACTAAGCTCTATACTAAGTGCAAAGGATTAAAAAACCAAAAGACCTAGTCTCATTTCCTGCCCTTGAGGAAATGACAATTTGGTGGGCAGACATACTCATAAATGAATTCTACATCCTATTTAGGAGTTCTGCTAGGTTTAAGTCAAGGAGCATCTAACTCTGGAGGATATGGACGTGCCTTCAGTAGGAGTTTGACAGGATAAGAAAGCCAAAATAGGGGTGCCTGGATGACTCAGTCAGTGGAGCATGACTCTTGATCTGAGAGTCATGAGTTGAAGCCCTCATTGGGTGTAGAGATCAGATAGATAGATAGATCATCTAAAACAAACACACACACAAACAAACAAACCTAAAATAAAGGACAGGGTAACCAAGACTTAATAACTACAGTTGTAAAGCTTCACCTTTAAAGCCATGCAGAGTATTCAGGGAACTTAGAGGACTCAATGTAAAGGGCATCTAGTGGGGAAACGTCAGGAGAGAAAGTGAAATGAAAATTGCTTTTGAAAGGCCTTGAACATGAAGTTCAGAAATTTGGACTTTAGGTTGTCAGAGGGGAAATACCTCTCCATGGGAATTTTGGATGTATTACAATTTATCCCTTCAACTAAATGAACATTTGCATCGTTTCTGGGTTTTACTACAGTTTTGACTACAGTTGACCATTGAACAATGCAGGGGTTGCGGGTGCCAATCCCCTCACAGTCACAAATCTGCGTATAACTTGTGATTCCCCAAGACCTTAATTACAAATAACTGACCATAGCCTTACCGATAACACGAACAATTGACAAGTAAGTATTTTGCATGTTATATGTATTATATGCTATAATTCTTACAATAAAGTAAGCTAGAGAAAAAAGGTTAAGAAGATCTTAGGGGAAAACACATTTACCGTACTATACTGTATTTTATCTTAAAACAGTTTCTTTAAAAATCCATATTTAATTAATCCATGTTAATTTAATTTTAAAAATCCATGTTTCATACAATATCTTAAAAAAAATCCACATCTAGTTGGACCCATGAAGTTCAAGCCCATGATGTTCAAGGGTCAACTATATTACAAATAATCATGCTATGAATATCTGTATACGATTCAGCTTGCTTGCTTGCTTTTCTCTTGGGTGAACACCTAGGAAAGCAATGGCTAGATCACATAGGAGACAGATGCTTAACTTTGTAGGAAACTACCAAACTGGGGCACCTGGGTGGCTTAATCGGTTAAGCCACTGCCTCTGGCTCAGGTCATGATCCTGGAGTCCCAGAATCAAGCCCCATATCTGGCTCCCTGCTCAATGGGGAATTTGCTTCTCCCTCCGCCCCTCCCCCCACTCATGCTCGCTCTCGCTCGCTCTCTCTCAAATAAATAAATTTAATACTTTCCAAAGTGGCTGTGCCTTTTTACCTTCTCACTAACAGTTTGTCAGAATTCTGGAACCCACATCTTCACCAACTCTTAGTATACGGTCAGTCTTTCCACCGGCAGCCATTCCAACAGGCGCTGGTGGTATCTCACTGCAGTTTTAATTTCCATTTCCCTAATGACTAATGCTGTTGAACATCTTCTCGTGCTTATTTACTACCCATACATCTTTGATGAAGTGTCTTTTCACGTCATTTGTTTTTTAAAATTCGGTTGTTTTCTTATTACTCGGTTTTAAGAGTTCTTTATATATTCTAGATACAAGTCCTTCAACAGAAGTATGCTTTGCAAATAGTTTCTCCTACTCTGTGGCTTATCCCTTCATTCTCTTGTCAGTGCCTTTTGAAAAGCAAAAGTTTTTAGTTTTGGTGAAGTCCAATTTATCCATTTCTGGTTTTATGGCTCATAGTGTTTATGGCTCATAGTGTTGCATCTGAGACTTTTTTGCCTAAACAAACGTCATAAATATTTTTCTCCTATGTTTTCTTCTAGAAATGTTATGGTTTTAGGCTTTAGATTTAGGTCTGTGATCCATCTCCAGGAGCCATTCTGAACACCTGTGGGGGCCCTTTTGTTTGTCACAGTTGGGAATAGGGCAGGAACACTAGAGGTCCCACAATGCACAGGAAACACACACACATACAATGCTCTGTAGAACTGTCAAATGTCTTGCCAAACATTTGCATGGGAAAATAGTTTGTCACATAGTATCTGTTTAGCTTTTACTTGAAAATACCAAGAGCTTTACAGAAAGTTTGCACAACAGTACTTAAATCTTTTCTTCTCTTAAATCCAAAGTTTTTCCTTAAAAGCGCATATTTCATTATGTCTTCCAGTATATCTGTGCCTGTGCATTTATATATCAAATTACATCTTTTATTATACACTAATTTCCTTTCATTTCTCCTTTTTAATTCAATTATTAATTGAATTAAATTAAATTAAATTAATTTAATTTAATTAATTCTTTATCTCATGTGTGTAGCTGGTTGTATTATCATACATTGGCAAAAAGACAAAACTAAAAACATTGAGCTGAGTGAAAAAAGAATCAGAATGACATCTATAACAATACCACTTATATATTAAAATATAATTATAGAATTAAAAGTTTGAGAAACTTGCACATAAATTAACTACACACATTTTCTAAGAATGCGTGGAAGAGAAGAGACACTATACACATTAGAACCATGTATAAGGTAATGAGGAAATGGGTCACTGTAAAGACTTTGGCTTTTATTCTAGTGACATGGTACAGCTTTTGAAGGGTTTTAAGCTGAGAGTGGCATGACCTGACTCTACTGGAGAAGGACCATGTGGGCTGCCATGTTGAGAACAGCAGGGCCAGTAGCAGAAGCACAGTTAGGAGCTGACCACATGGTCTGGGCAAGAGACAGTGGTGGTTTAGACCAAGAGTAGCAATGGAGGTGGTGAGAAGTGCAAAGATCACAGATACACACAAAGGGTGAGCAGACAGGATTCGCTAAAGCACTGAATGCGAGTGGATCGGAGGAGAGAGGTCAAGGGTGATTCCAAGGTTTATGGTTTGAATAACTATTTAGGGGGGTGGAGGAAGACTGGGAAGAACAAATCTGGGCGGCAGGGACAGTTAATATGGGCCTTATTAATTTTAAGATGTCTAATGAATATTTGAGGGAGGAGTGCCAAGCGGGTAAATGGATACATGAGTCTGACAGGCGACAGGTCAGAGCTGGAGAGGATAAACTTAGAGGTGGTATTTACAGCTAGCGTGAGGAAAGAGAGAAGAGATCCAAAGACAAAAGCCTGGGACATTGTGACAGGGAAGCTCGGAAAAGGAGTTGATAGGCAGGAAGGAAGACCATCAGGAAAGCACGGTGTCCAGGGAGTCAAGCAATAAACAAAAAAACCTTTTCAAGGAGAAGGGTATGATTAATTGTGCCAAATGCTGCTGATAGGTCAAATAAGACGAGGTTTGAGAATGATTGTTGAATCTGACCACAGAGGCTAGAAGTGGGGGGAAGCAGCCAGGCTATGTGGGGAACCATAAGGCATGCAGACAGGGATCTCCCATGCTCCCAAGAGGCTTTCACCCTTTTTTTTCCCCTTGCCTTTGCAGACGCTGCTTCTCTGCCCCTCTTTACTGAGTTGAGGTCAAGGTACCAAGCACCTGTCTCCTTCCAAGCATAGGTCCTGAGGGCATTTTCCTTTGTTGTGATTGACGCAGTAAATGGAGTCTTAGTCTACTTGCCTGCACTACAGGGGCGGGGACTGCGTCCTTTCACCCATGGACTTACTCCATGCACCAAGCACAGGACGTGACAAAGAGCAAGCACTCAACTCCTACTCACATAGATCAGGGAAGAGAGAGACTCACAGGCACTAGTGTGATCAGGTATGGCTAGAAAGATGGTCAAGTGAGATGTGTGTGCAACTCAAAAGGCAGTATGGAATCAGATTCCAAGGGAAGATAGGATGGGAATGTCATGAAAGGAAAAGATGTCCTTTCTCCAAAGCAGAGAGCTGGGCTGACTCAAGCATCAGAGACTCAAGCATGCTTTCTCCAAAGCAGAGAGCTGGGCTGACTCAAGCATCACTCTAGGAGAGAGCTGATTTCAGGGCCTGGAGGAGTACTGGAGGGATCTGAAATTCTATCTGCTCAGTTCAGAATCCTGTTTTGGGCAGAGAAGACAGCATACGTAGACTCTGTGATAAGAGGTTGGGAAGCCCATGGACCATCACTGTGGTCAGACATATGTTAGGCTGCCGCACACACACCAAGGAAAGAGACATTTGGTTTGGGGACAGAAGTCCATCATGTATTGCTGCAAATTAAAAACCAGGAGGCAGCAGACAAAATGTTCACTGTTGTAGGAAGAATAATAACCTTATCAAGTGCCTTTCATGTGCTGTCCAAGAGTTATCTCCCGTGATCCTCAACTCCCCGACTAACCTATGTACCATCACTCTCTCCTATCACCCCATTTATTCCCTGCAAAGCATTTTATCACCATGGGTAGTTACCTTGTTTGTATGTTTCTTTACTGCTTATCACCCGCTCTCCCCATGGGATTTAAGCTCCTCAGAGCAGGAAGCTTGTCTGACCTTACACTACACCCCTCTGCTAGCAGAGCCCCAGGCACACGGTATACAGCAAAAATTTATCAAGAGAATGAAAAAGGTCTGTAGCCCATAGCCTATACCTCACTTAGCAGACTTATCACACTGTACTGAAATTATTTCTTTTTTTTTTAAGATTTTATTTATTTATTTGAGAGAGAGAATGAGAGAGAGAGAGAGAGAGAGAGCACATGAGAGGAGGGAGGGTCAGAGGGAGAAGCAGACTCCCCGCTGAGCAAGGAGCGCGATGCGGGACTCGATCCCGGGACTCCAGGATCATGACCTGAGCCGAAGGCAGTCGCTCAACCAACTGAGCCACCCAGGCGCCCTGAAATTATTTCTTATTGAATTCACTCCTACTCCAACAGGGATGACAAAGAGACTTCATCACAGGTGCCAACTCAAATATGTAGTTAGTGGAACAATTATTTGATCAACGAATGATGTATGTTACAGGTGGAGGAATCAGGAGGGGCAGAACATGCGGACTCGAACGGGCATGCGAAGCACCAGGAGACCTGGAGATATTATAGACCTGTGACAATGCCAACTCTGCTTCAGTAAGCTGGGATGAGCCCTGGGATTCTGCCTTTCTAACAGGTTCCCTTAAGACAGAGACTGTCTTATTCACATTTGTATTACATTTTGCATGCTACAAAGTTGGAAGAATGAATTAAAATGCTGGAATCTGGGGTGCCTGGGTGGCTCAGTTGGTTAAGCATCTGCCTTTGGCTCAGGTCAGGATCCCAGGGTCCTGGGATTGAGCCCCACATCAGGCTCCTTGCTCAGCAGGAAGCCTGCTTCTCCCTCTCCCACTCCCCCTCCCTCTGCCACTCACCCTGCCTGTGCTCTCCTGCTCTCTCTTTGTCAAATAAATAAAATCTCAAAAAAAAAAAAAAAAAGTGCTGGAATCTACTTTCAAAACCAGAGCAAGTGAAATACCATTGTTTTCTATCACTTAGTTACCCTTCACAAAGACCTTCCCTGGCAGGCACCTGTTGGCCGGGAATGTTCTCTCAGTAGCCCACCCCTGAATACCCGAGGTCTCAACCGTATACTGAGCTTTGGGCAGGTCCAAGGGTGAGGCAAGGTAATCCCCTCTTCCTTCCCTCCTCTCAGGCTGGAGGGGCTTCCTGTGAGGAAATACGGTCTCTCTGTGTGGCTGTGAGGATAGCAGCCGACAGGCCCCGGCATGTAATGATATTAGGAGGGTCATGCCACTCAGCAAGCCCCGCTTCACTTGAAGACCAGCTCTTGCAGCAGTTTCAGGCAGCACTCCGCTGAGTGCATCACCTTCCATCCTGGGCCCTCCCAGGTACTGCCCGGGCACAGGAGCATTTCTCCACCGGAAGTGGCTAAAAGCTTCAGCAAGTGAGGGCTTGGTCCCAACTGCTTGGGAGATCCATGCGAGCCACCAGATGCTCTCTCACGCCTACACAGGTTCAGGTCACACATGCACACGTGCACATGCAGGCGCGCGCACACACACACACACACATCAAGTCAACGAGAATGGAAGGCACACCTGGTACTTCTTAAGTGGGGTGGGTGGAAAGTCTGGAACAATCCTATCTGCATTCCCATGGTTCTATCCATAAAATTCAATAAAAGTTTGGGCAGAGTTACTGCAGGGGTCAACTAGACAAGTCCCTGATTTCTTTAACAGGAATGATAAAGTTCACACATAGTCTTTGCTTGAGTGACAGGCCATGGCTGTGGCTGGGAAGGCAAGGGGGTGGGCTTTGTCTGCTTTCTGGGTTACAGAAGTGGACTGCACTGGCAGCTCAAGTTCTGAACGAAGGTAGGAAAGAAGGCAGTCAAGTAAGAGGGGGACTGACTGGGATGGGGGTAAAAATCTTGGACAGGACTTTACAGAAATCTTATTTCCTGCATCTTTCCTGGGGTCCTGGGATTGAACCCCACTTCAGGCTCCTTGCTCAGCAGGAAGCCTGCTTCTCCCTCTCACACTCCCCCTCCCTCTGCCACTCACCCTGCCTGTGCTCTCCTGCTCTCTGTCAAATAAATAAAATCTCAAAAAAAAAAAAAAAAGTGCTGGAATCTACTTTCAAAACCAGGGCAAGTGAAATACCATTGTTTTCTATCACTTAGTTACCCTTCACAAAGACCTTCCCTGGCAGGCACCTGTTGGCCAGGAATGTTTTCTCAGTAGCCCACCCCTGGACAGGACTTTACAGAAATCTTATTTCCTGCATCTTTCCTACACAAATGGCTTTTGCTCTTCATTGGAGTCCCAGGCACCAGCTGAGAGGCACTGGGCAGGCAGGTAGGAGAAGAGGGGGAGGGTGGACAAGTTCAGGAAGCGAGGCACAGCCCACCACTGCTCAGGCTCCCCAAGCGCCTCCAGGAAGGAACAGAGCAAGTTGACAGCCAGGCGGCTAGAAGTCAGCAAATGTGGAAATGAGTAACTGGAGGAGAGTCTCAAAGGAGACCAACAAAATGACTGGGTTTATGGAAGAAGGTGGCTGTAGTCCCAGGGTCTGGGCCAACTCAAGACACAGCAGTGGGGCCCTGCGCTGGCGCAACTGCTCTCTATTAAATGAGGCGTTGGGCTAAATGCCCTACTCAAGGTCCTCTTCAGCTCTGGCATTCTCTAGTCTCGGAGAAGGAGCTCTGGATAGTGGGGAAAAATCTACGTGTGCACGGATTCATGTAAACACACCTACTTATATTCAGAGCCTTGCCCCGAAAAGCCAGGAAATCAGAAGAGATGCTGGGAAGTGTGGGGACTCAAGAGTGGATCTTAGAATCAGAGGAGTTAAGTCCCAGCTCGGAAGCTCACTATAGGTGTGTGACTTCGTGCAAGTGACTTACCCTCTCTGACCCCCATCCCTTACCTGTTGAATGGAGCTAATAACACTATTCACCTCTGTGAGGCAGGAGAGAGGCCCCAGCCTCCACCACTTAGAGACTCCTATATATTTAACAACAAATAACTACCAAACTAGATTATCAGTTGTCATGTATTTTGTGTTTATTTTTTGTAAAACAATTTAACTTTATTTTTTTAAAAAGATTTTATTTATTTATTTCAGAGAGAGAGAGAATGAGAGATAGAAAGCACGAGAGGGAAGAGGGTCAGAGGGAGAAGCAGACTCCCTGCCGAGCAGGGAGCCCGATGTGGGACTCGATCCCGGGACTCCAGGATCATGACCTGAGCCGAAGGCAGTCGCTTAACCAACTGAGCCACCCAGGTGCCCCAAACAATTTAACTTTAATAACAAATGGAGAACCTGAGTTAATAGGAAATGCTAACATCAGTTTCCCGGTTCTAACAGTGTACTACAGTTATGGAAGATATCACTGGGGGAAGCAGGGTGAAGAATACACAGAAATTCTCTGTACTATTTTTGCAACTCCCTCTGAGTCAAACTATTTCAAAGTAACAAGTTGTTTTTAAAATTAACACACAAAAATAAATATTACTGTATATATAACCTTATTTGAAGATAAAGTCAAAAATCTAAATTTGAGGGGTACCTGGCTGACTCAGTCAGTAGAGTATGTGACTCTTGATCTCGGGGTCTTGAGTTCAAGCCCCATTTTGGGCATGGAGACTAGTTAAAAAAAAAAAAAAACCTAATTTGAAGCTTAATGGAAATGAGATACAACCTGGAAAATCTACACCTGATCCTCCCTAACTTGTTCCCCTGCAAGAAGCCCTAGTTATATGAGGCTTAAAATAGATAATACACACATAGCTCTTAGCACAGCATGAGGCAGAGCCTTGACATCAGCTTTTTTATTTATTTTACAGATTTATTTATTTTAGCGAGAGAGAGCACGCGCCTGTGTGCAAGCAGAGGGGAGGGGCAAAGACAGAGGGAGAGAGACAGAATCTGAAGCAAGCTCCACGCCCTGCACAGAGCCAGGGCTCGATCTCACAACCCTGAGATCAGGACCAGAGCCGAAATCAAGAGTCAGACACTTAACTGACTGAGCCACCCAGGCGCCCCGATGTCTGCTATTTTAAAATACAATAATTATTGGGGGGCGCCTGGGTGGCTCAGTTGGTTAAGCGACTGCCTTCGGCTCAGGTCATGATCCTGGAGTCCCGGGATCGAGTCCCACATCGGGCTCCCTGCTCAGCAGGGAGTCTGCTTCTCCCTCTGACCCTCTTCCCTCTCATGCTCTCTATCTCTCATTCTCTCTCTCTCAAATAAATAAATAAATCTTTAAAAATAAATAAATAAATAAATAAATAAATAAATAAATACAATAATTATTATTACCTAAAATGGCCACGTAAGAAAATAGCATTCCATTTTCGCACTGCTTGCGCCACAGCTTGCCCATTTTGAAAAGATGCTCTGAATGTAAAGTTATTGACATCAAAAGGGATTCATAACATATTAAGGGGAAAAACAAGTTAAAAATTGTTATGACTAGTTTTATTCTATTCTTTTTTTTTTTTTAAGATTTTATTTTTAAGTAATCTCTACACCCAGTGTGGGGCTTGCACTTATAGCCCCAGGATCAAGAGTCATATGCTGTACTGACAAAGCCAGCCAGGTGCCCCATCCTTTTCTTTTGCAAATCAGTATAGTGTGTACCTAAGAGCACAGACTATGGAACCAGATTGCCAGGGTTCAGATCCCAGCTTGGCTACTTACCTATGTGACCTTAAGGTACCTAATCATTCTGGGCCTCGGCTTTCTCATCCATACAACAGGTTTAATAATAAAAACCAAATGGATTCTTGAGGATTAAATTAGTCTATACACGTAAAGTGCTGGCAAATAGTAACGTTCAAATGTAAGCCATCACCACTTATTAGATTTTATTTTATATTAAGATATGCTCATCAGGAAAGAGTCTAGAAGAACATAAACACCAATAAGCAGCAGCAACTACCCCGCATGCCAGGAATGCAAAGGACTTGGGTCTCCTTATTTTTGCTATGTTCTAATTTTTCCATAATTAATACAGGTTAAAGAACAAACCTGAAATTCTTAGGATAAAAGATCTTTTTAAAATTTTTAAGATATGAGGGTTCTAGAGGGGAGGGGGTTGGGGGGATGGGTTAGCCTGGTGATGGGTATTAAAGAGGGCACATTCTGCGTGGAGCACTGGGCGTTATGCACAAACAATGAATCATGGAACACTACATCAAAAACTAATGATGTACTGGGTGCCTGGGTGGCTCAGTTGGTTAAGCAACTGCCTTTGGCTCAGGTCATGATCCCGGAGCCCTGGGATTGAGTCCCACATCCGGCTCCCGGCTCAGCAGGGAGCCTGCTTCTCCCTCTGAACCTCTCCCCTCTCATGCTGTTTCTCTCTCTCTCAAATAAATAAATAAAATCTTAAAAAAAAAAAAAAACTAATGATGTACTGTATGGTGACTAACTTAATAAAATTAAATTTAAAAAAAATTTTTTAAGATACCTATCTGGTTTCCATATAATCACCTGAAAGAAAACAGGGAGAAGACGTCTATTAACAAGAACATCAACAGCAGATGTACCCTCACCTCAGAGACGGTTCCTGAGCTTCCTAGTATGTCAGAGCAGCTAGCTGGGCATCTCCCCTGGCCCGTGGCTCTCAAAACACATGCCCATGCAGGTCGCCAATGTCACAGATACATATTTTTAACCACGCAGGGAATCCAATGCCCAAATTTACCTCACACTCACACATATGGACTTACTACCAAAGAGAAGAGATTATAAATGCAGATTAAAGCTAGTCATGGAAAGTGCCCTGGCAAGCGGCAACCCAAGGCACAAAGCGTTCTGTGGGTGCCCCGTGCTATTGGCCCCCCTGCCGTCCCCAAGCAGCAACCCTTGACAGTGTAGACCCGCGCCTTCCTCCCCAGAGTGGCTGCCTTCCCAGCCCGCCTGCCGCCTCCTTCTTCGGCAGCGGCCATGGAGGACCTGCCGCTGAAGGACGGTGACCAGCAGAACTCGAGCATGCCGAGGAGGCCGGGAATCCAGGCCGGGGGCTCAGCCGGCAGGCAGGAGGTCGCCCAGCTGCACCCAGCACTCCGGCGGAGCCCCACCGGCGGAGCCCCGGGCGAGCCACTGCTGGGGAGCTGCCCCTGGGTCACTCGGCTTCGTTACAGGAAGACAAAACACCGGCCTGTTCAGGGTCTGCCCGGCGCATTGCGGGGAGGAAGTTATAAAAGCTGCCTACATGGGTTACCGCAAGCGTTTCCCTTCTCAAATACGCCGGGAGGGAGGCCCTGCCTTTCTTCCTCTCCCCCGCCTTCCATCTTTTCGGAAAACTTTCTGGGTCCCGACTGTGTTTGTTGACGCCCTGGCCTCTCGGCCGTTCCAGCGCAAGAGCGATTCCCCCTCCTCGCCATTCCCGGTGGCCCCTGTTCCGCCCCGCTGCTCACAACGTGCGCTTCCAGACCACATGGCCCACTGGCTTCTCGAAGTCTGGCTCCGAAACCAAATAAAAAGCTTTTCATTTACACTCCAGTTTATGTGCAGCAGCTCAAAAGCCTTATTTCCATGTCTTACACAGTTCCCACCTGAATAAACTCCTTTTAAGTGCCACTTTTCCATTTGTGGATTAGGAAGCCGAGAGGAGGTCTGAGGGCTAACCCCACAGGCCCCTTGGGATGCTCCAAGCAGGCAGGGGTCAGCGTGTCCTCTCCGGGACCGAGAAGACGGAGCGCTGCCAGGCCCCTGAGCAACGCACGCACACCACATCCCGCGGCAGCGCGCTCACAGGCGCCCCCTCACCTCGCCCCCCCCCCTCCCCGCGCGTGCAGCCGGCGCTCAGGCGTCACCGTGGTGGAACGCACCGCCCCTCCCCTCCTGACTTCCGTCCCAGCGCGGGAGGTGCTCGGGGTGGATCCTCTGGGGATGAACCCGGGACAATACCTGGGGAGGGGGCTACCGACCCAACGGGCGGACGAAGCATCAAGTGCTTACCGCAGCGACGGGCACAGAGGGAAACCCCGTCCGACGGCACCGTCATCACTCGAATTCATTTTTCAACGTGTGAAGCCCGTGTTCCACGCGAGGTGTTAGGTATAAGCAACACAGACACGGTCCCCGGCCTGAGGAGCTCACGGTCTGGGGATATGATAGACCAACAGCCCTACTGTGTGTGAGGACTGCCGCGGGAGCCGTGTGCACACGTGATGCACACGGGGAAAGGGGCGGCTAACTCCTCCCTGAGATCTGGAAATAGTGATTGCCGCAAATGGTGAGAAGGTCAACGGCATCTGGTAGCTTCCAGCCTGACTTCATTTCCCACCTCCGCCTTCTCCCACTCCGTGGGCCTTCTTGCTGTACCCGGGTCAGTTCCACCTCCCCCCGGGGGCCTCTGCCTGGAATGCCCCCCACAACATTCTCATGATTGGCGCCCTTACTTCACCAGGGTCTCTGCTTACGTGTCCCCTTCCTGGTCACCCCAAAACACTCCTCTGTCCCATTCCACTGCTTTACTGTTCTTCATTCCCCCAAGACTGCATTCAAATCTATGTGCTTACATGTTTCCTGTCTGTCCTCCCCACTAGAATATGACCCCTGTGAGTGTGTGGATTTTTTTGTTTGTTTGTGTGTCACTGTGACCTCTGAACCTAAAACAGTGCCAGAATCAACAAATTATTAATGAGCCACAGATAGAAGGTCGGGACATTGAGAGTCCCTCCTGCTCCAGCAAGAACTCTGGACCCTGCCCACGTCTGCCAGGCTGGGTTCCCTCAGGAGGTCCCACTAGGCCCAAATGAGCCCCTATTCTGGTCTCTCCTTTTGGCCCATCACTAGGAAGAGTGGAATTGGAACCACTCTGGGAACGCCCCGTACCCAGCCAGTCTTCTCCTTGTCCTGCCAATCTTCAGCGGTTACGTTTCTGATAAACAGCTCCCAGCAACACGTGCCAGGACTAACAAGCAACACCAAAGGTGACTCCTATGTCTGACTGACTTGCCCTCTAGAGTCTGCCCTTCCCAAGGACCAACAAGGAGATCAAGTGAATGAGAAAGGGCCCAGCGTCCCCCATATACACGAAAGCTGCCACCACTGACTGAATGCTCATCCCCCCCAGGGCCTGTGCCAAGGTTCTGCAGACCTTCTCTCATGATATCCTCACACGCTCCCTTGGAATAGTTACAGCTCCCTCATGTTACAGAAGAAGAACCAAAGATCACAGAGGTTAAGTCATTTCCCATGCTCACACAGCTAAGTACTATCATTGTCAGGATTTGAACCCCAGTCTGTCTGATTCCAAAGGCCATGCCATTACCCACTATATCCCTGTGCCTCCGCACTGCCCAAAACATTCTCCCCTAGTGTGGCTCTGCCTCCCTGGTCACCAACAGTGCCCAACAGGGCAGAGGGCCTGGGCTCTGGACCAGACTGGCCTGGGCTCAAATCCCCGCCTTGACACTTCCTGTGTGTTTGAGCAGGTAGTTACCTTCTCGAAGCTTCAATTCCATCTGCACAGTAGGGTGAAGGATACCTACCTGAGATGGGAAGCATGACCAAAACACCCATCAGGTGCACAGCAAACCAGCAAACACCGCACAGCCAGTGAGAAGCATCTCGGGTGCGGGGCGGGGGGGGGGGGCGCCTGGGTGGCTCAGTCAGTTAAGCCTCTCCCTTCAGCTCAGGTCGTCATCCCAAGGTCCTGGGAACGAGCCCCACATCGGGCTCCCCGCTCAGCAAGGAGCCTGTTTCTCCCTCTCCCTCTGCCTGCCGCTCTGCCTACTTGTGCTCTCTCCCTCTCTGTGTCAAAAATAAATAAATAAAAATCTTTATTAAAAAAAAGAGAGAGAGGGGGCGCCTGGGTGGCTCAGTTGGTTGAGCGACTGCCTTCGGCTCAGGTCATGATCCTGGAGTCCCGGGATCGAGTCCCACATCGGGCTCCCTGCTCAGCGGGGAGTCTGCTTCTCCCTCTGACCCTCTACCCTCTCGTGCTTTCTATCTGTCATTCTCTCTCTCTCAAATAAATAAAATCTTTAAAAAAATAAAAATAAAAAAAAGAGAGAGAGGGGGCGCCTGGGTGGCTCAGTTGGTTAAGCGACTGCTTTCGGCTCAGGTCATGATCCTGGAGTCTGAGGATGGAGTCCCGCATCGGGCTCCCTGCTCAGCAGGGAGTCTGCTTCTCCCTCTGACCCTTCCCCCTCTCATGTGCTCACTCTCTCTCTCTCTCATTCTCTCTCTCTCTCAAATAAATAAATAAAATCTTTAAAAAAAAAAAAAAAAAAGAGAGCAGTGTGAAGAAGAAGAGGCGAGACCGACCCCCGGACCGGCCAAAGCCCGCGCGCTGCTGCATCCCAGCGTCCAGCGCTTACGTCCCGTCGCCGTCACCACCATGCCCAAGAGAAAGGCTGAAGGAGATGCTAAAGGAGATAAAGCCAAGGTGAAGGATGAGCCACAGAGAAGATCTGCAAGGTTATCTGCTAAACCTGCTCCTCCAAAGCCAGAGCCCAAGCCTAAAAAGGCCCCTGCAAAGAAGGGAGAGAAGGTACCCAAAGGGAAAAAGGGGAAAGCTGATGCTGGCAAGGATGGGAATAACCCTGCAGAAAACGGAGATGCCAAAACAGACCAGGCACAGAAAGCTGAAGGTGCTGGAGATGCCAAGTGAAGTGTGTGCATTTTTGATAACTGTGTACTTCTGGTGACTGTACAGTTTGAAATACTATTTTTTATCAAGTCTTATAAAAATGCAGAATTTTGTTTTACTTTTTTTTAAGCTATGTTATTAGCACACAGAACACTTCATTGTTTGGGGGGAAGGGCATATGTCACTAATAGAATATCTCCAAAGCTAGACTGATACAAGGGGAAAAACACCTTTCCCTTCTAGTTTTGAGAAACTTCCTCTTGGCTCCCAGGAGGAGGGATTCCTTGATGTTGACACACATGAGCCGCCTTGGCACAAACCCCTCGGTGGTGTGGAAAAACTAAAACTCATTTTTTTATGTCTTCTTCTCCCTGTCTGCCTTCAACATAGACTTGACTCCCTTAAACCCAGAGACCTGTTGGAACCTGACCCCTAAGACATGGTTCCCAGTATGTCAGGCAATCTGGACTTTACAGTGTCACCACTGAGATGGCATCCCTCAAAAAAGTTCCTTTTTTAGCTCGTGGATCTTCAGATTGATAATTCTGCCATTTTCATTTCATTTCCTGAAAGTCAGGGTCGGCTTGTGAAAAGTTGTTAAACAACATGCTGAATGTGAACTGTCAACCCTCACTCTAAACTTTCCCTGTTCAGAGCATCTACATGAAGACTTCATTGGGTTTTATAGTGGCTTTCTGATTTTGGTAGTCCATTGAAGAAGGGATTTGAAAGTTGTTGTATACTGTTAACGATTGTCTGCCCATGTCCTGCCTGAAATACCATGATTGTTTATGAAAAGTATCTTTAATAAAGCTGGATACAGTTTGGCTTGGGAAAAAAAAAGAGAGAGAGAGAAGCATCTCGGGACCAAGTCTCTATTGGCCACAGCAAGCCTCGCACTTCTCCCAGCTGGGTCCTGCCTAGTGGCCACTGAGGTCTGGGTCAGAGGCTCCCTCTCTGCCTCACAGAAGAGCGCTCCCCCACCAAGAGAGCACAGTGCACACGGTCCACCAGCACCTACTAAGTGCCAAACCCATTTAAGTACATGAGCTCTCATCTCTAGTTGCATGTCAGTATCACCCATGGACAAATTATAGGATTTATTAAACCAATGTGCTCAACATCTCATAGCTGGGGCAGGGATTTGAACCCAGGCCTGCCTGACACCAGGCCACCTTCCATGCTGACGCTTCAACATACCCACTCAGGGACCGATGCTAGGCACTGTAGAAATTTCACCTTTCAACAGGAAACTATGGCACAGTCCTGTGGGTATCAAATTCTGGTCTGGTTCACTGTCCTTGAGCTATTTATCACCTCTTAGTAAAATGACTTTTTACTTTGTTACCTACCTGTCAACTGGACTACATCCTGCCATCTTGCACATTTTCTCACTCCTCAGCAAGTTCTCAATTGTTGTTTCCCATTTTTCTCCCATTCTCTTGACCTGTCTTCACTGAGAACTACAACCTGACTGCTGACTTCCTCATGGAACTCCAAAGGGGTCGTAGCCTACCTTCCCCGCCAAGATCTAAAGAAGCCCGGCAGGCTGAAGCTGGACGATCTGATAAAAACTTCAAAGGACTCCTTGCCATTGCAGACCCTGAGTCCCCCTCGGTTCAACAGTTTGCACCATCCAGCAAATGTCCTCTACCACAAGGCCCAACAGATGGCTCTGCTGATACTCAATGAACAAATGGCAACGGAACAAGAAATGAGCTTAGATCATTCTGAGGAAAGAATGGGGTCTCTTTCTGTCCTTGAACACAGGAGGGACAGACCAAAATCTCTCCTTGATGAAACTTGAGTCAGGCTTCTCTGACCCCTCTTCACCACCAGGCCTCGACTTGCCCCTCATCCCTCCGGGCCTGCACAGCCCAGTCTTGGCCAGAATCTGCTCCACTGGTTTAGAGAGGATCCCCTACTTCGATGTGTTAAGACCCCCCTAACCCTTGAGATCTCCTCTTAGCCATTCTGCATCCACTGAGCCTCTCATTCTGTACTTTGGCGAGCAATCCCCACTTGTCCTTGTTGTATTCAGAGCTGAGCCCCAGCTCTCTCTCCTCCTGCAATACCCTTTTTGTGAGAGCCCTGAATAAAATCTGCCTTATTGTAACCAGTGTCAGAATAATTTTCTTTAACAATATACTAAGGCTTGCTTCAAGGGAGAAGGCTTCCCCTTCATGAAAATTCTCCATTCATATCCAAGTCAAATAGCACCCCCAGATCTCCTCCAAGAGCTTCCTCTCTCTCTTCCTGACTGCAAGCAAACCTATAGCAACAACTGCATTGGTTTCCCCGTCACCAGCCTGGGGATCTTTGTCTCTCACAGGCTGGCTGCCAGCCCCCGGCTTCACGACAATCCATTCACGCAGAGAACACAGCTATGAAAATACAGAAATGCATTTCCCATCTGGAAACGCCTCAGAGCTAAGTAGTATGTGGGATGTGATGGTGTTCGTCTACCAGCACAAAAATGAGGGTAAGAGCAGCACTACTGACTCAAGGAGACTGCTAGGAGAGAGAGCCAGTGCGTCAGCAAGAGCTAAATTTAGCACTGAAGCCTCGAACTTCACTCTTTCAGGAAAAAGAGCAGCAGGAGAATGTATGAACATATTTATATGAAAGAACCTTTGAGAGGTGGAGAGAATCCACATCCTAAGTGACCTGCTCCTACTTCTAGAAGAATGAGGGTGGAGAAGGAGCTCTCCTGGGGAGCCTGGCCCCAGGTCAGGGGAAGGGCTCTACCACCCTCGCCCAAGGAACTAAATCCCCCCCAGCGGAACATCCCTTTGGACCCCACAGTACATAGTACTAGGGAAGTACAAAGGAAGCTGCAGATTGGGAAATTCAAATGTTAATTGCTGGGGGCAAAGGGAACAGGTGGATTTTGAAAAACTGGAACTTCTGGAAAAACCTGTAACAGCTTTCAAATAGATTTTGCTTTCTAGTAGAGTGGCTTCTATAAAAACACTCATCATCTAGGCACCAAATGCCTACAGGGAGGCTTTGGAAGCCTGGGAGAAAAGACAGAGAAGCCCAGGCAATTCAAAGTGGTGCTGGAGCTCAGGCCCCACCTCTGCAGGTAGCCAGCTCTGTGGGGTTGAGCCAGGAACCCCCTCTCCAGGCTAAACACCACTGTCTGTGAACCCAAGGCTGTGCTCTAGGACATTTTCATATCCTCAGATACTTTATAGTTCTGGATGTATACTGCATAGAAAAGGGGATGGGCAGCATCGGATCCCTCCCCCACCCCCGCTGCCTGCTCCAATCAAGCATTCTGCCTTGACCTCAATAAAAGATCTATTATTAAAACATTTTACCACACTCTTAAAAATATATTGGTGCCCACAAAGGGCTAATATTTTTACTATAAACAGAGTCCTTATAAATCAGTAAAAAAAATATAAGCACTCCAACAGGAAAATGAATAAAGGGTGTAAAGAGCAATTCACACACACACAACCAAACACACAAATAGCTATTAATTCTATGAAAAAGAAAAAATTCAGCCTTACTGTAACCAGAAAAAGGGCATATTAAAATAAAATTGAAAGAGCTTTTCCCACATATCAATTAGCAAGTTCCTAAAAATCCATTAATACCCAGCAAGGGCCAGATTCTGAGAATTCTGGAGCCCTATGCACCACCTAATTTATCAGGGGTAACCTGACCAGATAAAGACAAAAATTCTTAAGTGGATATCCCATTTGACCTTCCCTACCATTCTAAAGCTCTGTTCTACAAAATTATTTAAGGATGGACATAAAAGAGGGGCGCCTGGGTGGCTCAGTGAGTTAAGCATCTGCCTTGGGCTCAGGTCATGATCTCAGAATCCTGGGATGGAGCCCTGCATTGGGCTCCCCACTGAGTGGGGAGTCTGCTTCTCCTCCCTCTGCCTGCTGCTCCCCCTGCTTGTGCTCTCTCTCTCTCTCTGACAGATAAATAAAATCTTAAAAAAAAAGATATCCTTAAGATATCTGTAAGGATTTAACCACAATATTGTTTTATAATCCTAAAAAATTAGAAACAGTCTTCTACCTAATAAAAGGAATACATCTAAATGGTGGAATGTAACAATTTAAAAAATCAAGCTGTAAAAAAGACGTAAAAATATACAGGAAAATGTTTCTATCATACATTAAGTGAAAAAATGCAAATTCTAAATCTATATATACAGTAGAGTCAAATTTTATTTATAGTCTATCTCTCTCTCATATATTTCAAAATACACATAGGCACACTGAAATCAATACTGGAAAGAAAGAGACAAAAATGCTGCCCGTGTTATCTCTGGAGGTCTCATGATCATGGGTGGTACTTCCTTATATGTACTATGCTGCTTTTTAAAAATTCTTAAACAGATAAGTCATTACTTTTTATTCAGAAAAACTCTACATTATTTTGAAAAAGAAACAGATTTTTGAAAAGTGGGTCTCTCCTTCTTTCCAATACGTGAAAGGCACTGAACAACTCCAGCCAGAAGCCTGCCCCAGCCCCCTTGCTCAGGCTAGCATTCAGAAATCTCCTTCCACATCTCTATCTCTGACCCCTAAGGAACTCTCAGTCCCTAGGCCCTACTTTTATGCTTCCCCTCACCCTCTTTCACTCAAAATGATCTGTCATCTGCCATCCATGCAAAGGTCAGATCAAAGCCCAAGTCCACAACAGACACTGAGGGATTCTCCAGTCCCTGTCTATCCTAGCCTTTTACCTTCAAGCAAATGAAGCTATAGAGTGCTGATGGTTTTCATGAGAGTGTCACCAAAGGAGGCTGTTCCCTCCGCTGAGCCTCTCACAACCCCTGAAGTGAACAGCCATCAGCACTGAGGTTTACCAAGTTGAAGGCAAGAGCCTGGAGCTAGCTTATAGTCCAGGGCTTCCCCAATCCCTCTGCCTGCTGACTCCAGGCCCTCCTCAGCCAGCCAGGAAACCCCTGCTGGGAGGAGATGCCACCCTAGTGTCCCCAGCCCCATTTGGCCAGGGGCATGCCTGTCTGCCCATCCTTCAGTCTCCCTCGTTCATCCCCATCTCAACCCTCTGTCCCCTCTCCTGCTTCTGTAATAAAAAAGTTCAGGGAAATTAGAACTTCCTCTCACAACTCATTAGTTTAATTAAAATGGTCTAATCTTCTGCTGTCCTATTTCTCATTTTCAGCCAGAATACTGTGAGTCAGAACTTGCTCAGCTGTGATTGATAGAAGCCACCAAACTCAGCCTGGCTTAAGTGGGGGAAAAATGGAATTCATTAGCTCATGTCATTGGGGAGTCCAGGGTGCACATCTAGCTTCAGGCATGGCTAGATCCAGGGGCTCAAATACCAGTGCTCTATTTGTCCTGCTTTCTCCATTTGGTGAGCAAGCTATCCACTAAAAGCCTCACACTCACGTCCTACCAATTTCAGCAAAAATAGACCACCATCTTCCTCAAGAGCTCTGGCAGCAAAGTGCTGGAGAGAACTCAACTGGCTCAGATCACATGACCACTTCTAGGGACACCGGGCAGAGGTTAGCCCCACCCAACACAGGAAAAGGTATTCTCTTCCTAAAAGGGAGTGGGAGATCCTGGGAACAACATCAACAACAGATTTCCACCTAAACAAATCTCTCTCACTTTAAGAACAAGTCTGTTTCTTGGCATAAGCATTCACTGGCAGCAGTAAGCCTGAGTGACACCATAGGGCTGGGGTCACATTGCCACCAGGCAGAGTGAATTATTAGCTAACTCTCACAAGAAGTGCTCCAATACTATAACAGAAATCCAGATGAGAACAGGGCATGTTTTAGTTAAGTTTACTGAGGTGTGATTTACGTACAGAATTCACCCCTTTTACTAAAGAGCTCTATCAATTTTCATAAAAGCACAGAGTTGTGTAACCACCACCACAGTCAAGACAGAGAACATTTCCATCACCGCAAACAGTCGCTTTGTGCCAACCAACCCCTGCCCCCATTCCCAGCCCCGGCAACCTCTGATTTGTTGGACGTCCTTATAAGGGTGCCTTTTCTAGAATATCATGAAATTATTCAGTGTGTAGCCTTTTGAGTCTGGCTTCTTTCACTTATCACAATGCTTTTGAGATTTATCTATGTTGGTGTACATATCATTAGTTCATTCCTTTCATTGTTGAGCATTACAGATATATAAATATATACACACACACACACACACACACCTATGTGTATATATACACACACACCCCAAAATTTTTAAAAATTCACCTATTAAAAAGCTTGATCTAAAATACTGATAAGATGTATAATTTTATGTTATCACTTCAACAGATGTTTAAGTTTCCTCTGTGTGCCTAGGAACGGGGGTTACATCAGTAAGCGAGATAAAGTATCCCGGTGGTGCCTTCATTTTAAACCAAAGAGACGAAATAAATGTTTATCAGGTGGTGAGAAATGACAGGAGGCAACACAGAACAGTACAAAAGATGGAGGGGGTGGCACTGTTGTAAAACAGTGGTCAGGGGCGCACCTGGGTGGCTCAGATGGTTAAGAGTCTGCCTTCAGCTCAGGTCATGATCCCAAGGTCCTGGGATCGAGTCCTGCATCAGGCTCCTTGCTCAGTGGGGAGCCTGCTTCTTCCTCTCCCTCTGCCATTTCCTCCACTGTGCTCTCTGGCTCTTTCTGTCAAATAGATAAATAAAATCTTTAAAAAAAAAAAAAAATTTAAAAATTTCAAATAAAATTTAAAAAAAAAAAAGGTGGTCAGGGAAAGCCTCTGAGGGATCCAGAGAGAACAAAGAACCAGAAGCCTTGAGGTGACTTACACGAAGAACATTCCAGGCAGAAGGAACCAGCAGAGCAGAGGCCTGGGGCTCACCAAGCTTGGAGTGTTTGAGGAGCAGCAAGCTGACCAGAGGCTGCAGTACGCACAGCAAGGGTGGGAGATGAAATGGGAGGGAAGGCAGAGCCTCACAAACCTAGGTAAGGGCTTTGGGTTTCACCCAAGTGAGGCACGAAATGATTGAATCTAGACGCCCCATACCGTTTGCCTTCTCCACACAGACGTTCAGGTGGCTGAGACCTCAGAAGATGGTTGCACAGCCTCTAAATAGCAGCAACAACAAACCCAGTCTGCACACCCACCACCACTTCATAGAGGAGACCTCCTGGGACCTGTGACACCACCTCACTATCATCCTCGGCCTTCCAGTAGGACTGGCCAAAAATTTCCCAGCTCCACGTAAGGTCACCAGATAAAATACAGTGGAATCTGAATTTCAGATGCACAATGAATAATTTTTAATATAAGTGTGTCCCAAATATTACAAGGGATATATTTACACAAAAAAATGAAAATGAGGGGCTCTTCGTTCAATAAGTAAGAATTCCAAGACAGTGGCAGCAGAGCATTGAAGCAGGAAACCCTTCTAAGTACAGGGACATCCATGGCTATGCTGGATGAAGTTGCACAGTGGAGCTGCTGCCCCTCTCCCCAGACAGCCCTCTTGTCTCCATGGGAGACAATTCAGAGCTCAGCCTTCCTAAACATCTGACCTACCGCCTCCTCTTTCCACTGCCTTACAGAGCAAACCATCCAAATGGAAACTCAAATTCTTGGTCCCACACACGCTCCCACATGTGCATCCTCCTTGCCTTTTCCCCACCTGCTCCGATGGGAGCCACATCCTTCCCTCAGACACAGTACCCTCCCCATCTGAGCCCTAGATCCCACCCCCTCCTGCCCCCACAAGTGCTTGCACTATTCATTACCCACCTCTTCTCTGTCTCTGCAACCTCAGGTCTACCAGAAGTCTACTTCTCACCAGCAAATCAACAGGACCAAGTCTTCCCTGTGTTTTTGTTTTGTTTTGTTTTGTGTGTGTTTTTTTAAACCTTCCTTGGATCCTCCCATAGCTCTATAGCTACCACCCCCCTTACATCCAAATCCCCTCTACTCTCCCACATCCCAGTGTCCTGTCAACTTCCTGCTACCAAGTTGTGGCACTCTATGACACACCCTTCGCTACAATCTGTCAATTACCACGGTACCCATTTCTCAGGGCTTACTTTTCCCTCATTAAAGCCATCTTTCCTTGGCTTTAGTAACACCAAATTCTCCTGAATTCTTCTATTTGAGGCAGCAACTTACCAGTTTCCTCTGTGGGCCCCCTTTTCTTATACACTGGGATTCTGAGGCTTGTCCTCACTCCCTATTCACATGTTACACATTTACCCACAGTGGAATCCAAATGTTGTACATGAAGAAGCCCCACATCTCTCTAGCATAGACTTCTATCCTGAGTTGCAGACTCTAAAGTCTACAGGACAGCTCGACTGTATGTTCTTGAACTTGACATGTGGGACATCAGACTTAAAAAAAAAAATTGGACTCATTCTCCTCTACCCTCTCCCCTGGCACCATGTCCTGTTTTCTGTATCTGAATGGCAGGTCCACCAACCCATTTCTAAGCCATAAATTCAGGTGTTATCCTTGATTCTTCCTTCTCCTTCACCTTTATATCACCAAATCTTATCATTCTGCTTTCTAAATATCTTTTTTTTTTTAAAGATTTTATTTATTTATTTGACAGGGAGAGACACAGCAAGAGAGGGAACACAAGCAGGGGGAGTGGGAGAGGGAGAAGCAGGCTTCCTGCTGAGCAGGGAGCCCGATGCGGGGCTCGATCCCAGGACCCTGGGATCATGACCTGAGCCGAAGACAGACGCTTAATGACTGAGCCACCCAGGCGCCCCTCTAGATATCTTTTGATTGCACACATACCCTTCTCCCTGCCCCCCTGTTTCAGTTACCATTATGTCAGCCGCACTAGAGTCTTTCAACAACCTCCTAGCCCATGCCTCTTTCTACTCTTGGCACCTCCGGTCTCCACCCAGCAGCCCTAGCTGCATCTGTTCTCCAGCCTTATCCCCCGGTGCTCCCCTTCACACAGCATGGCTCAAGGTTCCCATGATATCTTTCACTTCTCAGCTAGATCATGCCATCTCTTGCCTTCCTCTGGGCTTTTTGTACCTGCTGTTTCTTCTGCCTGGAATGCTCCTTCCAGCCCTCTTTAGTGCCTCACTCCCTCAACAAGGCTAACTCCTGCTCAACAGCCAGGGGAAGCAGTAAGGACAGTGGTCAAGACATATTCCAAGTAAAAAAAAAAAAAAAAAAAAGACATATTCCAAGTCAGGCTTTCTGAGTTCAACCACAGTTCCACCTCTTTCCAGGTGTGTGACTTTAACCTTTCCAAGCTTCAATTTTCCTTTCAGAAAAATGAGAATAATAATTGAGGACACATCATTGGTTGAGTACCCAGCTATCTCTCTTCTTCCTAACAGAACCCCAGTTTCTTTCAGAGGCCACATGCTCATTCTAGGGAATCCATCATGACTGGTTTAAGTAAATTATAGAAACCCACCTTCCTTTTGCCAATGATTAATCCTGGCCAATACACCTTAAAAAGAAGTTGGCTGAGGATTTCTAAAAACACAGTACTACCTTTAGAACCAGGCAAGAGAGGTCCCTTCCCTGAGCCCCGTGCTTTAGAGGGTCTCATCTATCACAAACACACACATAAAAGCTAAAGAACACACGGGCACTTCTGTCCCTGAGGGTCACACAGCACGACTTACCCTCAGCATCTGCTGTGATGACCAACACTGTTCAGATGCCAGACCAACACTTCCCATCTCTTGCCCTACACCCTCAAAAAAAGGTAGCTGCATCCCAAATGAGAAGGTTGTGGATTGTGCTTTGGCCACCACCAGAGACCAACACTGCTACGACTCTAAGGAGGACCTGAGTGGCAGGAGCTTTCACAGAAGAGAGAAGACAAACAAGCCTGTTGGGTCCTTCCTCTCAGCACAAAGGCAGCACATTCTTGCAAAACAAAGTATAGGAACTCACGAGTCCTGAATATCCATTTTCTTGCTTCTGTTCCTATTCATGGTTCCAGAGGTACTCACACACCAGAGCTATAGTAACACCAGCTGCAAACAGTGGTTGAGGAACACTTAGCAAAATTACATCCTACTGCATATATGCGTGCCATACATGCAGATACTCCTCCTCCCACACTCATATGAAACAGAGCATTCATGAAGCATAATACTAATTCTTTATTTTGCAAATGAAATGGACATTGAGGGGCGCCTGGGTGGCTCAGTCGTTAGGCATCTGCCTTCGGCTCAGGTCATGATCCCAGGGTCCTGGGATCGAGCCCCACATTGGGCTCCCTGCTCAGCAGGAAGCCTGCTTCTCCCTCTCCCACTCCCCCTGCTGTGTTCCCTCTCTCCCTCTCTGTCAATGAATAAAAAATCTAAAAAAAAAAAAGAAAGAAAGAAAAAGAAATGGACATTGAGCACTGTAACTGCAGATATTAAATTCTTAAAAAAAAACTCAGGTTTAAAAAATTTGAAATGGTTTCTTAGCTTTAAAATAATTTTGACTATAATTTTAACACTATAAATTTTATTTTGCTTTTTACTTTTCATCGATAAATTTCTTAGAAGAAAAACATTTTGCTAAAAAAGATAATTTGAATATTATCTCATTTGAATATAATGGCATAATTTTGCATACAGGTTAAATTCCCTTATGCTTGCATTTAAAACCAGCATTTCACAATATAAACGGTAAAATTTGTGATAACAATTTAATATTGTAGTTTCTTTTCTTAGAACATTAAGTAGCAAAATAAATTGCCATAGTCAAAAGAAAGATTACAAAGAAAGTAAAAAGCTTTACATTTGAGTACCTTAAATGGCACTTTTTTCCCCGCTTTTTATTCTTTCTTTATTTTTTTTTTAAAGATTTTATTGATTTATTTGAGAGAGAGAATGAGACAGAGAGAGAGAGCATGAGATGGGGGAGGGTCAGAGGGAGAAGCAGACTCCCCACCAAGCAGGGACCCTAATGCGGGACTCGATCCCAGGACTCCAGGATCATGACCTGAGCGGAAGGCAGACGCCCAACCAACCAAGCCACCCAGGCGCCCCTTTTCCCCACTTTTTAAACCAGGAATCCTGCATTTTCATTTGCACTGGACCCCATATATTACGTAGCCACCCCTGATGGTGGAATAGAAAGAGAACAAGCATCTGAGTCCTTGATGTCATTGGTGAGCCCCCGCCAACCTGTGGACCACCAACCCCATATTCCTTGTTTTGTCCACAATAAACGCCATCGTGACTAAAGCCACTGTTACAAAAGGTTTCTTTTACTTGCAACCAAAAGCACTCCTAACCACTAAACTGCTACCCAGCCCAGGGTTGTTCTGAGGATGAAATAAGGTTAGCCAAGTGACCAGCAAACAGGTCATTTTCGAGCACAGAGTATGAGCGGGCACTACTCTAGTGGTGGAGGTGCCACAGCCACACTGGGCACGTCACGGGTTTCCATATGACTCAACACCCACACACAGTACTTTTCAGAGTAAAAGAGGGAACAAATAAAAGTGATGTCAGGACTAAAGGACAGTACCAGACCAACTAATAAGAGTAAACACTTGACAAATGTTGGCTCTTCTTATTCATGGATTAACTTAAACATCACCTCTCCAGGAAGGCATTCCCAGTTCCCCAAGTCTGCATGACAGACCTACAGCACCCTTTGTGTCCTCTAACACAGCAATTCCCACAGACTGTAGCTCCAGAGCTTTTGATGAGGCCATCCACCACACCGGACTGTAGTTCCAACAAGGTGGGTACTCTGTCTGTCCCATCCTCTGTTGGATCCACAGGGTCTCACAAATAGCAGGCACTCAATTAATACTTGCTAACTGAAAGTATTTGGTCTCCTTCTGTATATGCTTGCCTAACCCTGGTGATTCCACCGTGAATTAAATGCTCTTATATGGGCATTTGGGTTCTGGGGAAACAAGACCTGTATTTTATTCACTGATGTGTCCTCTGAAGTCCTAACTGCAGTGACCAGTAGGTAATGGTACTCAAGCACTATGTGCTGCTCTTCCAGAATCCTCTCCAATGGCCAGATATGTCTGTGGGGAAGTGAACAACAGGCAGGGAGGCAGGACCTACTGCTCTCATTACATATCATCTACCACATTATCTAGTTTTAGAAGTTGAGAGTGAAGAATCAAGATGGGAGATCCCATTCTAGGCACATGGGCCATATTTCTCTCCTGTCAACTAGTTTTTAAATTAGGTCTTTAAGAAAAAAAAAGATTTTATTTATTTATTTGACAGAGAGAGAGACTGAGCACACAAGCAGGGGGGAGCAGCAGAGGGAGAGAGCTTTCCACTCCAGGCTTTCCACTGAGCAGGGAGCCCAATGTGGGACTCGATCCCGGAACCCTGGGATCGTGACCTGAGCCAAAGGCAGACGCTTAACTGACTGAGCCACCCAGGTGCCCCTAAATTAGGTCTTTCTTGCCGTAGCAAGATGTATCGTATAGGCGGGGAGGAGAGCCCAACATAGTAGCTCTCCCTATCCACCGGGAACCTGAACTTACAACCATTAGCACCTCCCTCTTCCCCTTCCCGAATCAGCTTGCTGGGGCTGTAGACTCAGTAAACCAACTCTCCAGAACATCCTTCAGAAACAGCATGCTAGAGGCAAGCAGTGGACCAGAGCTGGGTGCTCACAATCCCCTCCCAAGAATTAAGAGACAGCCCCAACACAGGCTCCAAGGAGTCAGAAGGGAAGGACAATAACGGAAAACACAGATGCTGCGTGTTCTTCCCTTTTCACATGCAATCACCCCATACTCCCTTTGGGGAACAGATAAAACCACAGCAGGCAGTTTCGCTGGCCCACCCCGGCTAATTACTGCCACCGGACTCCACTGGCAGAGCCCCCTTCAGGGTTCAGGGGAAGGAGAACTGTGCTCTGAACATTCTTCAGCAAAAAGGACCAGCTGTGGTTTGGGGACTAATATCACACCAGGCATCTAGCTGCCCACAGCCATGCCAGGGACCCCACTGCAGCCAATCAAGTACACCAGAGCCCCTTCATGTCACCACACCCACCATCTTCTCTAAAGCAATCACTCCAACAGAGGGGGACTAAAAATCATTCAGACATCTGAGCTACTCCCACAAAACACTATCAATTTTGTTTTTCCCATATTGTGTACCCACGATTTCAGAAACACTCCTTACCTTTCACTACTAAGAAAGCCTCTTTCTCCACCTGGTAAGGGATCCTTCATCTTGCTCCCCTCATTAATGTAGAAGTCACTGGAATAGCGATTAAACCTAAAATGAAATTTTGAGTTAATTATCTATCTTTAGACATAGAATTAGCTGCTGTGATCAAAAGTGGATTTTTTTCTAGAACCTTGTGGATTTTCTCCCCAGCCCCTGATATCTTACTTTCCTACTCTCTCTTTAAAAAAAAAAAAAAAAAAATTTAACTTCACTAGGAAAAAAATAAATGAACCATTTCTGGTTGTGGGAGGGGGTAGGGGGAAACAAGCAAATACAGTGAGGTCCCCCTGGCCCCCATCTGTTCCAAATCTTCTCCTCACAGGATGTAATGTCTGAAAAGCAAGAAAAATATTCCTTCCTCTTCCAACATTCAGCAGGATCTTGCATGCAAAGAGAAGAATGTCTGGTTACTCTGTGGGTTTTCATCTGCTTTTTAACTCACATGTTGCCGAATTACACTGGCCCCTCAATTCCATTTCCCCCACTTCCCAAAGAAAAGCAGTGGGATGGCTGGGAGGCAGCAGGGTTCACCACTAGCAAGGAACATCCTGGTTCTGGCAAAGCTCCCTCCCCTCCACCAACCCCTTTGGCACAAAGGATTAGTTCTAAGTCTGGCCAATGACTTCTGCAGAGTTCTTTGCTGAAGACTTGCCAGAGGGATGCCTGGGCCCCCAGAGGAAGTGGGGCCGGCCCCGAGAGTAAAAGGAGCGGGCTCAGAATCCCTAACTTCTTGTTCTGCGAGCTCACCCCCTGCTTCCAGGCACTTTGCGCGGATGTCCACACGCAGCCAACTCCTGGACATCTGAACAGGAAGGATGTTCCCCAGTAGCTCGCAACAGCCGTCACTGAGGCCTTTCCAGGACCGGGAGGGCGATATTTATAGGAATGGCAGCCAGCCAAACGAGGGCAGCTCCAACTTTATTTCAACCAACCCTCCTTGCGTCTTCTGTAGTTCTCCTTCTCCTCCGAGTTAAATGGGGAGGCATTCCTCCCTTTGTTGCTTGATTTTTGCTCAGGGAAGGAGACTCTCGTTAAAATGACTGAGAAACCCTGACTGAAAAGATGGAACAGGACCTGCACGGTCTGCCCCCTCCCCCTTGGCTCTCAGTCTTCCTCCCCTGTACCCCCCAACCACATCCACCTCCGCCTTCTTGACAGTTGCTCAGACACACCAACCCACCCCTCACGGCCTTCCCACTTGCTGTTTCCTCTTCCTGGGACACTTTCTCCTGGGGTGTTTGGAAAGTCTGGCTCCTTGACACCGTTTACATTTCTGCTGGGAAATTACCTTCCTCAAGACGCCTTGCTAACACTGTCTGATAAAAAGCAGCCCCCATCTCTCTCTAGCTGCTCTCTCCCACGCGTCCTTCATTTTAATTCGCAACACCTTTGGCCACCACCAAACACTCTCTTTGACCAAACTTCTGTGAGGCTCCTCTGAGCCCTTGTCAACTAGGCCTCCACCTTGGCCAGGCTTCAACAATGAGTCCTGCTAATGAGCCCGTACCCTTGATATCTGACCAAATTCCTCCACCCGCCGCCTCTGATGTTTAACTGCTTGGCCTGCCTTCTGCAAGAATCCTGATGATTTAACAAGAATTTCCCCCACCTTTGATGTCTCCTCCATCCACGGACCCACTCCCACTCATTACAGATGTCCAGCTGTCTTTGTTATATTCATCGTGGAGCTCACTCTCTTTTCCCTACAGAAACAGTCCTGATCAACCCTTCCTTACCATTTTAACCCGTGCCACAGTAATTTTTCTCCAACACCACCTAACATGTGATCTGTTCGTTCTTCGTTCATCTGTGTCTCCCCACGGGATTGGCAGGGTCTGCACACGTTCTGCTCTCCACTAGCCTCCTAGCTTCCATCTAGAGCAGTGTCCGACATCCCGCTGACACTCAACAGCTCTTTGTTGAATGAACAAATCTAGCTACTTCCACTTGTCTCTCACTGTCCGTTTACCTGCCGCCTCCTCTGGGAAGTCATTCCCGAATCTTCCAAGGCTTGACCCTGTACCTCACCTAGCAGTGATCCTACTGATCACAAGGGATAAGTCTCTGGTTTAATATGTGTATTAACATGTACATGAATATGTATGTTTAATTTGCTACCTATATAATACACTGATATACAGTACAAAGCAGAGAAATCTATCTTGACCATCTGCCCTCCTTCCCTTCCACGCCACCCACTTCCAGTGTTTTCTCCATCTATACAGTCCGACACATGTCTGTTTGTGTGTCTCCTCCTTCCAGCACATAGACACTGCCTGACCCCTAGTAGGGGCTTAATTAGAAAGGGTAGGGGAGGGGCGCCTGGGAGGCTCAGTTGGTTAAGCGACTGCCTTCGGCTCAGGTCATGATCCTGGAGTCCCGAGATCGAGTCCCACATCAGGCTCCCTGTTCGGCAGGAAAGCTGCTTCTCCCTCTGACCCTCCCCCCTCTCATGCTCTCTCTCTCTCTCTCTCAAATAAATAAAATCTTAAAAATAAAAAATAAAAATAAAAGGGGGAGGGAGTGCTTGATATCTGAGTGGTGAGTTCAGGCCCCACATTGGGCGTAGAGTTTACTAAATAAATAAAGAGGAGCAGTGCGGGGCTGAGAGCCAGGTCTCTGGCTCTCCAAAACCAAGCCCAGCTTGGCCCCCATCTTCCTGGCTTTGTCCATCCACAGAAGGAGAGATGCCACACTGCAGGCTGCCCTGCAAGAGGGAGGTTAGTCTACCACAGAGTGTTGCTCCTGGAGGGCCTGAGGGTTCATTAGGCCGGGAAAGCCACGGGAGCCAGGGCCCTGTGGTTGGTGAATTCCAGCCTGCTTGGAATCCCGGGGCGGGGGGGGGGGGGGGGGGGGGGGGGGGGGGGGGGGAGAGTTGATTGTAGAAACCGCCCAAGTAGGTTTCCACATAAAGGAAAAGCAAACAGAGGAAGGCTCTTCCTCAGCCCTGTGAGCCTCTCAGAGGAGGGCAAACCTTCAAGTGTTTGTTGAAAACCTAATCGGATTAAAAATGCTTTGAAAGGGCTGGAAGAGGAAATAGACTCTGACCCCCTCCACTAGCCCGCAGCCTAAGCTCTGTCACTTTCCCTTCCGGTGGCCTGTCTCTGGGTACTGTACGTATGTACGTATGTACATAGACAGACCCAGGTCTAGGAAGGTACCTGGGGCAGAAGTGGGAACCAACCGTCGTCATCGTGCACTGAGAGCTACCAACTCCCCTAACTGCCAAGAAAGAGAGCTGCTGGAGAGCAGCTCAACCAGCCAGGATGGGAAAAAGGGTGAGCGCTAACATAGCCTTCACTTCACTCACCCCAGAGTCTGTAAGATACTTAAAGTGCCAGGCCCCTGCTTCCTGGGAGGCTCTTAATTATCAGCCACCCCACCCCTACCCCAAGTGGGTGGGTCTCCTTTCTCACAGCCAATTCATCCCAAGAAGTTCCAGGTGAAGTGAGTGTCCAAGTGGGTTTGTCAAACAATAACTAAAGGAAAAGACAATCCTTACCAAATACTCCAGATTTTGGTTCTCTCTCTGTTGGACAACTTTACCAGATCCTGTCACCCAGTCCCATCATGCTAGGATGACCAAGCACCCTAGATTGCCAGGGACTGTCCTGGTTTGAGCCCTTAGAGTATCCCATCCCAGGATGGTTCGGTCCATCACTGCAGCTTCCCCAACCCACCTCCCTCCCTCCCCACGGTTTCAGATAGGCACATATTTGGGGAAGGTGGGCTTCCTGATATTGTTCCCTAATGTCCACGCCCTTGCTGGGTTTTAGAAGGAAGGAAAGTGGTGAATCTACAGGCTGAATTACTTTCTTTCAACCAAAGACTTTAATTTAGCCGGGTGACGGGTATTAAAGAGGGCACGTTCTGCATGGAGCACTGGGTGTTATGCACAAACAATGAATCATGGAACACTACGTCAAAAACTAATGATGTAATGTATGGTGATTAACATAACGATAAAAATTTTTAAAAAATAAAACATACAGAGATGTGGGAAAGGCTTAGAAGGTAATTTGCAAAAAAAGAAATAATTGTGTTAGAGTGAAGTGACTTAAACTACTATTTAATATCATATCACATTTTCAATAAAAGAAGTGTAGACAGTTAAAAAATAATAATTTAAAAAGAAGGAGATAGGGCACCTCGGTGGCTCAGTTGGTTAAGCGACTGCCTTCGGCTCAGGTCATGATCCTGGAGCCCCGGGATCGAGTCCCACATCGGGCTCCCTGCTGAGCGGGGAGTCTGCTTCTCCCTCTGACCTTCCCCCCTCTCATGTGCTCTCTCTCTCTCTCATTCTCGCTCTCTCAAATAAATAAATAAAATCTTAAAAAAAAAGTAAATAAAATAAAATAAAAAGAAGGAGATAGATAAGAAGACTGCCAAACACTCAGCACTTTGCTGAATATACAACGCCTTCTTGAATCCTATGAGGTAGATACCATTTTCCAGATTGGAAAAGTGTGGCCCCAAATCACAGATACTAAGTGGCAGGGTTGGGACCCCAGTCCAGGCAGTGACACCAGAGCTCCCAAACTTACTGTCTTATACTGTGATCCCTACAGATGAAGAGTCCTTGTCATTTTGATCACGGAGGACAGAAACAACCTGAAGTGACTTATGACCGATGGACAAAGCACACATAAGTGGAGCAACTCACCAAGAAAACGGGATTGTGAGACTGTGACCATAAGCTCTCCTATAGATGGGAACCCTAGCTGCCTTGGGGAGATGACCAGTCTCGTGGACAGTTATGGCACCGACGGCCTGCAGAGCAAGGCAGAGCCTCACCCCAGAAGCCCCTAACATGGGCCCCGCCTCCATCCACCCTCCCAAGGGCTGCCAGATGAATCCACTCAAACCCCACATCTGAGTGTGATCCTCCAGCCCTGTCTGGCACGTCAGCAGCTACACTGCGTAATAAAATCTAGGTCCCTCAGCCCGAGTCTCTTGTCTGTTGCCCTGAAAATAGAAGTGAAGGCCGACTCTACAGGAACCAGTTTGTCAGCATAGGTCATAAACCTTGAAATAAGTGCATGCCCTCTGACTTTCTAATCTCTCTTCTAAGACTTTTCCCCAAGGAAATGGTTGTTAACTGGCAGTGACTGGCAGAAAAAGGGTGACATTTTACACATAAAGATGTTCATACATAGGGTTATCTGGAATGAGGAACTTGGAATAATTCCTATGACTAACGATAAAGAAATGGTTAACTAAACTATGATGCATCTGATATATCCATTCAATTGGATATTATGGAACCACTGAAATGTATGTTTATGAGTTGAAAACAGCAGGGAAAATGCTTCCGCTACCATGTTAAGCATAACAGGCAGGAAATAAAATTATAAAGACAGTGTGATCCCAACTATGTGAAACCAAAAATACTACTTGCAGGGAAAGGACCAAAAGGAAATGAACACCATGAAGAAGAACTTGCACTTACTAAGTAAGCATCCTGCTAATGAACTGCTTTATAGTCTTATCTCACCTAACCTTCATGACAAGTTAGGAACAATTTTGATCTTCCCTTTACCAGGGAGAAAATCCAAGCTCCAAGAAGATAATTAAGCTGCCTAATGGGTGCCTCCAGCTAATAGCGGGGAAAGAAGGGATCTGAATTCAGATTTGAACGATTCAAGGCCCGTGCCCTCATCCTCCACACTGTTCCACACCCAGGTGTAGACAGTAGCTTAATCTGGCCGGTGATCTGCAGGCAAGGGTTTCCCCTGACTTTCCATTTTATTTTCCACATTGTCTATATTAACCACTATGACACTGTTGAAACATTTTTTTTTTCCATTTCAAAGGAATAATGCAGGTTTATAACACTTGGTATGTTGTATTCCTTTTTTAATGTAGGAAACAATAAACTCAGGACCAAACCACATTTAACTTCATCTTACATTCTCCACAGTTTGGCTCTCTGCTGTCCTTCCGGCCACATTTCCCACACTCCTTTCTCATCGTCGTTAAACCACTAAGCTATTAGGTGACACGGTCGGGTCTACAGTTCGGAAAGAACACCTCTGGGGTGGAGAGGCAGGTGGAGGTGGTGGGGGCAGGTGAAGGGGTCCCTCTGGAGATGAGCCGGCAAATGGCCAGGGCATAACACACTCGTGGAAGGGGCACGCTCACAGTGTCTGAGAGAGACAAACCATCCATGGAAAAGCATCAGCAGTAAACAAAAGAAATGGCAGGAGGACTGGGAGCCAGGACCTGAGGGGATCCCACCCCACCGCACCCCCCTGCATGCACCCCACCCACCCCCGACCCCATTCGCCACTGCCGCTGTCTCAGGGCCCCCTGGCTGTGGCTCCAAGGAAGCCGGGAGACACGAAGGCCTTGAGCCAGGATAGAAGCGGCAAGGGCAGTAGGACCACCACCAGCCACACGGCAATTCTGGACCCAGCCTCCCTTGGGGTGCTTTTTTTCTAGTTTGAGGGAGAAAGCAGGCCTTTTTACAAGACAGCTTGGCTGCAGCAGAGCAGTAGCAACACAAAGTGTGAAAAGTTGCAACAAAGATGCTCATATTTCAGTCACTTTTCCCAATCTTAGCACACTGAAGGGCTTTCCAAGTAAGGAAGCCATAATATCGCTGGAGAAAATAAAATGAAAAGGAGGAAACTTTCAACAGTGTTTCTTAGCCTTTGGGGGGTCTGAGAACGGCCTCGGGTGAGGCTGTTTAAATGCTGATTTTTCAGACTCACCAGTGAACATTCTGATTTCATAGATCCCGCCCAAGCTCAAGAGTCTGCCTTTTATTGAGCATCTCCCCAAGCTGCTGTTGGATCCTACCTGCTAAGAAACCCTGACTTACAGTGTCTTGAGGATGTAAGGATTGACATTTGGGGAACATTTCTAATTACTTCATCTTAAAAAAAAAAAAAGCATATTGCAAAGGGTATACAGGGAATTTTTTGTATTATTTTTGCAACTTTTCTGTAAGACAAATTATTTCAAAATAAAAACTTAAAAAAATACATATTACAAAAGTAATATGTGCCTATAATAAAATATCTTTAGGGGCACCTGGGTGGCTCAGTCGGTTAAGCATCTGCCTTCGGCTCAGGTCATGATCCCGGAGTCCCAGGATTGAGCCCATATCGGGCTCCCTGCTCAACAGGGGGTGGGGGATCTGCTTCTCCCTCTGCCCCTCACCCGGCTCTTGTGCGCTCTCTCTCAAATAAATAAAATCTTTAAAAAAAAAAAAAAACCTTTTTTTTTTTAACAGTACTGCATTAGGTAACGTAGAAAACAGACATATGGGGTGTCTGGGTAGCTCAGTAGGTTAAGCATCTGATTTTTGGTTTCGGCTCTTGTCATGACCTCAGTGTTGTGAGATCGAGCTCGCCTCGGACTCGGTGCTGAGAGTAGAGTCTGCTTGGGATTCCTTCTCTCCCTCTCCCGCCCCTCTCCCCCACTCACGCACACACTCTCTCTCTCCCTCTAAAATAAATAAATTTTTAAAAAAAGAAAGAAAGAAAAGAAAACAGACATCCCCCTTCACTGTCCCTCCTCCTCCACCACCAGCCTCATCCTACTCTTCAAACTAACCAGTGTGAATAGTCTGGTACATATTAGCAAACAAGTCAGACTTTTTCCTGTGTCTTTTCATTTTTTAACAATAACTTATGCCTACAAGAATGTGATGAAAATGACCCTCAAAATTACTGGACGAAATGCAAATTAATACAGCCCTTTTGAAAAGCAATTTAGCAATGTATATAAAAAATCATACAACATGGGCGCCTGGGTGGCTCAGTTGGTTAAGCGTCTGCCTTCGGCTCAGGTCATGATCCTGGAGACCCCGGATCGAGTCCCGCGTCGGGCTCCCTGCTTGGCAGGGAGTCTGCTTCTGCCTCTGACCCTCCCCCTCCTTGTGTTCTCTCTCTCATTCCCTCTCTCTCAGATAAATAAATAAAATCTTTAAAAAAATCATAAAACATTTATATTCTAAGACCTACCAATTCCATGTGTAGGAATCCCTCCCAAGGATAGCACTCTCCTGGAATAGTATGCATTTTTAAAATAAAAAGATTTTATTTATTTATTTGAGAGAGAGAGAGCACGAGCTCAAATGAGGGGAGGGGCAGAGGAGGAAGAAGAGGGAGAGAGAGAATCTCAGGCAGAGTCCCAGCTGAGAGTGGAGCTCGAAGCAGGGCTCAGTTTCAGGAATGCTGAGATCATGACCTAAGCCGAAATCAAGAGTCAGACACTTAACCGACTGAGCCACCCAGGCAACCCCCTTGTTTTTTCAACTGTGGTAAGAATACTTAACATCAGATCTACCCTATAAATCAATTTTTGAGTGTATAATACATTACTGTTGACTATAGGGACAATGTTGTATAGCAGATCTCTAGAACTTACTCATCTTGCTTAACTAAAACGTTATGCCCACTGATTAGTAATTCCCATTTCTCCCTCCCTCCCTCCAGCCCCTAACACCACCATTCCACTGTTTCTATGAAGACTACTCTACATACCTCATAAAGGGAATCATGTAGTATTTGTCTTTCTGTGATCAGCTTATGTCATTTAGCATGATGTCCTTAAGGTTCATCCATGTGTTGGAACATATTGTAGAATGTCCTTTATTTTTAAGGCTGAATAGTACTCCATTATATGTATATACCAGTTTCTTTACCCATTCATCTGTCGATGGATACTTAGATTGCTCCCACATCTTACCTGTTGTGAATAGTGCTACAATGAACATAGCAGTGCTAATATCTCTTTGACATCCTGATTTCAATATTTTTGGGTAAATATCCAGAAGTGAGATTGTTAGATCATAGGGTATTTCTATTTTTAATTTTTTTTAAGAACCTCCATACTGTTTTCCAAAGCAGCTGCACCATTTTGCATTCCAATGTGTGCAAGGGCTCGAATGTCTCCACATCCTTGCCAACACTTTTTTTTCTTTTATAAAAGCCATCTTGACAGGTGTGAGGTGTGAGGTGGTATCTCACTGTGGTTTGATTTACATTCCTCTGATAATTAGTAAGAGTGATCATTTTTTTCATTTACCTGTCAGCCTCTTTGTCCTCTTCAGAGAAATGTCCTCTCAAGTCCTAGCCCACTTGAATCAGGAAATCAGGTTTTTTAAACTATTGAGTTTTAAGAAGTATGCAATAATTTAAAATGACATCATGAAGCAACAAAGAAGATAGTTCTGATGATGTTAGTGAAAAAGGAAAACAGCATAAACATTTTACATATCCTCCAGTTACCAAGTTTTTATTTTTCTAATTTAGTTTTTTTAAATAGGTAAAACTAAGGAAATAAAACTAAATTGCTAAACAGTATGTTAACGGAGGTGTTATTTGAGTGAAACTTCTCTCTCTCTTTTTTTAACCTTGCAGGATTTTTTGTGTTTTTTTTTTTTAAGGTTTATTTCTTTATTTTAGAGAAAGAGAGAAAGTGCCTGTACATGAGCCCAGGGGAGGGGCAGAGGGAGAGGGAGAGATGCAGACTCCCAGCTGAGAGCAGAGTCCTAAGTGGGGCTCCATCCCAGGACCCTGAGGATCCTGACCTGAGCAAAATCAAGAGTTGGAAGCTCAACCAAATGAGCCACCCACATGCCCCTTGAGTGAAACATTTCTATTATTTCTCTGTTGAGTGCTCAGCACTTGGATTTTGCAGAAAGACTGACAGACCTGGGTGAGAAATCCATCTCCCACTTTCCACATGTACAACTCCTTTTTTTAAAAGTAGGCTCCACTCCCAGCATTAAGCCCAACCCAGGGCTTGAGCTCATAACCCTGAGATCAAGATCTGAGAGATCATCAAGGGTTGGATGCTTAACTGACTGAGCCACCCAGGAGCCCCTCCACATGTACAACTTTGAGGACTTCATGTAACTTCCCTGAGCCTCAGTTCCTTATGGACATAATAGGAGATAAAAATTATCACCTAAACTTAATTCAAGAATTAAAATAAGGGGCGCCTGGGTGGCTCAGTCGTCAAGTGTCTGCCTTCAGCTCAGGTCATGATCCCAGGGTCCTGGAATTGAGCCCCACATCGGGCTCCCTGCTCAGCAGGAAGTCTGCTTCTCCCTCTCCCACTCCCCCTGCTTGTGCTCCCTCATCACTGTCTCTCTGTCAAAAAATAAATAATCTTAAAAAAAAAAAGAATTAAAATAAAACATTTGTTAATGCTGGATGCATTCCAACCTGACAGGATAAGTAGAGCTGTTAGGTTATTTGTCGGTATTCTCTGTGATGGGTCACATTTCACAAATCAATACTTAAACACTGGGATTTAAAAATGGGGGTCGGGCGCCTGGGTGGCTCATGGTTGGGCGGCTGCCTTCGGCTCAGGTCATGATCCTGGAGTCCCGGGATCGAACCCCGCGTCGGGCTCCCTGCTCAGCGGGAAGTCTGCTTCTCCCTCTGACCTTACCCCCTCTCCTGCTCTCTCTTTATCTCTCATTCTCTCTCACAAATAAATAAATAAAATCTTTTAAAAAAAAGAAATAAATAAATAAATAAATAAATAAAATAAAAATGGGGGTCAAAATTTTGATAGCTCTCATTTTTCTCATAGGACCCGCTCTTAAGCCCGTTCTTTACCTCTGAAAGGGACATTGTACGAAGTGCATTATGCATTACAGTGACAAGGCACTATGCCCAGTGAATTGAAATAATGAAATGGGAATAAGATTTGCAAATTGCAAAGTACCTAAAAGTGTAATACATCATGAATGCATTTGGATGGAATGACCCTGAAGGGACGGTGAGGGGACAAAGACCCAAATACCTAGAGTATTTATGTGAGGTACAATAATGCATTACATGAACACATTAAATACAGGGGACAGGCAAGTGAAGATGGAATGAGGAGGGGCCGTGTGTCCAAAAAAAAAATCACCAGACTCTTCCAGCGTCTGGGCAAATGCTTCCAGGAGGAGGCAAGACTTTGAAGGGTAATGAGAGTAAGAATAATTATCTCGGGATGCCTTTCAGCCAATCAGAAGAACAATTTCTGGGACTACCTTCATCTAATTTATCACTAGTCCTGTCTGTTAGGCTTGGCTCCACATCTTTCACTTTGGAGTTAATCACAAGGGTTACTCTGAGCCCATGATTATAGGAAGTCTCTCCTTTCTAAGGACCATTTAGAAATAGAAACTAAAGTATGACTATTTTATTATCATTACCCTGATAGTGTGGTCAGTCTTACTGTTCCTAAAATTCCAAAAGCACTTGTTCCAGAAAATATAGAACTGTATCTAGTTAATAGTAAAAAAAAAAAAGGGGGGGGTAGGTGCCTCAGTTGGTTGAGCATCTGACGTCGGCTCAGGTCTTGGTTTCCAGGTCCTAGGACTGAGCCGTGCATCAGGCTCCTTGCTCAGCGGGGAGTCTGCTTCTCCTTCTGCCACCTCCCCCCGCCCCCACTTATGTTCGCTCTTCAGATAAATAAATAAAATCTTTATTTTTTTTTAAGATTTTATTTATTGGACACAGAAAGAACCAGAGAGAGAGAGAGCAAGCACAAGCAGTGGGGGGAACGGCAGGCAGGGGAGAAGTAGGCTCCCTGCTGGACAAGGAGCCCGACGTGGGGCTCGATCCCAGGGTCCTGGGATCATGACCTGAGCCGAAGGCAGCCACTTAACCAACTGAGCCACCCAGGTGCCCCAATAAATAAAATCTTTAAAAAAATAGTAAAAAAAAAAAAAAATCCTCTTTATACACTCCATCTCCTATCCTTCCCTGGAGGGAACTGCTGCTTCGATACGTATTCTTCCACACCTTGAATTTTACATATACATGTGATATATTCACATGTGCACACATGTGTGTGCACACACACACAATTATTTTTACACAAATAAGATCACACTCCCTGCTACTCGAATTTTTCACTTGAGAATAATTCAATGGCATCTTTCTTTATCTGGAGTTACAGGCATGTGTGTGGTGGTTCTAGACCTTGGGGCCTGCCAGCTTGAAGTCCAGCTTCCCCACTTACTAGCTATGTGATCTTAGGCAAATTACTTAATACCTCTTTCCCCATTTTTAAAAATATTCTTTTTCTTTCCTTATTTTAATATTTTATTTATTTGAGAGAGAGACAGACAGAGCATGAATGGGTGGGCGGAGGCAGAGGGAGAAGGAGAAGCAGACTCCCAGCTGAGCAGAGAGCCCAACGTGGGGCTCGATCCCAGGACCCGGAGATCATGACCTGAGCCAAAGACAGACGCTTAAGCGAATGAGCCACCCAGGCATCCCCTATAAAAATATTCTAATAGTAACCAAAGGACTGTTGTGAAGATGGAATGAGTTAATATTGTAAATATGTAAATATTACAAAATATGTAAAGCACTTAGGATAGCGTGTAGAGTACGTACTCTATGTGTGTTGGCCATTGTCATTGTAGTAGACCCCCTTATCCACAGGCAGTACATTCCAAAACCCCCAGTGGATGCCAGAAACCATGGATTGTTTCAAGCCCTATATATACTATGTTTTTTCCTACACATACATACCTGTGATAAATTTAAATTTAAGAATCTGGCACAGTAACAGATTAACAATAGTAACCAATAATAAAATGGAACAATTGTAACAATATACTGTAATAAAAGTTAGGTGAATGTGGTCTCTCCCTTTCTAGCAAAATACCCTATTTACTGTACTCACCTTTCTTTCTGTGATCAAGGGAGATGATGAAATGCCTCCATGATGAGCTGAAGTGAGGTGAACGACACAGGCACCATGACAGAGGGCTAGGCTACGTTCGACCTTCTGCAGATTCTTCAAAAGGGTCATCTGCTTCTGAACTTCGAACTTCAGTTGACCGTGGGTAACCAGAACTCTGAAAAGCAAAACTTTGAATGGTGGGGGAGAAGAGAACTCCTATATTTGCTTTGTTCTCTTCTTTAATGTTCATGTAGTGTTCCATCGTGTGGATGAACTGTAATTTATGAAGCCCGTCCCCTGCTGAGACACACATTGGCGATTTCCTACTTTTTGCATTTCTGGACATAGATCTTTGTATACGTGGGCAAACATCCCTCTAGGATAGTTTCCAAGGAATGGAATTGCTGCATCAAAGGTCATACTCCTTTTTTATGAAAGACGTTGCCAAATTTCTCTCCAAGAGGCTGCACTAATCGACATCGTGGCCAACGGTTTACGCATGCCTGTCTCCAGGCATCTCCACAACACTGGCAGCCTGGATCTTTGGCGTCCTCATTCCTGCATTCGCCTTCCCTCAGTGAAACCTCAGTCAAAACCACCAACAATGCATTTGTTAAAGTCCCCAGGACACCTAATCCCTTTGTCTTTTCTAAAAAGGAATGAGGCATTTTTGGCTCTGATAGGCCTTCAGTTGCCTGGACACAGCCCTGGGTTGACTTTGAAAAATACAAATAAAACGCACTTGCTGTTCCCTAACACCCTCAGAGAAGCTCAAGGGGGCCCACGTGAGGCCCCGTGCTCTGCTCTCTATCACATGCAAAAAGATTTTCAATAGCAGCTGGTGTTTTCCTGGGTGGAGATCAGAGCCAGCGTTTGTATATAAATATTATCCGAGGGCTGGAGGGAGAATCAAGCTAGAAGCAAAGGCTGCAACATCCCAGTTGTCTTAATGGGGGGCGGGGGGATGCAAGAGCAGTGAGCACCCTCATCCTTCTCCTGACGTCCCTGTAGAAAGGCGAAGCATCCCAGGCAGGGGCCCACGCCATCAGGGCGGCTTGTAATAGAACCGAGGTGGGAGCGGGTGCAGAGCGTGGCTGGAAATCCACAGCCGGCAGAGAGGGAGGGCAGAGAGGTACATCTACAGGGCCCAGACTGCGGTTCTGTCGTCTTTCTGGCAGAGTGAGCCCCTGCAGCCACCTGGCTCCTTAGACCACAGCTCCCGTCCCACAAGGACATGATGACCACTGACTGACGAGGTCCCTCTGGCTTCCTCTCCAGTGTTGCACGTCACGGGGTGACTTGTGGCTTTGCTTGAAGACCTCTCCGAACAGAGGCGAGCTGTGCAGAGACGGGCTCTGGCCCAGGCAGGCATGTCAACAATTCTGAGGGTTGCCCCTGCTAAGCTCTGCAAGCCCAAAGCCATTCATCTTCCAAACTTGTTTTTCAGGCTTACTATTTTATGGCTCAAAACCATTCACCTTTGTTCTTTCAACTGTCTGCTTGCCTCCCACCATTCCCAGGGACCCAGGTCAGGTCAGGGAGGCGGGAGAAGGCAGGCGAGCCTCTACAACAGTGGGTTCTATGGATCAGAGCAAATTCCAGGGATGAGACCCAGGGACCCTGGCTCGTGTCCGTAACAGAGGGAATAACTCAGATGACTATCTCAGGCACTCGAAGTGAGTTAGGCTTCCCCTTCCTGTACAGCGCATGTGGGAGGGTCAGTGGGAAGAAGGGAGGCCCACAGACTCAGGGTCTCCCTTGGGTCTAACCAGCAGCAGTGTATAGCACAGGAAAGCTCACCGGGCCTCAGCTTCCTTTTCTCTGAGAGCCTGCACCTGAACACCCAACCCCCTGCATTTCATGAAACGCGCAAAATAGCTATTTGTTGAGTGTGGGCTATGTGTTCTAGGCACTGTGGACGCAGCAATAAACAATCAGACCAGTGCTTGCCCTCATGTTGACGTTCCCAGTGAAGTAAATACTAGTAATAGTATCATGCTTACTACTGAGGGACCCAGGTTTATGAAGAGACAGGTCACACAGCTCCCACATGGGCTACATGGCTCCCTCTACCCAGAAGTACAAACAACAGCTTAACCAGGTCACTGTGAAGCTCACAGAGCTAAAGCTTCAGAGACCTCGCCCACAGCAGCCCCTTCCAAGGCCCTGGAAAGAAACATATGCACATGGTCTTGGGTTTCTCTAAGCTCTGCCAAAATCAAGTCACAACCACAAGTGGAAAGAGCGCTGTCTCCCCCCACCCCGGTTTCCCTTCTGTTATGCCTGCCCTCCCGTTGTGTGATGTTACAGTGGCCTTGGCGTTCAGGGAACACCCAAGCAGGAGTCAAACTGGTGAACTGGTGGGACACTGAGTTTATAGCAGGATGTATTTATGTGGCTCGCAGTCACCCCCGCGTACGTTGAACAACTGCAAACACTCCAGGGCAGACACAGCTCCCAAGAATACTCCCGCACCCAAGCGCCCACCAGCCCCAGTTCCTGACACCAGCCACATCAGCGAGTGAGACACCACATGAACCTATCCTACAGTACCCGACGCTGAAGTATGTGGTGGAGAAGAAAGAGAAAGGTTTAAAATGTATGGAGTTAGATGACAACCTGGGAGAAATGCTTCCAGTTAGGAGACCTGTATAATTATAAGTGGAGGATTCAGCTCCTGTGGTCAAAGGGGAGATTCTCTTCTGTCAGAAATATACTTGATGCAGGCACTTATAATGAACCCTAGATCCTATTTTTTTTTTAAGATTTATTCATTTATTTTTGAGAGAGAGAGAGAGAGCATGAGCAGGTTGCAGAGGGAGAAGGAGAGAGAATCTCAAGCAGACTCCTCACTGAGCATGGACCCTGATGTGGGGCTCGATCTCACGACCGTGAGATCACAACCCACGCTGAAGCCAAGAGTCAGACGCTCAACCAACTGCACCACCCAGGCGCCCCAGCTTTTTCATTTCTGATGGACTCACGCAACACAGAATTTACCAATTCAATTACCAATTCCTCAGTTTATGGGACATGAACGTGTAGTAATACTACAAACAGTGCGTGTGTCTATGTGAATTTGCTCACTTTCTGTGTCTAAACTGTTAATAATGAAGGACAAATTTTGGCAGCCATCTCTTACTGGGCTTCCTGGCCATCCTCAGACCTCTGGTGAAGCCCAAGATTGTTAAAAAGAGGACCAAGAAGTTCATCTGGCACCAGTCAGACCGATGTGTCAAAATTAAGCACAAGTGGCGGAAATCCAGAAGCAGTGACAACAGGGTGCACAGAAGATTCAAGAGCCAGATCTTGATGCCCAACACTAGTTACGGGAGCAACAAGAAAGCAAAGCACATGCTGCCCAGTGGCTTCCCGAAGTTCCTAGTCCACAAGGTCAAGGAGTTTGAAGTGCTGCTGATGTGCAATGAGCCCTACTGTGCAGAGATTGTTCTCAATGTCTCCTCCAAGGACCACAAAGCCACGGTGGGAAGAGCAGCCCAGCTGGCCCTCAGAGTCGCCAATCCCCACACCACGCTGCGCAGCGAAGAATACAGATAGACAGCTGATGTGCACGTCACATCTGTGTTAATAAAGCTATAAAACTACCCAAAAAAAGACACATTTGATCAACCATGCTAGAGAAAAGGCTGAATTGTCTTTTATTCTCTCCACAGAAAATTATTTTGGAAAATCATTATCATAGGAAGAAATGATCAAAGAATATGAAGCTAGAAAACACAGGAATAAAAAGTATGATGAAGGTGTGTCAGGCAGTTAATTAAGAAAAATGTTATTCTTTTGGATTTTATAGTGTTTGAAGTATCTGTCAGTTTTTAAAACATGCAAATTGTTGCAGCTCTTTTTTCTATTTTTTTTTACTTTTTTAAATTGTAAGCATAGCTGACATACAAGACTATATTTTTTTCTCTAAATAGTTACATACATTCTTAATATTGGATTCCTAATTGTTATGCTGTCTCTTAAAGACAGCTCTCCAATGGTACAAGCTTTGACCCCCATAAAAACCTTGACCCTCCCAGGCAGCCACCATCTCCTGAGCATCAGGATGTGCCAGGAACTCTGAGAGATGCTACTCTGTGGATTATTTAAACTTAATCTTCAATCAGCCCACAGAGGTAAGCTGAGGCTTAGAGCATTTATTCCAAATAACACAGCTCATTCTGCAGAGTAAAAGCAAGGATTCCAAATCACATGGCGTCTGGAGTGGTGCCCCATACGCAAAACAAGAATTTTTATGACAATCTATGTTTTTCTCCCTGAGCTCAAGATTCCTCATATTTAAAGACGAAGGGGTCAAAAGAGATTTAAATACCTGTATGTGCACAGAGGACACAGGTAAAGATACACAGCACTGGTGATGGTGGCCACCTCTCTGAGATCAACACTGGGTATGCCTTCCCATTTGTAAGCAACTTAACATATGAAAGTCCTTAGCACAGTGCCGGGCATGTGACAAGCGCCCAATAAATATTAGCTATTGCTATTTGTTAGTGCTATTGCCAATTACTTAAATAAATTAATTTTTAAAAATTAAAAGGTGGGCGCTGAAGCTTAAAATCTCTTCCAGCCGGATTTGGTGTTTGTTTCGGTAACAGTTCCTAGCACATTCCAGTGCCAGGGACTCTAATGCACTATTGTGTTTAATACTCCCTGCATCTCTGTGCGGTAAGTACTATTCTCATTCCATTCTGCAAATATGGAAACCGAGGCACAGAGGGGTTAAGTAACATACCCTAGGTCACACAGCCAATGAAGCAGAGGATAGGATGAACACCCAGGCTGGTGACTCTAAAGGCCAGATAAGAGAATGGCCTCACTGGCTCCACTCCTGGTATGATTCATGGGTATCCTAGCATCTTTTTCACTCTCAATGTGCGCATCACCAATGAAATCCATGTAAAGCATGACAGCCATCAAGGAGCCTAGTGTGGGACATCTGCTGTCACTGCAGATGTGAAGGTGGCAGAAAAGCCCTACAGGGCTTATTAACAGCTAGACATTCAGAAAGGAAGGGAGTCAGGATGGATAAGGAAGGAAGGAAACGCGTGAAGCATCTACCCTGAGTCTGACAGTGGACTTGACTGTTCTTCAGCTACCCTCCCATCACTGCAAAGGGGAGTCCCTGTCATCCTCATGCCCATTTCTGAGCTGAGCAGGCAAGCTGAGAGTTCAAGAAGTCCCTAGGTGGTAGGGCCTTGGAAAACCCAGGCCCGGGGAGCTCACTGCTCTCTGACAGCAAAGGGCATCTCCCAGCAGGCCCTCCTTCCTCTGCTCCTCCAGGCTCTCCTCAGCCTGCACAGCCTAAAGCAAGTATTTCTATACAGCACAGCTCAACTCAGCAGGCCTGTCCTACTGGAAAACCTTTGGGGACGGGAGGTCTCCTGAGTCTGTTTGCCAAAACAGGTACTCTTTGTCACAGGGAGAGAGGTGGGTGAGCCCATGAGTTCTGTTGCACAGAAGGCAACGGACCCAGGAGCCTACAGGCATCTTGCAGGGATAAAACTCTTTTGGAATCTCTACTCCGGTCAGAAGCACGGAGCATATACCCTCCAAGTACCTGCCACTTTGGCCTCTGTCTGATCTTTAAGTGCAGCTCTGACCTTTGCCTGCCTTGCATGTAGGAATGTGATGGTCTACATAAGGGGCTTGGACTACGGTGGACTTCTGGCAACAACCACCTAATAAAAGTCTTGTTATATCATAGCTATGTGACCTTGAGTATGTCACTTGACCTCTTAGACTTGGTTTCCTTATCTGTAAAATGAAGATTACAAATTAATAAATGTTTCTATACAATGAAGGATGACCCTCCAATCCACCCTAGATTGCAGGTGCCTGGAAAAGAGTGAACATTCTGACTCACCTTAGCATTTCCTTCAACGTGCCATCCTAACAAGGCAACTTACTCCAGAGAAGGGGCTCAGCACAGTGTGCTAATCTAAGGCAAACAGGGTAGTGCCAAATAGTATGTGTTATGGGTCATCCAGAGCTGGATTCAAATCCTGCCTCTGCCACTAACTTCCTATGAGGAGGCTTTTAGCATTTGGTCATCATTCGTAACGACGGCTCTAGGGCCCTTACGTTGGAAAACTCTAGTTCCTCATAGTGTTTTCATAGAGTGAGGCACACAGGAACCCTGGCTATTTCCAAGGCAGGTGGGGGTGGGATTCAAGGCCAGTGAGTGCAAAGGGGGCTAGCACAGGCTTGGCTCAGAGTGAGGGCAGATAAACATGGTCTAGGAAAAACATAAACCAAAAGAGGACGCCTGGGTGGCTCAGTGGGTTGAGCGTCTGCCTTCAGCTCAGGTCCTGATCCCAGGCTCCTGGGATAGAGCTTGAACACCGCTGGGTTTGAACCCAAGCACCCTGGGGCGGCGAGCTCCCTGCTCAGCGGGGAGCCTACTGCTCCCTCTGGCTTCCTCCCCAATCTGCTCTCTCTCTAGCTCTGCTCTATCTCTCAAATACATAAAATCTTAAAAAAAAAAAAAAAACACGCACACAAAAGAGGATGTTAAACTAATGTAACAGCAGACTAGATCCACAACATGCTATTCGAAAGCTAGAAGACTTTTGCTAATATGCAAAGATAATACCACAAATTTGTGTTTTCAGGGACTCCTTTTCTGATTATTCCAGGAAAGGTTTTATGAGCCTTGTTTTTCTCCCCCCCATTGTGAATGTGGAAATGGTTCCATTAGCAAAGATATATGAATTTTTAACAACCCCCCCACCAAAAAAAAACAGTCTATTGACATAAACGAATCTTCATCTTCATTTCATATTGATAAGCTGCAGCGCGGACATAAAAGAGTGGGTTTTGTTTTTCCCTTAAAACTGTCTTGTCATTCTAAGAACTCAATGCTGTTTGCCAACGCTCTTTTAAAGGACTCAGGGCGTTTCTACTGTGAAAGAAAAATGTGTAGTGATCATTGCTTGGACTCAAAAAAGGTGTTTCTAGCAGCACCGCACTTCTCTGAACAAAGGCTGAGTGGCTGCATTAAATCCTAAAGATTTACAGGAGGAACTTGAGCCAACATCTCCATCCTGGGCCAAGGAGACAAAAAGAAAAAGAAAAAAAAAAAATCCCACCTTGTACCTGGGAAGTTTTTGTTTGTTTGTTTATTTTTTAAAGATTTATTTATTTTAGGGAGCCTGGGTGGCTCAGTTGGTTAAGCGACTGCCTTCGGCTCAGGTCATGATCCTGGAGTCCCGGGATCGAGTCCCGCATCGGGCTCCCTGCTCAGCAGGGAGTCTGCTTCTCCCTCTGACCCTCTTCCCTCTCGTGCTCTCTCTCATTCTCTCTCTCTCTCTCAAATAAATAAATAAAATCTTTAAAAAAAAAAGATTTATTTATTTTAGAGAGAGAGAGAGGACAGAGCATGAACAGGAGGGGCAGAGGGAGAGGGAGAATCTCAAGCAGGCTCCCTGCTGAGTGCAGAGACCAAGGCGGGGCTCCATCTCAAGACCCTGAGATCATGACCTGAGCAGAAAACCAAGAGTCAGATGCCCAACCAACTGCACCACCCCAGGCACCCACGTGCCTGGGAAGTTCTTAAGAAACAATTTCCTGGTTTTCCCTGCCAGTTACTCTGCCCTTCTTTAGAAACCGATTTCTCCATGGGGCTAGCCCTGTTGTACCAGCTATATCCAGCCTGGATGTACACACGTGCGTTTGCTCGGGGAGCAACCCCCTGTATCAGGAAGAAAAGTAGTCCGGAGGAGACGGCCAGAGGAGGGAAAACAAAGGTCAAGCTGACGGAGGAGAAGGTGAGAGGAGTCAGAATACCCACACCCTGTTCTTCCTCTGGCTGCTTCAGAGCTGTGCTCTGACAAGTCTTTTGACCTCCCCTGAGACGCAGATTCCTCTTCTGTAAAATGGGGATAGAAACTTCTCTTCCATCGACCTCAAGAGGATTGCTCCTTCCCCTCCACCCTCACCTGAGCAGACAGACAGCTGCTGCCCCCGGACCCAGCCCCCACACCCACTCACACAGCTGAAATCGAGAGCAAGGAATGCAGGGACCGCCAACCCAAGTGTCTCACGTGAAAGTGACTGGAGGTCTGCGTGCTCCCCTCCGCTGGCTGCAGTGTGCTTCTGGTTCCACCAGCCCAATCCTCCACCCTCCACACTGTGCCCTTTCCTACCACCACTGCTCAGCAGCCCTCAGCCAACGCTCTTGTCCAAGGGTGCCCAAAAGGAGAAAATGGCTACACAGAGCTGGTGCAGGGCATCTTCGGTTCCTATTTTCAACAATCATTAGGAAGGCTATAGAGGAACTCGGGGAAATGTCTGTAATATAATGGTGAGTGGAAAACACGGTCACAAAAGTTATATATGTCCCTAAATTTGCAGACTTTGGATGGAATCGGGCCTGGGTTTGAATCTCAGTTCTGCCGCAGGACCTCTCAGAGCCTCAGTCTCTTCTTTAAAATAACGGGGATAATAATTCCTTCCTTCTAGACTTATTGCAAGAATTTGGTGGAAAACACATAAGTATTGAGCACAATCCTGGCCCCGGGAGAGCCGGTTCACAGTATGTGCATATGTGCATATGGGCAAGGGTAAGGAAGAGAATGCATAGGAGGCCAAAGGGCAGGGTCCTTCTAGCGATAAGACCCAGCGGTGGTGGTGTTTCCACTTAAGACTGTGATATTATCTTAACAAAACATACAAACATAAATGGGGCTTTGGACTAGAATAATACAGTTAAATAAGATTCCTCTAATCAACAACCCTGCCCTTCCCACTCTTGCTGGGCAGTGTTACTCCTGTGACATCTGCTCTTGGAACCATTTACATAAAAATCAGAAAAATCCGAAGCCTCGGGAGCTTCCCCACCCCAAGCCCAGGCAACTCTTCAGCCACCTCTGTTATCTGTTTTCTATTTTTTTTTTAAGATTTTATTTATTTTTTCAAGAGAGAGAGAGACAGCGAGAGGGAACACAAGCAGGGGGAGTGGGAGAGGGAGAAGCAGGCTTCCCGCTGAGCAGGGAGCCCGCTGCGGGACTCGATGCGGGACTCGATCCCAAAACCCTGGGATCATGACCTGAGCCGAAGGCAGACGCTTAACGTCTGAACCACCCAGGCGCCCTCTGTTATCTGTTTTCTAGAGATCACCTACATCCAGTGGGGCAGGGGGTGGCAAGGAAGCTAGGCTGGAGGATGAAGGGCAGATGCGCAGATGGAGAACACAATAATTAGGGCCTCGGATAAATGCTTAGAGGTATTCTCAGAGCTTTTGCACCTTGGTCCCAGAACCCCTAGACACCCTTCAGCAAACCATGAGGCTGCCCAGTAGGGTGTCAGCGACCCTGGAAAGTGCATCTAGCACTGCAGCCTGGGTTTAAGGCCGGAGGTCCTGCGAGCTCAAGCAGGACCATGTGCAGCAGGTGGGGTGTGTTCCGTCAGAGGCGGATGACCGGGGCGGGCTCGATTTGTTCCTAGACAGTCATCGGTGGAGACAGGCTCAATTATTTTCATTACATGGAGTCAACAGCAATAGGACAAATAATGGGTCTGAGCCAGAGAAGCAAAGATTAAAGGGAGGGGGAGAGAGTGAACCAAGGGGGGCGCCCCTCTCAGGCCCTCCGTGCCCAATGAACCACGATGCCAGGATGGGTGAGCAACGGCAGGAAGACATCGGCTACTTGTCTGGTCCTGCTCTGCTGGCCCCAGCATAAACTCCTAGAAGGCCAAAATGGCACCTGCTGGGTGACTGACTCCAGAAGCCTTGGGTGGAAAGAACTTCATCAAGACCTCAGCTAAATGCTGCAGTACTGAGAGGGCTGCACAACCTGGGGGCCCTGTCTCCCCCTCTCCCTTACCCAGCTGCTCCCTTTCCCGCTGCAGGAATGACAACTCACCTTCCTAAGGGTCTCCTACAGCCAGACACTGGGCTAAACACTCGGCACGCACCACCTTAGTTCACTTTCCCAACAGCCCGTGAGTTATGGACTACTGCAGTAGAGGAAACTAAGGGTCCTAGAGGGTCATGTGACTTGCCCAAGCTGGTTAAGTGGCAGAACTACCAAATCAAATCTGTCTGACCCCAGGGCCCAAGCTCTCAACCCCCACACTCTTTCTTCTCCTTTTCTCTCCTCTGCTTATGTCAAAGGCCTTCTACCCTCTCCTTCACCCCCTATCAGACACCGTGTCTTCTGGAGGCTTGGGGGCTCATCAGTAGGCTGACCTCAGAAGAATAAAGCCCCTCAGGTGGAGGAGTCACTGTTTCTGAGATTTCTCAAGAACAGGAAACTTCCCGGGCTGCCTGCAATAAATCCAAGCTTTCCTTCCTTTGTGATTTCACCCCGGGAACAACACTCCAGGATGACTCATCTCGAGGCCCGGCAGGAGATCTCCTCTGGAGACTGGAGGTGACCTTGGCCAGGCGCTCACATCCTGTGCCTGTTTTCCCGTTTGTCAAGTGGGCAGCCCCAGCCCCCCTGCCAAGCTTGTTGTGGAGTATCAGGGTGAACACCAAGCATGTGGAAAATAATTTTTAAGACAGAATGCAAAAATCCACAATCCTCAAACTCCCACATACCAAACCCTGACCTAAACCCTCGGCAGTCCTAACTCTGCTGCAAGAGCTCACCTGCACTCTTGCATTCCTGGTGGATGGGCAAACCGTGATTACTGGAAGGTGGGAGGGTGACATGGATCATAACCCTTTTCTTTCACTGTTCCTTCCGCTCCTCGTCACCTTATTATAAGCACACAATGCTGAAAAGAGCAAGTACTCACAGAGCCCTAATTAGGCATGCGTTTTATATATTTTTTATTATTTATTATGTTATCATTTATTATCTATTATTTATATTTGTATATTTTTGCTCACTGAATCCCTTTATGAGTGTCTACGACTCGCCCTACTGTACGGATGAGAAAAGCAAGCTTCAGACCAGTTGGCGGTAGAAACAAAGGTCTACACAGCAGGTGTGGAAGCCCAGATTCCCTGTCAGATCTGTCAGTCTCCACCAGGACACGCCGCCTTCTCCCTCTTCGTCTCTAAAATGACCAGCCCCAGGGCGCCTGGGTGGCTCAGTTGGTTAGGCGACTGCCTTCAGCTCAGGTCATGATCCTGGAGTCCCGGGATCGAGTCCCCCCACATCAGGCTCCCTGCTCGGTGGGGAGTCTGCTTCTCCCTCTGACCCTCTCCCCTCTCATGCTCTCTCTCTATCTCATTCTCTCCCTCAAATAAATAAATAAAATCTTTAAAAAAAATAAAAATAAAAAGACCAGCCCCAGCACTCTCCTTCCCCACTCAGTTTTTCTTCATAGTTTTTCTGCTCTTCAGTAATGAATTCACTGCCGTGCCAATCCCCCACCCCGAGAGCTGGGAAACTCAGACAGGGATTTTGGGGGGCGTTCTGCCACTACTGTGGCCCATAACCACCTAGAACAATGCCTGATACACACTAGCTATTCAATAAATACTTATCAAACGTATGAGTTTGGCCAAAAATTCTCATCAGCTATTTTCAACTCTTCTTCCTACCGGATGGTAAATTTGGTCACAGCCATTTGTTCATCTCAGTCCCTCCTACCCCTCACCCCCACCAGAGTCTATGATGATGCTTTGAAGAGAATAAAATATTCTATAAAAATCTGGGAACATGATTTTATTCTATTTGTTTGGAAACGGAATACGTTGGGGGTGGTTTGCTGTGTGGGGAATGGGCTCTTTCGGTTCCCCACAAGAAAGAGGGTGCTTCACGGAAAGTGAGCAGGACTGGAAGGAGTGTGGCGCTTCCTCTCAGTGGCCCTGGGTTCCGCCCTCCCAGTCCTGCGCCAGGATGCTGACAGACAGGTGGGCTCCACAGACTGAAGGCAAGGTATGCTCCTTGGCTTCGATTTGCCTCATTCCTGACTCATCTTCCCTGGGCTGTGGCAAAGGGTTCAGTACACAGCTTCCTCAACTCGCTGCTGAGCAGCAGGCTGAGCGGGTGTTGGAAATGATACAGAAAAAAAGAATCTAATTAAGCAGAGTAGGTGATAGTGTCAGGAAGAAAAAGCAAGCAAGTGGCAATTTGGATATCTGCCTGCAAATAAAAGACATGACTGTCGTTTCTCCTCTGGCTCCTGTTTGCCCTATAAATCTCAGCTCACTAATCCAAGTGTTTTAATTATCGCTGTATAATACAACATGCTGTGTTGAGCCCATCACGGGGAAATTAAAACGAAGGAGGGGGGTGGAGGGATTCAGGCTACCCCATTCTCCCATTTCTCTTGTTTACACTAATCTGAAGGTGTTTTTCCCCCTTCTGCCATAAACACAACATGGGGTTTTCCAGCATCAAATGTACTACCACAAAAAGGAACTTCAGGCCCTCAGCTCTTTCCCCAACACCAGGCAACATAAGGGGCCAGGAGTCATGGCCACTTTTGACACTTAATCCCCAAGAAATCACAAGAACTAGGTCCAAAATTAAACACCAGCTCCAAAAGAAGAGTCCCTGAGTGGGAAGCAGCATGAAGGTTAAGACTAGCATTAGAATCTCACCTCCACCCCCTACTGCTGTGTGACCTTGGGCAAGTCACTAAACCTCTCTTGAGTCTCAGCTTCCTCAAAACACAGCACTAAGAGGAGTAAATAACACCCAGCCTTTATCGCAGTGTGAGTGCTATACCACACACTCCCATCTCCTGGTCCTTATCTCGGCCATTCCAACTACCTATAGCAAACCTCACAAGGCAGGAGGGCTCACTCTCCCTCCCTTCTCAAATATCACCTTATCAGTGGGCCTTCCCTTATGACCCTAAATAAAACACTACCCCTCCTCCTGTACTCACACACAGCACCCCCCCCAGCCCAAGATCTTCATTTTATCTTCCAGAGCACGAAGGACCACCTGACATTTCACATATCGATGTGTTTAATTTTTTTTGGTCTCCACCTGAGAGGTAAACCCCAAGAAGACAGAACTTTTGTTTTGTCCTCTGCTGTCTCTCCAGCACCTATAGCGGAAGTGCCTGGCATAGAGTAGATGTTTAATAAATATTAACCGAATGAGTAAACAGAAGCTATTCTTTGGACGATGATGACTGGAAGAGCCATCAGAGACCACACAGGCCACAGTCTGGCACAGCCTAGGAAACTGAGGCCAAGAGACATCAGATGACCTACCCTCCGGTTCCTGCTTCCCCAGAATGGAGTAGTGGCAGAGGCTGAAGGCCCTGACTCCTGCTGTCTTGCTCTTGCATCAAGCCAGCCAGCCCAGACCAACAACTTGGCATGTTGGTGCCCTGGGTTCCTCAACTGCGGAATGGAAATAATTAAGCAGCTGGCTCTCCCTTCCAAGTGCTCAGGACCCGGATGCCCCAGTGACTGGCAATCTATAAAAGCAAAAAGGACAGGTGGAGATACTGCTGCAACACTGGAAATCCCTCGACAAATGTGCTCCGAGGTGACGAACTACAGACAGCTGCAGCACAGGGGAGCCAAAGGCCAGCACATTTCTCTCTCAAAATCCGCCAGCATCAAGGACCCTCTTGGCCTTCTCCACTGACTAAAGGCAAGCATGGCAGTCCCATTTCTGGGACGCCAGATAGCTGGCACTTCCCCTTGCACACACACAAGAGGGCTGCAAACCCCAGCTACCCCCCATTCCTAGGTGGACAGCCTCTCTGGGTACTGACTTTTCATTCCTTACGACCTTCTTAGGATCGAATGAGAAAGCACATAGATAGCCCCTGGCCCAGTCCACGGGCACAGAGCAGGCACAAGGGAACAGTAAGTTATATGGCATTGATGATATCTGGCGTCAAACACAACCTTCTAGCACCCCACCCCCATCCACCCAGCACCCTGTAGGGCTGAGAATTAAGGGTCTCACAAATGAAACCTTGGGAATCCAGCACCAGACAATTTTTTTTTTTTTTTTAAGTTTCCATGTTCCTGTTCAGGTAGAACGGAAGGAGCTCAGAGCCCACACCAGTCCCCCTCTTGGTCCAAGCCACTCAGCCCCTCACCAGGCCCCAAAGGGAGGATTCTAGTCTGAGGGTGTGAGTCACTCAGGTGCTCTTTTTGCAGAAAGTAAGATTTGGCCTAGAGTTCCCCAGAAGTTAAGGTGACAAAGGACCCAGCAAAAGTATCCTGTGCTCCTGCCCTTACCCGTTCTAACCAAATAATCAGTTTTAAAGTACTAAAGAAAGACACCACCAGTAATCAGAACGTGGTGACCAAATGAGTCCTGGTACTTCCACTTATAGTGTAAGCTGGTCCAACTCCTCAACCTCTCTGAACCTCAGTATCGTCATCTGTATTAAGGGAATAGCAAGGTCTAAGGGGGCTACTGTAAGGATTAAAGAAGAGAATGCACAGCGCCTGGGGCATTAACTATATTCAAGCCAAGAACCCCAGTGCAGCCAATGCCGGAATCATAAGCATTAATTGCTCAGAAAGAACACTCTGTACAGCAAAAGGAGCCTTTCCCTGCACCACAAACCAGACTTGACCACTCCACCACGGACTGCAAGTTGGAAGCAAACATTAACTGCACCAGAGGCTTTCAAAAATCATTCAAAACAATGGGGAAGGGGCCAGAAGAGGTGAAGGTACATGAAGGCACAGAAGGGCACAGGTGGAACGGAGACCCAAACAGCTCCTGAAAGACAGGTGCCTAGCGGGACATGGTGGGGGATGCTCCTCATGAAATAACCTGGTCTGAAGTCATTGTTGCTTTGAACTTCTTTGATGAGTGGGAATTTCTAGAATGTTCCCTTGGCAGTATGGCTGACTGGTTACAAACATATGCTCTGGGATGAACCAAATCTAGATTGGGCGTGCCAAGAGCCCTCAAGAGGTTTCTGGAGCTGGTGACTTTCGGCTACTCAGGGAACCCTCCTGGGCCTCAGTCCCAACCCCCCCCCCCCCCCCCCCCCCCCCCGGACTGGAAGTAATGATTACTGCCTCTGCAGGGCCCTTGTAAGGCTAAACAGGATGGGCGCACGCTAAGGTGCTTCCAGGGCATGGCCCTTTCTCTGCTGCAGCTGTTGAAAAAAAAGAAAAATCCGAAGAAAGCAACTGAAACGCGAGCGGGAGCGCGGCGGGGGCCGGGGGCTCCTCCCACAGGCGCCCCGGAGCCGGCCCGGGCCTGTGGCCTGGCCGGGGAGGCCAGGGAGCGGGCGCCCCGCGGGAGCGCCGAGGCCCCGCTGCGCCGGGCCGGGCGGGGGCGGCGGAGGAGGAAGCGGGGGCGGCCGGAGCGCGGTGGGGATGTTTAAAGGAAATTTACAATCATTTCCTCTCTGTGGTTTGGTGACAAATCAACAACATCCTGTTCTTTTGTGAGGCTCCGGGCGCCTGCGAGGCGGGAGCAGCGCTCCGGCTCTTAAAGGGACATACACAGGGCCCCCTCCCCGCCTCCCACCACTCCCCTGAGGCTCAAAAAAAAGAAGAAAAAAAAAAAATACAGCCTCCCCAAGGCGCCACCTCCGGGGGCGCGCGCGGCCGGAATGCGGGGGCTGCTGCCCGAGCCGCTCCCCGGCCGCGACCCGGATCGCGTCCCCTCCCCCACGGCGTCCCCTCCCCGAGGACAGGAGGAGACCGCTGCGGCGCACCCGTCTGATGGATGTTGCGGCCCGGGGCCATCTCCCGCGCAGGGGGCAGGCAGGGGGCGGAGGCGCGCCCGCCCCACGGTCCCCCCCTCCCCGGCAACCCCTGGGCCGGCTTCGGACCTCCGGGTAGTTTTTACCCCCCTCCCCTAAACCCTTCGTCTCGAATTTTCCAGCCCCCAAACTCTGGATTTATGGTTAAAATGTCAACGTACGCACACGAGGTTTATAAAATGCCAAAGCAGAGAGAGGCTTTCCGAGCTGTAGGAGTAATGAGAATCAGATGGCTAGGACCAGAAAAATAAAAAAATATTCAACTACCCTCCTGGGATTTCCTTCATTCAGTCATCTAATGGGTATTTTTTTTAACAAGCGCTGGTCACCACCCTAGGCCCGGTACAACACGAACAGGACAGACATTGTCCCTGCCTCCAGGGGGCTTAGATTCTCAAGATGATGGATGGATGGATGGATGGATGGATGGATGGATGGATGGATGGATGGGAGGGAGGAATTATTTCACATGCTGTAATAACGGAGGATGGTATTCTAGAATTGCAGCTTCCTATAGGAAGACCTCCTTGAGTTGGTGACCAAAGAATGGGTTGAGGGGTCCAGCAGTATTACCTGGAAAGAGACTAGAAGCAGGGGCAGCCCCCTGATCATACCCAAGACCACCTAAAGGGCATTCCAGGGATGGATTTCCCTCCCAAGGACAAGCTTTGGAGGTTGGCATCCAGGATGAGAGAGACCTGGGTCCCTCTGGTCTGGCTGTCTAACCCAGGTAAGTGCCTTCCCAGCTCCAGGCCTCACACTTGCTTCAGTTAGAAGCAAAACACTGAACTAAATTCAGTAGTCTCAATCCTGGGTGCAAAATAGAAATCCCCAGGGTGATTTTCAAAAGTAATGATCCAGGGTGCCTGGGTTGCTCAGTCCTTAAGCATCTGCCTTTGGCTCAGGCCATGATCCCAGGGTCCTGGGATCGAGCCCCCCATTGGCATCAGGCTCCCTGCTCTGCAGGAACCGTGCTTCTCCCTTTCCCACTCCCCCTGCTTGTGTTCCCCTTCTCATTGTCTCTCTCTGTCAAATAAATAAATAAAATCTTAAAAAAAAAAAAAAAAAAGCAATGATCCCCCTGATCCCACCTCAGACCGATGTTATCAGAATCTCTGACAATGAAGCCTGGACACTGGCATTTTTTTTTTTTAAGGCTCCCTGGCTGACTTCAGTGGGCAGCCAGAGTCAAGAGCCAGTGACCTAGATGATCTCTAAAACCTAGGTTTAAAGTGCAATGAGAGCATTTGGACTTAGGGTATAATCATTCACATCATTGAGTACTTGCCATCTACCATATAATGCACCAAATATGTCATGCATGTATTTTATTTAAGTTACAGAGGAAAACCCTACCAAATTAGATAGGTACTACTATTATCCTCATTTTACAGATGAGGAAACTGAGGTACAGAGAGCAAATTTGGTCAAGAGCTTGAAACCTCTAAGCTGGCATGCCTTTCCAGTGACAAGAAGCAAATTTCTACCTAATGGAGTTGTTACTCACATAGAAGAGCTACCAAGAGAAGAGCATGGGGTACTTCAAGTGAACACATCTTGGATGCAGGCACAGGACTGGCCTGGTCATTCTGACAGCCCCACAGTGTGCATGCCTAGAGTGCACATCCCAAATGATGAGTGTAACTCTAAGAAAACAGCCTTTCATGTTTCTCCGCATTGATCTTTGTCATTTTCAAAGATGATTCCCATAAAATGTGGGGTTTTACCTTAGGCAGACAGAGGAACCATTTGGCTGGGTGAGGAGAAAGAACTTCCTGTGTACCCCAGTATGGCCAGGACAGAACACACTCACCCGCCCCCACTCCCTCGCATATGGGGCCCACCACCGCCTTTCCCACCTTTTGACCGCCTTCCCATTTGTGCAGTTCTCTGAGGCAGGACCCAGAGGATGGCATGTTAAGTGGGAGCTGAGACAGGTTCCCAAGGAAGTGAAAGATCAGTTAAAGCAGAGATTAGGAAAAAGGGAAGATGGTCTATTCTTCAGGTGGAATACTGTGCTGCTGTTAAAAAGGGGAGAGCTGTACGGATAAATTCAAAAGATGCTCGTGATACACAAGGTACAGAACAGGATCTTCTCACCGATATTTATATAAACACCACACACACGGGGTGCCTGAGTGGCTCAGTCGTTAAGCGTCTGCCTTTGGCTCGGGTCATGATCCCAGGGTCCTGGGATCGAGCCCCACATCGGGCTCCCTGCTCTGCGGGAGGCCTGCTTCTCCCTCTCCCACTCCCCCTGCTTGTGTTTCCTCTCTCACTGTGTCTCTCTCTGTCAAATAAATAAATAAATAAATCTAAAAAACAAAAAAACACCACACACACACAGAGGAAACTAGCAGAACCATCTGGAAGGACAGATTCCAAACTGTTACTAGTGATGACTGGGCAGATGCACGGGGGCGGAGGTACACGGTAGGGCAGTGTGTTGTATTAATGGCATACTTTTACTTTCTCTATTAATCATCCTATTACTTAAATTGTTGACAACAACTATATATTAATTTTTTCAGATAAAGGGACATCAATTTATAAATCAAAAGAACTCCTAAAAAGGGGAGCACAACAGCCCATGCCAGGCCCCGGGAATTCTGTCCAGGATAGGCCCCCAGCAAGGTCATCTTTGCCAAGTTCTCCAGCCAGTGTTAGCGGTCCCATTGCTCTCCCCTGGTTGCTCTCTTTTCAGCATGCCATTCCAGTGGCAGCCTCTTACCTGGTCAGCTGCTTCCCCTCCAGTCAGGGAGTGGCCCAGGGAATTTTGGGGTTACAGAAGATGGATCTGAGAGCTAGTGGCCCCAGTTGATGTAAGAGACGACAAAGCTTATTTGGGAAGGAAAAACTGCCCAAGGTGCTACTTGCCAGTAGAGGTGGGTAAAGGGCGTGGCGTTGATGTTAAGGACTCTGACTTCCCTGTGCTTCTGTGTGTTGCTTTGGAAGCTCAGAAATGGAAACTGACACACCAAGACCTGAAGAAAAGAATAGTGCTTTGTGGTCAGAACCTTTTCCCAAAAATCCAAAAGGCTAGGGGCAAGGGTCCGCTTATAACATTATATGCAGGACAGTCCCCCCTCTAATGAGGACCTGAGAACTCGGCAACTTCATGGCCTGCATGAACAGCAGGGGGTGGATTTCCTTCCCTAGGGAGGAATAGTTTAGCCACTCTCTGCTTCCTCCTTATGTTTTCTTACATCTTTGTCATTTATAAACAGCATAATGTTGTGGTTAAGAGCAGGAGCTAAGAAGACAGAGAACCCAGGTGGAATTCTGTACCACTTCCCTAAGTTTCCCTCCATTTCCTCTAAAATAGGGATAATAATAGTACTTACCTCATGGAGTTGTCTGGTAAGAATTAAATGAGATAATGCAGGAAAAGTTCTGAGCCCTGTACCTGGCACATGCAGTGAATAGTAACTGTTGGTTTTATAACTAACAATAACAAGATCCACAGCAATTATGAACTGTACCTTATGAACTGTACCTTTCAAATGACAATAAGGAAGGAGACTGACGTTCACACACTTACTCGTTTACACATCTCTAACATAAGTCCGAATCTAGGCTTCTAGAATTAGAAGTCTTTTTTTTTTTTCAGGATTATTCATTTATTTATTTATTTGACAGAAAGACACAGCGAGAAAGGGGACACAAGCCGAAGGGGGGACGGGGGGAGTGGGAGAGGGAGAAGCAGGCTGCCCGCTGAGCAGGGAGCCCGATGCAGGGCTCGATGCAGGGCTCGATGCAGGGCTCGATGCAGGGCTCGATGCAGGGCTCGATGCAGGGCTCGATGCAGGGCTCGATCCCGGGACTCCAGGATCATGACCTGAGCCGAAGGCAGATGCTTAACAACTGAGCCACCCAGGCGCCCCTAGAATTAGAAGTCTTCCACAAGACCTGTGTCCACCAAAATCCTACATAGTTGAGCTTCCACTGCATCCAAAAATTATCACCTCCCTCTGAAGTCATTCAATAAGACCCTAATTTACTTTGCTTTTACATTTGCTAGCTGCTGTACAGACTGATCAAGACAAATAAATTCCTTCCTTCCATTCAATCAGGCCTGGCCATCCTGGAATCTTCCCAAAGCCCTTAGAAATAGGAATCCTTTCTTTCATTTTTTTTTTTTTTTTTAAAATCTCTGTTCCCTCTTCAGTCTAGTTAGGAGAAAGAAAGTATCTGGGGGTAGGAGGTTTAAACTGATGGGCCATTAACAGGATAACAAAGCAAAAGGAATTTTCCAGGTCACCAGCCAACAACTTTAGAGTGGTATTTAAAATTCACTTGCTTAGGGGGAGGGAAAGGGGACGGTCAGGGGAGGGTGGGGAAGGATTTCTCCCAGCTGATGGGGAACTGGGGAACGCCCTTTTTTATGGTTAGCAAAACCAGTAAACACCTTAACAAGCTGCTTGGTTTCTGGGCTGATCTTTTATCATAGTACTTAAGATGCAGATACTGAAAAGAAAACAATCATCAGTGTGCTGAATCCATGAAGGAAATGTTCTCCTTGGTTTCAGATTTAGGGAACACCTGGATCCCTGCTACAATACAACATATCCATAAATTTCTTCTGAGCCCACTGAATAGACAGACACACACACACACACACAACACTCTCTCATACATAACTTGCCTTCTTCCAGCTGTGACAAAGTTCAGTAGAAGAGACAAGGTCATGCTGTGTTCCCCCACCCCAAGTTTGTATTTTGAAAATTTATTTTTTCGCAGTCTGGAAGTCATCGGGGAAGGCAGCTTCGGCACTTAATTGGTAAAAAGAAATACTCTTCTAGGGATCACCTTTGCTGCTGAAGGAAGAATGACCAGCAAAGAGTCCTGCTGAAATTTGGCAGCTGAGCCTTTGCACCTCCCTATTCCACTCTCTCCTCTCTCACAGTGCACTGCTCCAAGAACCTGCACAGCCCTGGCAGCTTCTGGAAGCCCCACCAAGTTACACAAGGCTGCTTAAGTAGTTGTACACAGTTTTAGGTTTTTCTAGTACAATGATTTCCAAACTCTTTAAAACTCAGCAGAATCCTTTCCAAAGGAACACAAAGGAAAAATAGATTGATTAAAGCTATTGCTTCTGGGGCACCCAGGTGGCTCAGTCATTAAGCGTCTGCCTTCGGCTCAGGTCCTGGATCAAGCCCCGCATCGGGCTCCCTGCTCCGCGGAAAGCCTGCTTTTCCCTCTCCCACTCTCCCTGCTTGTGTTCCCTCTCTTGCTGTCTCCCTCCGTCAAATAAATAAATAAAATCTTAAAAAACAAAAAAACAAAAAACACAACTATTGCTTCTGGTAGGAGTCAATCATAAGGTTGCTCAAATGGGTCCTTGGGATTAAAAAAAAAAAATCACTCCACTATTACTTTAGGTAATTTTGTCATTACAATCAAGTCCAAACTCCTCATTAGGTCTTTAGAACCCTATTTAATCCAGCCCCTGCCTACCTGAGCTTCTTGCGGTTATTCCCATGTTGTCAGCTCTCTTGATTTACTCCTTGATTTTGGTGGTGCAGGTCTTCCACTAGCTTCCTGGGAAGAGATACACGGGAGGTAAATTTTTTTGAAACCTTGTATTTCAGCATATTTCTTGCCTTTTGTTCTCTCTTCATATTTTGACCGGTAGTTTTTCCAGGTATAAAAATCTAGGTTGTAAATCATTCCCCAACAAGCCTAGGCCTCTCCAACATCTAGGTGTTTGAACTGGAAGTTCCTCTTGCATAGAACACATACCTCATGCTCACCCCCTGCCCTTGTGTAGATAACACTTCATTGTTCTTTTTCTTTTTTAAGATTTTTTTTTTTAAGTAATCTCTATACCCAAAGTGGGGTACGAACATACAATCCTGAGATCAAGAGTCATATGCTCTACCAGCTGAGCCAGCCAGATGCCCCACACCTCATTATTCTTGTCAGGGAAACTTACCTGCCCAACCACATATCCCTCTTAGTTGCTCCCACAACTTGATGGTTACCCCGTGTTACACTTCTTACACCATATTATCACTACCTATTTACTTACCTGTGTCCTGCTCAGTTTGTGAGCATGAGGGCTAAAAACACAGAGCCACAGTGCCACTCGATAAATATTTGTAGAAAAAAAAAATGAACGGTTGTGATATTTTTTTAAAGATTTATTTATTTATTTGAGAGAGAAAGTGAGAATGAGCCCAAGCACGAGCGGCATGGGCAGCGAGAGAGGGAGAATCTCAAGCAGACTCCATGCGAAGCACGGAGCACAACACGGGGCTTGATCCCAGGACCCTGATATCACAACCTGAGCCAAAACCAAGAGTCAGACACTCAACTGACTGTACCACCCAGGTGCCCCAGATGATATTTTTTATTATAAGACACAATGTACAGTAAAATGTTTGACAAATGCCCTTACCAGCTGGTGCATGCTGGGGGAGTAGAGAGCAGGACTAGTCTCAGGGAAGATATGCCACCTTGAGACTAAGAACATAGTAAGAACACCTATAATTTCTTGCTCAATATGTGCCTTTCATAAGGACAGGTACCACATCTGGTCCCAAAATCAGACCATAATGACAGCTTAATAAAGAACTGTTGAGTGAATGAACTGGTGCAGACAAAGGGAGTCCTATGCATTACACGACCAAGAAAGCAGAGAGAAAAAGTCCCTACACTGTCTTACAGTCATAGGAAAAAGGGAGGTTTGGAATGAAAACACAATTCCTCATGGGCTCCCACCCCACCTCCAGTAGCAAACCCTCTCCCAATTCCCTGTTCCAGATATAGGCATTCCCTTCTTTGGACACATGGATTTGAAGCCCCTCAACTATCTGGCTTGAACCCTTGCTTTTGTAGTCTGTTTATTTTCAACCAGCAGGTCCTGTTGCCTCCTCTCCCTCTCTCCCTTTACAGCAGCTTTCACCCCGACCCTCCTGCTTCATACCTCTAGTATGGAGGAGTGAGGCCTCCATCACCCCAGTGAGGCCTCCATCACCCCACACCTACATTTTCCCATGGCTCTGTCCTTCACTTCAAGTCATTTTGACACCTCTGTCAGATTAATCTCTCTGAGGCATCACTTTGCAGTGTCTCCTCGCTGCCCCAAAATACCTTCAGAGGCTTGTGACTGCCCCTCGTGTTAAGTCACAACTCTTCCGCCAGTTTTCAACCTTCAGAACGACTTCTGATGCTGTTTTCCCTCCTCACACACACCACCTCACTTATCACACATACACAACTCTCAAAGATTAGGCAAGATGCCTCACTGTCTCAGAAACAACAGAGCAGACTTCTGCACAACTTGTGCATTTTCTTCTCTGGAATGTTCTCCCCACCCCTCTCTTAATTCAATCCATCCTTCCAGACCTGATTTAAATTTTTCCTCCTCCAAGATGCCTTTATTTACAACTTCAGGCCTTGCAGATCTTCCCAAATTTAAAATCCAAATAGCACTTATCATCTTTGCAGCCCAGTTACATCTGGATGTGTGCCTTATATAAAACACTATATAATCCACATGCATTGGTACGGTCTTCCCCAGCTAGCCTGGCTGCTCCTTGATGGTAAGGATGTCCTGTTCTTGGACCTGAGGGACCTAGAGTTCAACACAGAGTAGTATTCAGGAGGTGGTAAGAGAGCTGCCTTCAGAAACAAACTAGGGTTAATCCCAGCCCTACCAATTCTAATTGTGTGTATTTGGACCCTCTGAGCTTCAGTGTTCTCATCTGTAAAACTGGGATAATAATAGTGCTATCTCATAGGTTTGATGTGAAAATTTAAATGAGATAATGCTAACTAAAGCAATTTGCACATTGTTCTGATACAGGATAAGTACTCAGTACGTGCTAACTATTGTTATTAGAGACTCCAATCCCTGTTCTTGGAGTTGAACTTTGGCCTTGATTTTGCTTGAGACTTTCTGTCACTGAGCCAGCCTTGCAAATAGTGATTTCCTGCCAATCCCTGCCTCTGTGTCCACCCTTGGCTGGTCAAAGCATTCTCTGCAAGCGGTGGCTAAGAGAAAGTTCCACGATGCAATGTCATCTCAGGCCCTACCTGTGGTTCTTCCTGCCCTCAGCACTACTGGATTCAGTGCTGAATTGTTTAGTACCTTTGGTTTGAGAACCTTAAGCTTTTCTTTTTTCCACTTCTTCTTTATCACTATCATTGCATTTAAAAACAATACATGCTCATTATTTTTTTTTAAAGCACATAAAAATATAAAGAGCAAAAGTCTCACTCCTCACCCAAACCTCCATTTCTACTCTTTAAAAGAAACCAGTTAGCAGTTTCTCATGTGTATTTCCAGAAAACACAGCTATTGAAACATATACACACATACACTTTTCTGTGGCTTTATTCACTTAATAATCAGTCTTGAACATCTTTCTCTACCTATACCTGACAGGGTCACCACACACTGTTCAATGGCAACTTAGGTTTTTTTTTTTTAAGATTGTATTTATTTATTTGAGAGAGAGAGTGTGTGAGTGGGGAGGAGCACAGGGGGAGGGAGAAAGAATCTGAAGCAGACTTGGCACTAAGTGCAGAGCCCGACAGGGAGCTCAGTCCCACAACTACCAGATTACAAACAGCTGAAACCACAAATCGGATGCCCAACCAACTGCGCCACTCAGGTGCTCCTTAGATTTCTTTTGTAAAAAGCAACCAAAGTTGACCTCATCAATCCCCTACAGATGGGCATGTAGGTTGCTACTACTAAAACAATGTGATGAACATCCTTGTATATGTATTTCTGTGTACTCCTTAAGTCTTCAGGGTTCTGATTGCCAAATTAGACTAGATTGGGGGTGATTCATCAAATTTGGTTCTACCTCCTAAGTCTCCACCCAAATATAGCATTCAGTTCCTATACCCACTGACTCACTGCTCAGTGGTGTGACTACCTTCCTCTTCACTTTAAAATAGAAGAAAGAGGTCACTGGACTGTTTCCTCATGATCCCACTCAAAAAGAGTTCACAGAACCCATGTTTCTCCCTTTATCTGGAACCAGAGGGGAAATCCCAGGCATTGGGGAATACGATTTCAGAATCAGGCTGTGTTCTCAGGTAGCCCTGAGGTAGCCCCAGAGAAGGAAGGAAACACGTTTTTGGTTCATGAGACACAATCCCAGCTGTCTTCAGTGGGGCTGAGAGGGAAGGGATGTGAGTGTGACAATAAGGACAGTAGCTGAGACAGGCTTCAGGTGGTAGCTGGGGGATGGTGAACACATAGGGCTTTCATCAGCAGTGACTCGGCATTATTATCCTAGCCCACATCCGTCCCTTTACACCACGTCCTTGCTCAGGCCAAGGACAGGATGGAACAGCAGGAACTTTGATTGCTTATCCCCAGCTCAGCCTGACTCATGCAGGACCCCAAGCCAGACCCTTACTGTACCCTGGGGGAAGCTCCAGGGGGCCTGGGTGAAACTAGGGCTGGAAAAAGTTGTCCCTGGGATGTATCTAAGTTGTTTACATATAACTCTATGACCCACAGTGAGCTACCAAACCATTTTAATCTTCAGTTAGCCCATTCCCCTATCTATAAAAAAAAGTAAATGCAACACCAATAGTCCATGCGTTACAACTGTCCTTGAAGGCAGGAGGTATACCGAGTACTTAACAAGAACATGGCATTACATAAGCAGTCAATAAATCTTTGATACTTGCTTCACTGATATCTCCCTCTTGCCTAGCACAGTGCCCGATTCAGAGTAGGTGCTTAATTAAAAATTTTTTCAATGAATGAATGAACAACCTCTTCATTTCTGAAGGGCAGACAGGAAAATTGCAAAATAACCCTCAAGGTCTTTCCAACCTCATGTCACCCTATTCTCTTCTTTACAGTATGGAAGTTTACAGATAATGGAGTTTAGTTGGGTTCATTCAATTCATTTTCTCTCTCTCTCTCTCCCTTCCTTCCTCCCTCTGAGAAAAGATGTTCTATTCCCCCTCGTTTGTCCTCAAGACCCAGCCACATCAAAGAATAAGCTCAGGGCCAAGGTCCTGGAATGCAGCCTCACCTTAGAGTTTCTAAAGCGAAACCAAGTCCTAGGACCATGTAATATCAGAGGAGGGAGGAAAGAAAATTCATTTATTCATTTAATAAATATATATGTGGAATATCTATTGTGTCTAGAAGTGAAACCAAAAGCTTTCTGCTTGGCCTTCATCTACTCTCTTGCCATGCTGGCATCTTCCTCAAACCCTCAAAGCCTGATCTCCAAATGCCTACTGAAAAGGCTTCCTTGTAGGTAGTCCTCAGGTACTCCCCCTGTTAATGCAAGTGCCCTTGCCCCTTCTTGTTCCTCACTACCTCTCTCCCAGCACCTTTCTCAACCTTTGGTTTCCCTCCTCTGCCCCTGATTCTTGCCTTCTGTTATGAGCCTAACCGCATCCCTCCAAAATCCATGTTACAGTTCTAATCCCCTGCACCTCAGAATGTGACTGCATTTGGAGATAGGGTCTTATAAACATTTTATTTATTTATTTATTTGAGAGGGAGAGAGAGAAAGTGAGTGAGCACGAGCGAGGGAAGGGGCAGAGGGGGAGGCAGAGGATCTCAAGCAGACTCTGCACTGAATGCAGAGCCTTATGGAGAGCTCAAACTCATGACCCTGAGATCGTGACCTGAGCTGAGATCAAGAGTCAGATGCTGGGGCGCCTGGGTGGCTCAGTCACTGGGCATCTGCCTTCGGCTGAGGTCATGATCCCAGGGTCCTTGGATCAAGCCCTGCATCCGGCTCCCTGCTCCAGGGGAAGCCTCCTTCTTCCTCCCCCACCCCCCCGCTTGTGTTCCCTCTCTCAGTCTCTCTCTCTCTCTCTCTGTCAAATAGATGGATGAAATCTTTAAAAAAAAAAAAAAAAAAGAGTCAGATGCTCAACCAACTGAGTCACCCAGGTGCCCCTGGAGATAGGATATTTATTTATTTATTTATTTATTTTTAAAGATTTTATTTATTTACTTGAGAGAGAGACAGACAGAGAAAGAGTGAGAGAGAGCATGAGAGTGGGGTGAGGGTCAGAGGGAGAAGAAGACTCCCTGCTCAGCAGGGAGCCTGATGTGGGGCTCGATCCCAGGACTCCAGGATCATGACCTGAGCGGAAAGCAGACACTTAACCAACTGAGCCACCCAGGCGCCCCAGAGAGAGGGTCTTTAAAAAGTAATTAATGAAGCCATTAGGGTGGGCCCTAATCCAATATGACTGGTGGATTTATCAGGACACAGGCAGAGGGCAGACCATGTGAAGACAAGAAGATGGACACCTACAAGCAAAGGAGGGAGGCCTAAGAAGAAACCAACCCTGTTGGTATTTTGATCTATTGTGGGGAAAATAACTTTCTATTGTTTAAGCCACCCAGTCTGTGGTACTTTGTTACAGTAGCCCTAGCAAACTATTACACCCCTGTATTGTAAGTCACAGTCATCACCCCCAAAGATCCCATCCTCTTCTATTAACCCACCTCCATGGCCTAAACTATCATCCCTCCCCTTCCCAATGGCCTACTCAGGTTAACACATCCATACACTGAAACCTGAACTCTCATTCAGATCCCAGCTCCAAATTCCAGCTGCCTACCAGACTAATATGCCTAAATTGTTTTGCCAATCCTGAAACCTCCAGAGGTCTAAAACCACAAAATCCCTGTAGGTCAGCCCAACCACCTTGCTTTACCCATAAGGAAACTGACACACAAAACAAAACCAAACTTGGCTCTCTTCCCGACTTCCCTATTCCTAAAAGCACCATCTATCTGGTCACTCAAAAATGTGGAATCATCTTTTACTCTGCCCTTTTTCCTCCCTCAGAGCCAATCAAGGAACTTCCAATGGATTCCAAAACAAGACAGAGCTAGGGGCACCTCAGAAATGGTCCAAGCAAATACAAATTCTCTCTAAAGGACTACAATTTCAACCAATGCATTCAGGAATGCCCATAAAGTCCTAAGAAACTGGGCCTAAGCTAAAAACCACAAAACACACAAGGAAACAAGGCACCATAAGTGACAATCAGCAGGAACAACAGACCTACATAATCATATCCATAAAAGTATGACATAGAAATTATCAAGTACAGGGGCGTCTGGGTGGCTCAGTCGTTAAGCGTCTGCCTTGTGTTCCCTCTCTCACTGCAAAAAAAAAAAAAAAAAAGAAATTATCAAGTACAGAAAGTGAAAATATCTTTCCTTCTTTCTTTCTTTTCTTTTTTTTTTTTGAGGGGGGGTGCAAGAAGGGGGAGGAGCAGAGGGAGAGGGAGAGAGAGTTTTTTTTTTTTTTTTGAGTAAAGTGACATAAGTTTACTAAGTTAAGATACAGAAAAAGCTCTCAAGAATGAGAGGGGTTCTGACAGTGTTGTCCGGGAGAGAGACAATCTTAAGCAGGCCCCATATTTCAGCTCAGCACCTGACTCTGGGCTCAATCTCATGACCCTGAGATCATGACCTGAGCCAAAATCAAGAGTTGGATGCCTCACCGACTGAGCCACCCAGGTGCCCGTATTTCAAGAAATAAATGTGAGCCTCAAATATATGAGCCAGGGGTAAAAGACTAAAAAAGTAGCCAAGCCAATTTTGAAAAACATTAAAACTAAGATGAATCCAGTAGCAGATTAGATACTGTTAAAGGCAGAATTAATTTACTAGAAAATGGATCTGAAGAAATCTAAAAAGTGACCCAAAAATAGAGAGATGAAGAATACAAAGAACTATATATGTGACATTGGAGGATAGAATAAGATGGTCTAATATATATTTAATTGTATTTACCGAAGAAAATGAAGGAAAGAATAAGAAAGAGGAGTGTTTGTAGAGTTAGGACCAGGACTAGAGTGAAGTGAGTGAGGTACCTAGGGCATAAAATTTATTTTAGACACTCATTCTCAGGGCCAATTCTGCATTTACACAAGCTCAAGAATGAGTGTCTCCTAACACTTCACACTGGTGCTGGCCATGCTGAGAATTTTTCCAAATTGCTGTAAGACAGCAAACTCTGGATTCAGAAGTCCCAAGAAGGATGAAGAAAAACATATTCACAACTACTTACATCATAGTGAAACTGCAAGGGCCTGGGACAAATATAGGTCAATAACAAAGAAACCGAAGTAGACTGATGGTAGACTTCCCAGCAGCCACAATGCGAACCAGAAGGGTATCTTCAATGTGCTGAGACAGAGTAACTGTTGTTGGAGAATTTTATTCAAGAACTTGAATATGGGGGCGCCTGGGTGGCTCAGTCGGTTAAGCGGCTGCCTTCTGCTCAGGTCATGATCCTGGGGTCCTGGGATCGAGCCCCACGTCTGGCTCCCTGCTCAGTGGAGAGCCTGCTTCTCCCTCTCCCTCTGCCTGCCACTCTGCCTACTTGTGCTCTCTATCTCTCTGTCAAATAAATAAATAAAATCTTTAAAAAAAAAAAAAAAAGAACTTGAATATGAGGGTGAAAGGAAGTAAATTTCAAACCAATGAAAACTGAGAGAATTTACTACCAACAGACACTGAAGGAAATTCTGAAGGATGAATTTCAGGCAGAAAGAAAGCAATCTCACACACTCTTATAAGAAGGAACAGTGAACAAAGAGATTAGTGGTTCTGCAAGCCACCAATGAACAATATTTGACCATAAAAGAAATAATAATGTCTCATCTCTCCTGAAAAAATGAAAAAAATTAAAAATTTAAAAAGATAGAATGAAAAGACTGAACTAGAGCAGACTATAAAGGGGGTAGGTAGAGACTTAAGGATTTAAGTTAATTTAAGGTCCTTGTATTAAATTGTTTAAGAGGGTAAAAACTGTGATTAATTTTTAAATATCTAGGGGATCCACTAAAAGAATAGAGAGACTGTAACTTCCATGGCAATCAATAGGAAAGAATGGGATAACTAAAAAACAAAACAAAACAAAAAACAAACAAATAAACAAAACAAAACAACTCAGTCCACAGGACGAGAAAGTAGAAGGAAAAGCAGAAATAAAAACCAGCACCTAGGGGAGGCTATGCACGTATTGGGGTAGGGAGTATATGGGAAATCTCTGTACTTTCCTCTCATTTTTGTTAAAAATCTTTTTTTCAAAAAGATTTTATTTACTTATTTGAGAGAAAGAGAGACAGAGATAGTACCAGCGGGGAGGAGAGGGAGAAGCAGCCTCCATGCTGAGCAGGAGCCCACCTCAGGGTTCGATCCCAGGACTCTGGGATCATGACCTGAGTGGAAGGCTGATGCTTAAACGGAGCCCCCCAGGTGCCCCTCATTTTTGTTATAAATCTAAAACTGCTCGGGGTGCCTGGGTGGCTCCGTCAATTAAATATCTGCCTTCCGCTCAGGTCATGATCCCAGGGTCTTGGGATCAAGCCCCACATCGGGCTCCCTGCTCAGCGGGGAGTCTGCTTCTCCCTCTCCCTCTGCCCCTCTCCCTGCTCATGCTCTCTTGCTCTCTCTCAAATAAATAAATAAAATCTTTAAAAAAAATTCTAAAACTGCTCTAAAAAGTCATCTTAACACATATATACACATGACAAATAGCACAAAATAAGACAGAAAGAAATCTAACTAATTCAATCATTTTCAGTTCTCGTATAAATACATGCAAATTGAAATGTACTGTTCTGCATTGAAAAGACAAAGCTTGTCAGGGTGGCTAAAAACCAAATCCAGTAATATGTGCTTGTTACAAGTAAAACAAAGGAGTTTAAGTAACCGCTAAAGTTTCCTCCTGCTTCATCCAGCCAATGTGATTGCCCCATAAAGTCAAACAGAATAAATTTGGTCATCTGAGGAGAGTTTGATAAAGGAACTATTTGCAAACAGTTGGCTGGACCATAAGGAAACCACACGGATAGTGCGACACCCTGGAACTGGGAAAAACTGGCCTCCGATATCACCTCTAGGACAGAATGACATAGTCCCTAACACACACACTCACACACATACATCCCACAGCTTCAAGACTTTTAATAGTATCCCGTGGTCCTTAAGAAGGATCAAACTGCACATCCTTACAGAGCCTCCGAAGCCTTCTATGATCTGACCCCTCCCCCCTATCTCTAGCTGTTTCTGGGCTCAGAGTCCACTGGATTTTCAATCCTTTAGTCACAGTGGCTTTCTCTTACAACCTTGGGTTCACCATGCCTGCTCCCTCCCATCTGAGGACCTTTGTGTGTGCTGTTCTCGGCCTGGAATACTTCTTACCAGCCATCCTTTTGGGCTGAGCTCAGGTACCACTAGATACTAGAGGAACTTTCCCAAAGCCCCGGCCTCCATTATATATCTTCAGGGCATTGATACCTCTCCTGCCGAGCATGGATCATTGGTGTCACTTTGTATTTATACTTGTGCAGTTGTTTAATAAATGTTTGTCTCACTAGACTGGAAGCTCCATAAGGGTAAGAATGGCACTCTTTATAAAAATTCACATCTGTGTAGTGCCTGGCACCTGGCGCCTAGCAGAAGCTCAATCAATACTGATGAATAAAGGAACGAAAACATCCCCACTAAGAGAAGGGCACTTTGCCCAGAAACAAGTGTTCCATACCCTAAGAAGTTTTCCCCAGTTTCATCACACAATTTGCATTCATTCATTCACAGATTACTTACTTGCTCTTTCTCTGTGTCAGAGAAAATTAAACACAGCCACCTTCAAAGGCCTTTCCTGAACATAAAAACACTCCCTAGGTTGTTTATATGGCAAGAACATGGTAGGAAAGCCTCCAAGCCAAGGCAGTGGATGGGATCTCAGTAAACCTGGTGGACACTCAAGGTGGAAGACAGGGAACGCCTCCCCATTCTTGACCCATTAGACCCAGAGCAAAGGCAGATGGATTAACAATCCACCATGAGCCTTTCCAAGGGCCCTAAATGGTGGATGGGGCCACAGCCAATGGTACCCAAGTGACTGAACTCTGGGCATTTTGTCAAAATGGGGCTAAAGGAGTTGAGTTTGGTTGGCTTCAGACAATTGCTGACCAAAGAGAAAATCTTCTGCCTTAAAATTCCCATTTGGGGAAAGGGACAACAAAAAGCAGTTCCTTTGATTAATAAAATTTACAATCCTGTTCCCTGATTTGGTTGACTTTACACATGGATGGTAATGGCTTCCTGATCCTCAATGAGGATGAAAATTTTTAGATTCTTTAAAAGTATCAATAATAGGGGCACCTGGGTGGCTCAGTCGGTTAAGCGGCTGCCTTAGGCTCAGGTCATGATCCCAGGGTCCTGGGAGCGAGCCCCCCCGTCAGGCTCCCTGCTCCATGGAGAGCCTGCTTCTCCCTCTCCCTCTGCCTGCCGCTCTGCCTATCTGTGCTCTCTCTATGGCTCTGTCAAATAAATAAATAAAATCTTTAAAAAAAAGAGTATCAATAATAATAATAGCAGTAGCAGCTACTAATATTTACCAAATATCACTCTATGCCAGACTAAGACTCTGTGCTAAGTTTATATATATATAAACTTGAGGATATACACATATGAGGATATACATATATATAAAATCTTTTAATCTTCATGTAAATTAGCTCATGGTGGTCTCCTGCTTAAGACTCTTCAATGATTTCCACTGATATTAGAATGAAATGCGGAGTGCCTGTGACTCAAGTCAGTGGAGTATGCAACTCTTGATCTTGGGGTTGTGTGAGTTTGAGCCCCATGTTGGGTGCAGAGATTACTTAAAAATGAAAAAACTTAGAAAAAAAAATAAGGGGCATCTAGGGTGGCTCAGTCTATTAAGTGTCCAACTCTTGATTTCAGCTCAATCATGACCTTAGAATCGTGAGATCAAGCCCCGCATTGGGCTCGGCACTCAGCAGAGACTCTGCCTGGGATCCTCCCTCCCTCTCTCTCTGTCCCTCCCCCTCACTGACCGCTCCCTCTCTCTCTCTCTCTCTCTCAGATAAATCTTTAAAAAAATAATTTAAGGGGAGCCCGGGTGGCTCAGTCGTTAAGCGTCTGCCTTCCACTCAGGTCATGATCCCAGGGTCCTGGGATCGAGCCCCGCATCGGGCTCCCTGCTCCGTGGGAAGCCTGCTTCTCCCTCTCCTGCTCCCCCTGCTTGTGTTCCCTCTCTCGCTGTGTCCCTCTCTGTCAAATAAATAAATAAATAAAATCTTAAAAATAATAATAATAATTTAAAAATTAAAAAATAAATAAATAAAACGCAAACTCCTTACCACAGCCTTCACGGCTGTACATGACCTGGCCCCTGCCTATTTCTGCTGCTGTACCCCAAACTGCCCACCATTAGTCAGTTAGCTCCAGCAGGATCAACCTTCTTTCTGCAACTCACATACACCAAACTTGTTCCTACCTCATGGCCTTGGCACCAGTTGGCCCTTCTGCACGGAGTGCTCTTCCCTCAGAGCCACCCACAGCTGCCTTCTTCTGATCATCTGGGTCCCAGCTCAATCACTACCACCCCGAATCCCCTAGGACCCTCCCCCCATCGCTTGGTCAGAGCACCCTGTTTTACTGCCTCCACAGCATCCACAGAGTATCACTATCTGAAATTATCTTAATTATTTGCTTCATTATTATCTGCCTCCTCTAACTAGAACATACATTCCATGAGGGCAAAGCCTCAGCTGTCTTGTTCACCCCTGAATTCTCAGTGTCCAGAACAAAGCAGCACACAGGAGGCATTCCACAAATGGTTTTCAAGTAAAGGAATAGGTAAAAGACCCTGCGAGATAAGAACTACTATGCTTAACTGATTTTACAGATAAAGAACTTAAGGCCTAGTGATGTTGGGTGACTTGCCCAAGGTCACAGAGATGGCAGGTAAATAGAGGTGCTGAGTAACAATTGAACCCACTTGTGCTCTTAATCACTACACAGATTGAGACTCATCCCATGAATCATGCCATGATTATCTCCCCTCTATTCATTCTTTTTTTTAAGATTTATTTATTTTAGGGAGAGAGAGAGCGTGCACGAGAGAGCACGAGTGGGAGGGGAAGGGGGAAAGAGAATCTCAAGCAGACTCCATGCTGAGCACAAAGCCCCATGTGGGGCTCAATCTCACAACCCTGAGATCACGACAACCTGAGCAGAAACCAAGAGTCAGACTCTTAAACAGCTGTGCCACCCAGGGGCCCCTCCCCTATACTCATTCTTTGCATAGAACCTGGCCCAAGAGCTAGGCAGAAACATGTTAAAGCAGTACAGAGAGTGTGAATTACTATAACCACTGGGATAACTGGAAGTACTCACTAAAGCTAAGCCAGTCCTCACTGTATATCGACAGATACACAAACATGTGGTCAATAAAAGTCACGTACAGAACTATTAACAGAAGCAACATTCTTTTTTTTTTAAGATTTTAAGTAATCTCTACACCCAACATGGGGCTTGAACTCACAACCCCAAATTCATGAGTCGCATGCTCCACAAACTGAGCCAGCAGTATTCTTTTTTTTTTAATTTTTATTTATTTATTCTTTTTGAGTAGACTCCATGCCCAACGTGGGCTTCGAACTCAGGACCGAGAGGTCAAGAGTCACATGCTCTACGCACTGAGCCAGCCAGGGGCCCCCAAGAAGCAGTATTCTTAAAAGTAAACACTGGAGGGGTATCTGAGTGGCTCAGTCAGTTAAGCATCTGACTTCGGCTTAGGTCATGATCTCAGGGTCCTGGGATCGAGCCCTGGGATCAAGCCCCACATCAGGGCCTGCACTCAGTGGGGAGTCTGCTTGTCCCTCTCCCTCTGCCCCTTCCCCCAGCTTGTGCTCTCTATGTCAAAAAATAATATAAAATCTAGGGGGGTGGGGGGATGGGTTAGCCTGGTGATGGGTATTGAGGAGGGCACGTTCTGCATGGAGCACTGGGTGTTATGAACAAACAATGAATCATGGAACACTGCATCAAAAACTAATGATGTAATATATGGTGATTAACATAACAATAAAAACTCAAATAAATAAATAAATAAAAATAATATAAAATCTTAAAAAAAGTAAACACTGGAAACTATATATATATATCCATCAAAAATAGTATGAATAAATATACTGCAATACAATTATATAGCAGAATAGTATACAGCAATAAAAAAGAAACTACAACTACATGCAACCACATGGAAGAATCTCACACACAAAAAAGTATCTACTATATAATTCCATTTATAGAAAGGTCAAAAAAATAGACATTAATCTATGGTGCTAAAAGTCAAGATAGTGATTACTGTTGTGGGTAGAGGTGGGGTATAGTGGTGGTTAGGGATCGGAAGAGCATGAATGTGGCTTCCAGAACACCGGTAGTGTTTTCTTTCTTGACCTGTCCACTAATTTCACAGTCGTGTTCATTTTGGGAAAATTCACTGAGTTGTACACTTGACTTATACAGTTTTCTGAATGTTGAATCACATGAAATTTATGTTGAATTGCACAAAATTGCCATCTTTGTACATGAAAAGTGGCTGAATATCGGCAATTTCATGTGGTTCAACTAATATGTTATACTTATTTTTTTTAAGATTTTATTTGTGGGACGCCTGGGTGGCTCAGTTGTTAAGCGTCTGCCTTCGGCTCAGATCATGATCTCGGGGTCCTGGGATCGAGCCCCACATCTTTATCTATTTTTTCTTTTTTTTAAAAGATTTTTATTTATTTAACAGAGACACAGTGAGAGAGGGAACACCAGCAGGGGGAGTGGGAGAGGGAGAAGCGGGCTTCCCGCTGAGCAGGGAGCTGGATGCTGGGCTCGATCCCAGGACTCTGAGATCATGATCTGAGCCAAAGGCAGATGCTTAACGACTGAGCCACCCAGGTGCCCCTAATATGTTCTACTTTAAAAAAAAAAAAAAAAGATTACTTAAGAAAAAAATATCCTATCCGGTTGAATTGCTTTGTACACAGATCTGTTGAGAAAGAGCCTGTGCCTTCCAAGGGTTCCTTGGCAGGTGGTAAACAGGCTCAGGATGGTTGTAAATTCTTCCCCAGGGCCTGAGGCTGGTGCACTTGGCTGTGTACTCCAGAGTCCAGAGCCTGGGCCAAGCCCCGGTGTGATGCAAGTCAGCTGGAGGAGGCCAGAATGTCCTAGAGCAGAGATGAGCAACTCCACCCCAAGGCCCAAGGCGTCAGTATTCCTGAAACACACCAGTTCTCGCCTGCCCTACTCTCTGCACTCAGGGTGCCCTCCTTGCTGAGCAATTCCATGGCTCTTGCTCTTCAGCCTTCAGAGGGCCCAGAGATGCTTTCCCTGACCTCCCTAAAGGGGCCAGCTCCATCCCCCAGTCGCTGTCACATCCCTTTGTTATTCCCTTTGTAGATTTTTTTTTTTAAAGATTTTATTTATTTGACAGAGAGAGACACAGCGAGAGAGGGAACACAAGCAGGGGGAATGGGAGAGGGAGAAGCAGGCTTCCCGTGGAGCAGGGAGCCCGATGCGGGGCTCGATCTCGGGACCCTGGGATCATGACCTGAGCCAAAGGCAGAAGCTTAAGGACTGAGCCACCCAGGCGCCCCTCCCTTTGTAGATTTTACCAACATCTAATATTGTTATTATTTGGGTGTTTACTTCTGATAATCTGCCACCACCATTAGACTAAGCTTTATTAGAACAGGGGATTCCTAGAACTTCTTTACTGTTGTAACCTCAGGGCCTGGCATGGCACCTGCAACCTAGAAAGTGTTGAATGAATGAGTGAGTGAACGAATAAATGACCAAAAGAAGTGGCATCAATGGAAGTCAGGGGAGAAAAGGTGGCCCAAAGCACAACTGTCAAGTCAGAAAGAAGGACACAGCCCCCATCACCCTCATGATGAAAGATGAGCCTCCAGAAAGTTGCCGACCCCCCAAGTCTAGACATCCATTCTTTATCCTTGTGTTTTCCCAGGGTCCCCATTCTGTTGTATGAAGGACAGAGGCATTTATGAGGTATTTACTGGACCATTTTACAGAGTAGGAATGAATCATCCTGCCCATTATATAGATATGATTGAGGGCGGAAAGGATCAGTAACTCACCTGAGATCCATCAACAGTTAAGTGTCCATTTACTTTGGACAAAGTCTAAGACTGTTTATTTCTAAAGCCAGACCTTGCCAACCACTATATCACCTGATTTTTCAATGTTACTAGGGAATTTCTGTGATTTGCCAGCAAGGACCAAGAGGGCTACTCTTGGCCATTTTTTTTCCCTTCTCTTTCTGTTCACTGCTCTCAATGGTTGCTTTAGATTTAGCTGCCACTCCTGAAATGAACAGTGTGCTTGTATTTTATGTGAATTTGAACTAAGGCAAATCTGAACTGTGCCACAGAAATATATTCACAAAAATCTTGACTCAGTAGCCAAAACTGATAGCATGCAAATCTGACTTCACAGTCACACCCTATGAGGAAATTGTTCTTGAATTACGTGAGGTCTTCTGGAATGCTTCTTTTTCATACCATTCCACTGCCCTGCTCAGCAAACAGTGAAAACCAAGGGTCTTGGAGATAAAATGGGGCAAAGGAAGCTAGAGAGCTGTATTATCACAACCAAGTTAAAATCTTTAAAATATTCCTGTTACACAGATTAATTTGAGGACCACAAAAACGTGCACTTGGCTCTGAGCTAAGTTACTTGGAAAACATCACATTTAGTGCTCACAACTCTCTGAAGCAGATACTATAACTATCATCCCCTTTTTTACAATAGAGGCTTGAAGAGATTAAGAAATGCAAAGTCACCAAGTGCTTGATACAACAGAATCATCATTTAGCATACATTCAGCCTTCTATCACACGTGCACTACCGCTGAAATTCAAGCATCTATATTGGCCATGGTTAAAGTCAACTCTTGGGTCAACTGTCTGAGATACCCAGCCAAACAGCTGAAAATACCGTAACTTTCGTCCTGCAAAATTGTACCAGTTAAAGCAGTGATTACAGCCACAGTATTGTTTTAACTGTTTATTAACAATGAAAACCTTGTTTACAGTTTATTTTTCTCTTTCTGAGGTTTTGATCCACCCACATAAAGGGACTCCTCTTAAAACTCTAACTCATTCCTTGCATCAAAATGGCCGGGTATTGTGAATAATGACCTAAATGCATATTTGGCATTTACAATTTGCCAGATGCTGTTCTAAGTGCTTTGTGTACATTTTTCCATTCAGTTTCCACTCAACCCTCTGCAGTAAGTGCTACTATTAGTTTTCAGATTGCAGAGGAGGAAACTGAGGCACATAAAGTTTGGATCACTTGTCCAAGGCTAGGGAGCTTGTAAGGGTGGGACTGAACTCAGCAGTCTGTGGTGAGTGTCTGCACATCTGTCTTTCATGGTCTCCAGCCTTCAAAGCTGAAACAAATGAACACACTGAGCCAGAAAGCCCAGGAGCTAGGGCCAGAACAGAGCTCTAACTCAGGCCTGACATACCCTCCCTTCCTCAAAGGACTAGGGTACCCGGAGCTATCTTCAGTTGCTCTAATAGTCCTTGAGACTTCTTTCCGCTTCTGAGCCTTCTGCCACTGAGCCCAGCTTGGCAGAGAATGCATTCTGCAGATCTGAGCTGCCGGGAAGCTTCTTCAGAGCCCCTAGGCTGTGTCCCCCTACTTTGCTCTCTGCACTCTCTATCGCATCACTGATGTTAACTGTAATTAAATCAGTCTTCGATCAATGGTTTGTTTAATGTCTTATGTCTCCTACTTGACTACGGGGGAGGCAGGTGATCTGTTTGGGTTGAAGGGCTTGGCTTCCAGTGCTTAGTATGTGCAATAAGGTTGAGAAATGTCAAGTGAACAAAGAAATGAATGAGGGCGCTGATGAAGATTATAGGGGAAAGCACACTCTGCCCCCACCCTGCCCCGGCCCCCTTACCACTGACTGAGAGCTCTATAAAGGCAAAAATTGGTCTCCCTTTTATCACTATAACCCCAACACCTGGCACTGTGCCTGACTCACAGGAAGTGCATAATAATTTTTGGTGGAATTAAATAATTAAAACATAGCCTCTGATTTCTTATTTGACAAAGAGGGAGAGTAAGACCCAGAACACAGCTTTTTAAAGCAACAGTCCATATGAAAACATGCTGAGCGCAGGCACAACACACAGTAAGTGTTCCATGAATGTCTGTCATTCAGTTGGAATTCCTGCCTCTCCTGATGCCCACTAACTCAGCTTCCAGGTCTTGGCAAGGCCAGGGGCTTAACAAGAGGGCCAAGCCCAGAAGTGAACCCCCTCGCCTCCCCTGGCCATGATCTGGTAGGGGTGAAGATGTTTACATTGAAACTGGGGTGAGAGGACTGTAATTAGCACAAGCAGGAACACAGGGCCATTAGGATCTGCCTCTGGCATAAAAGTTATACCTGGGCAGGAGACAGCCCCTTAGGAGTAAACAAAGTCAGATGAAGTAGAAGAGAAAAAAAAGCACAGGCCTACTGGCCACCCAATCCAAAAGAACAAATATGGTACCATCAGCCTGTCAGGAGCAAACATCCTGCATTCCCCTGTCACTCTGTCCCCTCACCCCCAGCCACCAGCCTCTGGGCTGCTGCAGAGGTTTAGAACACAAACCAGAATGTGTCATGACGCTGCTTGAAACCCTTGAGAGGTTAATATCTGAACTCCTCACCAGGCCAACTTCCACCTTGTTTGCCAAGCTGTGGCCGCAGAGTCCTACCATCAGCACTTCCACGTCAGGCCTTTCCCAGGCCCCACACAGGGCTTCTACCCAGGCTCCCTCAGCCCCACCTGTCTCCTCAACCTCCCTCAGGCTCACAGCTTCTCAGATTTCAGGTCTCAACACAGACCCCCTCCCAGCACTTAGCACAGCCTCAAATTGCGAGGTCTGTCTGTCTCCTCAAAAGATGGTGAGCTTCACAAGGGCAGGGAACACCGTCTGTCTCTCACCACTGAGTCCCCAGAGTCAGGGTAGGCTCCTAACAGAATATGTGAATGCATGCATGCATGAATGAACACATGCACACACTTCTCATAACACTTGCTCCAAACCTCTCTTTAGGTTCCAAGTAGAGGCAGAATATAATCCTCACTCACCTCCCAGACACTCTGAATCACACTCTGCTTACAAATCAGGGGCTCTACCCAGCCCAGGCCTGGGGGCTCCTCCATTCTCTCCACCATATCACCAGGCCTGTGGTGTCTTCATCTCATCCTTCAGTAAAGCTGAGAAAAGACCAGGAATGGAACCCCATATGTCTCTTGGCTAATTCCTCTAAATAAAGGACACAGGACAGCAAACACACACTACCACCACCATCTTGCTTTCCTTTGATAGTTTAGGAAGGATGTATTTACTGCCATCCTTTTAATTGTTCAAGCAAGTCCCAGAGTGAGCACTGGCTGCAAAATTACTACTCCAACTTCCCTTGTTTAATGTGCTTAAATGACTTAACAAAAAAACAGGTTTTGTGTTTGTGATGCCAAGAAGGGGTGGTAGCAAAGGAGAGAGTTAGGTTGCAAAGATCTGGAAAATCAGCTCTACATTTACTAGATCTTCCATTGAGCAGGTTTAGGACTCTTGCCCTCAATTTCCTTCTACCTCTGACAAATGGGAATGATGAGACCAGCAAAGGTCATCCTAAACAACTGTACTAGTAAAGAGTTTTTCTTTTGGCTTTAAGTTAAGGTCTTAGCCTTGAAAGACTGTGGTCCTCTAGGGGAGGGGGGGGTCTGCCCCCAAGAGCTAAGTAAGTAAATCACATTGCAAAAATACCTCTGAGTAGCAAGAAGACATTTTAGACTGAGACTCTATGACCCCGAGTCCTGGTCTGGGTTTGCAAAATGTCCCTTCACGGCCCATCTCCAGAGCCCCAGACCCAGCTCCAGCCCAAGGCCAGACCTGTGACCTGGACTGGAAGCCTTTCATTGGCTCCTCGGCAGCCAAGCGCAGTCCTTCCGTGGTGTAGAAAGAAAACGACAGCTCACAACCTCGCGGTCAAGCCAGAACACCAGCAAGACAAACTTACCGGGGATTCAGGCCCTGGCCTAGCTCTTATTCAGGCATCAAAGCCATCCACATCCCCCCTGCCCCCCTCCGCCCCCCCCTCCCCTCCCAGGCTACAGTCTCCTCCGTTCCTGGGCGGAGCTGGGCCTGCGGCTGTTGTGAAGGCTCCCAGCCTTCCCGGAGTCAGGCCTAATGGCGGGGGCTTTTCTTTTCAACAGCCTGAGCTGATGCGATACCCCCCACCCCACACAGCATTATTAACTGCAAAGAAAGGATCCCTGGCCATTTCCATTTCCTCTGCGGCTCCAGAACCCTGTTGTTATTTAATCCCAAGGCCACTCCCGCAGCATCCTCTGCTAGGCCGGCTCCACCCATCCACCTGGCTAATTCTGGGCAGTTCCCGCTTCCCCGGAGGGTAGCTGATGGGGGTGAGTGGGGATAGGCTCCCACTGCAGCAAAGGGCCGTCGCCTTCGGTGGACAGAGGCTCCTCAGGCCCGCGTCCCGTGAGAGTTGGGAAATGCAAAGGGGTGCAGAGGGGAGCAGCTAGTCTGGGCAGCCTAGGGCGGGCAGGCGCCAAGGCACTGAGGACATCACACTGGGGTATGGCGGGGGGTAAGCGGCGCTGTGAGGCTAGAGCCCGGCCTCTAGCTGAGGTGCCAGCATCGGCCCGGGGACAGGGGGTACTGGAGATGGAAGAGGCCTAGGCCCTGTCGCTGTCCACACCCAAGAAATGGTGGAGTGGGGGTGGGGTGGTCTGTACTCACTCAAGGAAGATTCAGTCTTAGGAATGTAACCAGATTCATTCAAGCAACCCCCACAATGCCCTTCCTTGCTATGGACATTTGACGTTTTCTTAATTTTTGGTAAGCGCAGCTTCAAGACCCCTCCCCGCGACGCCCCTAGGCTAGAGAAAGATAAGGCCCCCCGCAAGGGTCTTCCCGTCTCCCGCCCCGCCCCCCACCCCTGCGGCGGGTCGAGATCCCCCGATCTAGGTGAGTCCTCCCCCCCCAGCACTCGACCCAGGATTCAGAGGCCGCAGTGCCCCCCGCCCCGTAACGACACTGACGGTTTCTGCCCAGGCCCGCAGTGGCGTGAAGGTGGCCTTTACCTCCTCTCGCAGGCTGGGAGGGGGTACAGCCCGCGCAGCTGAGCCAGCTGCAGCAGTCGCCGCCGCCCTCCATTCATTAAAAAAAAAAAAAAAAAAAAAGACAACAACAACCTCCACCCCTTTTTGTAAAAGAACGACGGCCTCTGGAGGAGCTAGAGTCAGCCCCAGCAACCAGGGGTTAAGTTCTTTTCCGGCCCCCCATTCATAAAAAAAGGAGCTCGGCGCATGCGCCCGCGGGGTCTCTTGTGCCCACCCATTCATAGAATCGTGAACGGAGCGCGTGCGCACTGGAGCTCCCTTCCCTCCCATTCATAAAAAAGCCATTTTCCCAGGCAGTGGTTGCAACACCGCCGCGGAGGCAGCAAGAGGAGCTGACAGCGCGGAGCTGGCCCTGCGGTGCGCAAGGAGTCCTATCGGTTTCTCCCGCCGACGTCTGCGTGAACAGCGGCGTCTGACCCGCCCGGGTTCGGGGATTTACACAGGCGTGGAGCAATGCTTGTGGTTCTGCGGCTCTTCAAAGTAAGTCCCTGGCCGGTTTCGGGATCCGAAAGTACCCCCTCTGAGTCGCGACACGACTCCCCCTCCGGCTGGGGCAAATGGTGCGCTATTTCTAAGCGCGCCTCAGTGTTCCTTCCCTCTCCCTGCGCCTCCTCGAGCCGCTGCGGTGTGCCGCAGCTCCCTGACGCCCTCGGCTGGGCCAGCACGGCGCCGGGGGTGTTCACAGCCTGGCACCAGAGTTTCCGACCCCGGGGCACTGCCAAGCCCGACTTCCCCACTCTGCGACTCAGGAAGCCCCGTGCGTGTCCCGGGAGTTTCCTTCTGGCCTGGTTTCTTTCCTCCTGCCACCACCCGCCTCGAGCGTTGGAATGGGAGGCTCTAGGCTCGATCAGGAGCCACCTTTTGGGTCCGGCGGGCGCTTTTGCCCTGGGCACCTTGCCCACCCCGGGCTCCGTGCCCACGGTGCCAGCTCTGCCCAGATCTCCCCAGCCCACTGCAGCGGCCTATGCTCGACGTAGGTTTTTCTTTTCCCTTTGGAGCCGTGACGGACTGGGTTTTCTACCCTTCTGCCTCCTCCTCGATGGTCAGCACCGAGATGGCTCGGGACTGGGCATTTCTACTCCCTGTCTTTGGCGAGGCGTTCCTCGCCGTCTGACCTTTGATCTGTTGCTGCATTTTATGCTGTGCATGCCTCGCAGTTGTCTTTCCCTTCCCCGGCCTCTGCAGGGCCAGAGGCCCCTCGGGCTCCTCGTGCCTCCCTTCTCCGGGCACTGAGTGTGCCGGGCCCCGGGGCCCGGCCGCGCTGGGGCTGTGGTGGGGGCTGAAGGTGCGTTTACATAACGCCAGGCGTGTGGGAGCTGGAGAAAGAGGTTGCATGCGTAGGAGAGATAAGGTTCCCGCTTTCCCTCCTTCTTGGTGGTACCAGGTTGACATCACCGAGAAGAGAGAAATAGAGAGACGGTACGTTCTGAAAATTCTGAATCTCTAAGACCAAAGGGGTAAAGAAGGGGGGCAAAGGCGGGTTTGGGCAGCCAGGGCAGCTGGAGCTTGGCTTCATCACTGGGGCCAGGGCTGTGCCCAGTTCCCCCTCCATGCAGACGATCAAAAAGCATTTAGACAGTAGCTGCTCTTGTGCAAGAAGATGATTTCTCAATTCTCTTTGATTGGGGCTGGGGGTTGTGGGCAGAGAAGGCAAGAGAGACGAAAATGGTTGCATGGCTTGACGGCTGAGCGACAGCCAGAGAAGCAAACTGGGCCGGTGGGGCTGTATGGTGGTGATTAGAGGGGAGAGCTGCTGGCTGCCTGATTCACCAGCTGCTGGATGGGCGTCCATGTTGCCAAGGCTGGGTGAGGGCAGGAGGCTGTGTTCTGGCGCAGAGTCTCTGGGAACCCCCAAGCATGGTTAACGTTGAAAGGAAAGGTGTGGGCTCAGTGGGGTGCCCAGATCCAGTGGGAACCCCCACTTTCCGGCCTCCAAATCAGTGGTGTGATGATCTCCCGTTTGGGGAGGGGCAGGAGCAAGTGCATGCCTGTCTCATTAGCTGACCAGGGCTCTCCAATCTTTCTGACAAGCCTCTCGGGCATACAAAGCTGGAAGGTGAAGGCCTAGAGCATTTAGGAAATACGGCCTTATCAATCTCTTAATAAGCTCAGTCTGGCCTGCGGCCCTACCCAATATTGCACTAGTGATTTCACAATGTTTAGAGTTCTCTGGATCTTTACATGAATGGAGCATAAACGTCTGAATTGTTCAGTTTTTTTTTTCCTTTAGTCCGTGGTTGTGGGGTGGACGAGGAAAGGGAAGGCTGCAGTTGACTCCTTTAGCTCTGTTTCAGCAGAAGGGTGGGAAAGATGTAGATTTGTCCAGTGTGAAATCCAGTTTCCTCTCTTTGCCAGCCCTTGGGAGCAACCTCGCTTGCCAGCAGGCTTCAGGTAAATCCATTAATGTGAGCAGTGCACACAATGACCAACTGAGATGCTACGTTTGGCCAGTGCCTGGTAGGAGGCATTTTGATGGCATATTTCTGAAATATCCATGATGGACAAATGTTGGTCAGTTAGGGTGAGGAAGACTTTCATAAGACATCTCTTATTTTCCTTTTTTAGATTCTGAACCCAGGAGTCATTCCTCTTTTTGTGGAGTGGAAATCCTCCTCATTCCCACGACCTTTTCCAGATTACCATCATTCTGAAATGACAACATTTCCTTAAAGCTTTGGTTAGGCTTGGTGGGAGGAGACCGAACACATAGACTAGAATGATTCCTGGCTAAGCAGGACAGAAACTGGTGATCATTTGGAGCTTACAGATGCCATTTTTGTTTTAATCCTTCCAGAATAGGTATTCCACCCTCTGTCCAGCATATTTAGTCACTCCTCCACCTCCATCCCCACCCCCCCCACTCCCACTCTGGGAAACCTGACTGACTTAGTCTTTACCCAGAGGTGTGGCTGACTTGAATAACAAATGAAGGCAGCCTTTCAAAGCAAAATTTGAAAGTGAGTGATTTAAAAATAAAGGGAGGAAAAAACACTCATTAACACCTTCAAAAGTGGCCCTTGAAGGGGTACTGCTCTGCGGTTTGATACTTTGGGATAACACATGGGGACTTGGCATCCAATTCCTGATGCTAGCCCCTTGGTGTGACATCTAGCCCCAGATGTGGGGGCCCCACAAGCATTTTTCTTTCCTCAGGCCATCCTCTTGGGTAGGACCCAGATGTTTGTACCAAGGAGGTTTGGAAAGGAGCCCCCTTTCTTTAGTCAGAGAAGTTCAGTGTTCTTAAGAGCGTTAAGGCATTTAATCTGGTTCTGACTCCAGAGTGCCTGTCACGTTGTCGCTTCGGAGTTAGAAGTTCCCTTGTGAGGAAAACTTCAAGGAGTCTTGCACAAAGCTGGATTTAGGGACACAGTTGAAAAATTTGGATTTGGGATGTAGATATGAAAGTGTTCTTAAGGAAAGGGCTAATGGGCAAGAGTGGAAAGGTTCCATCTCAGGGCAAACCTGGATCTCCCTGATAGAAGGGAAAGCAGTGACCTGTTGGAATATATTTTTGGTCTTTCAAAAGAGCCAGAGGAAGAAGGTGATGAAGAGCAACATACAGAAAACTATTACTCCTTTCAGACCAAGCTAGGGGCCAGGTCAGAGCAGATGAGTAGCTAGGAAACCTGCTAAGCTTGGGCCTTAGTCTCTCCATCTGCAGAGTCGGGGAGGGGTGAAGGAAAGAAACTTCCCAAGGGGGCTAGGCTGGGCACCTCAATGAGGACCTGGTTCTAAGGGAGCCACTTCCTACACCGGAGCTGCATGAGGTTAGATTATGGGGTATTCTTGGCTCTCAAGGGGTCTGGGGCCACCCTGTGGATCCGGACAGCTGACAAGGCTGGGAATGTATCCCGGGACATGTGGCTGGACTTAAGAGGCTCCACCATTCAGCTGTAATAGTGATTGTTCTTTCCAAGGACAGTCAGTGGAGGAAGCAAGGGCACTGGGGAGGGAGCACAGATGTGCTGGATCTAGTGGAGAAGGGAAGAGGCCCTTCTGGGGCAGGTGGCCATTTGCAGAAGAGTGGCTTCCCTTGTCCGGTAGTCTTTCTTTTTCTGGTTGGGAGGAGAGGGCAGTCATCTCCTGCCCCATCCCAGGAATAAACTAAAATCTATTATTAGGAATCTATTATTAGAATCTCTTAGAAATCTCTGGTGGAGGGTGGTGAGACAAATTATCTTGGTGTCAGTGAGCGGGGCCCCTCCAAACTTTGATGTGGGCCAGGAGTTCCCAAACTGTGATTTCTAGTATCTCTTTAAGGGGATCTGAGCAGATAACCAATGAAAGAAACCAACATTTAAAGCCAGGTAGAACAGCCCAGAGCCAACTACAGCAAGACCCCTCCCGCTAGTCCTTGTGCTGGGGCTTTGGCGCTCAGCTGACTGGTTGTGGATGAGTAAGAGGAGAGGGTTGGGAACTGCTAGCTGGTAATGGGACAAAGGGATGAGAAGCAGCTGCTTTCTTTTGTGATCTCTAACGGATTACACCCAGAGGTGAGCCCCGTAGTGCTGGTGCTGGAGAGGGGTGGGGGAGCAGCAAGGATTCTCTGACAAATCCCGCTGCATCAATGCTTTGTTCTCTGCAGAGATGCAGAGATGGTTTTCCTCAGTGGGGTGTAGGGAAGGCAGGTCCCTGGCTTTCCTCACCACCACCACCCCCAAAACACCTTTTAAAGTCTTTTTGAAGCAATAAGTCATTATTTGGCTGGAGTTTAATTAACTAAACTGGGCTGTTGTCACAAAGAACCAAGTGGTAGTGGGGGGCGGGATCCCTGGCAGCCTAGAAACCTTGTCTTCTGAACTGATAAAAGGGTTAAACAACCCTTTTCCTGGGAGGACCTGCCAAGACTGAATGGAGCAGTGCAGAAATGGCCCATTCATTCCGAGCCTCTCACCAGTCTGTCATGTGCTGACCTCTAGGTGTGAAAGCACAGCTGTCAGGTTTTCCAAGTATTTCCCAACTCCTCTTCCCAGGGTAAGTCAAGGGGAAGAGGTGGGTGGGTGGCGTGGACCTTTAACACACCCCTTGGTTCTTTTCAGCCTGCCCACCTTGTGAGGTCTGCATCCTGACCTCACAGCCCCTCCCATAGGTACACAGGCCACAGACCACAGACCGCCAAGTGGCAAAGACAGGAGTGTATGTGCTCTGGGCTTTGCGATATCCTGCTGATTCAGTATTCTAGGACTGGCTTCTGGCTCCCTCTTACTCAGGCCCCTCCCTCCCTTCCCTACAGACCTGGAACAGAAAGCCCCATCTGAGAATGTGCCCTAGGGACCCTTAAGTTCAGCTTTGTAGGAGAGAGGAGAGGGAATTCCCTCCCATGTCAGGACTTCTTTAAGAGACTGCTTTGTGGTGAGATCCTACAAGTGAGACTTTAAAAAAAAAAAAAACTAAAACTAAAAATGAACACACTTAGTAAAGCCGCGGTGTATGAGGTGACAGAAGGGATGGTAAAGAAAACTGAATTGGAAGCCAAGGTAACTTGAGCTCTGGGCCTTCCTGTAATGACAGATTTCAACACCCCCCCACCTCCGCCACCAGCCTCCACTCTGCACAGTGAGAATTCCCTCAACGGGGCGGTGGAGGGCGCAATCTAATGTAACCCCTGTCTGGTTTCATTTCCCTGCTGGTTTGGTTAAGAGCCCCGCGAATGGCTTGATGAGGCTCCCTGAGAGGGCTGGTGGCAGACTGGGGAACCAATAGAGTTCTTGGCGGTGAAAGTGATCGGGGCTTCCCTGCCTTCACCCGAATACCCAGACATTACTGTTAAGTCAGGACTGTGGGGTTGAGGTGGCAGGCTCTGGAGCCTTTGCTGTCGGGTTCATATCGTGCTGTAATCACTTAGCCGCATTATGACCCTTTGTTCTTCATTTCTTCCTTGCAAAATGGGTGTTACTCTCCAAGGTGATGGTGTGAGGATTAAATGAGAAAATCGCTGAGGGCTTAGCACAGACGGCCTGACATGAATATGTTTCATAAATATTAGCTGCTTCCACAATTATTATTCTTTATTATGAGAAGTTGGGAGTGGAGGTAAAAGTTTCCTTTCCTTATGCTAATCCATAATAATGCCGCCTAAAACTCGATAGTGGTGCTTCTCTAAGTGGAGTGCTGGCTTTGTTTCTCTGTCCACAGTCTTCCAAATTGGCCATCAGTCTTCCAAAGAGCCTAAATGAGGCAAAGCCTCCTCTCCCCTATTTATATTATAAATCTCTTCCTTCCTTGCAGGGGAAGCAGAGTACATATTAAACTGCACTTAAGTTCCTCAGCATTGCTTAGGCTGGAGGCCCGGTGTGTCCCAGTGAGTAGAGATTGATCTTCTAAACCAACTGAGGGTTGGGGTTTTTTTTGAGACCTCATTTAGCTATGCTGAGGGGTTATCAAACAGGCTGCTCAGGAAGTAGTTTTTCTTGGTCAGCCAAATGAATTCTACCCTCCTGTGGAAGTCCCCGCTAATGGGGCGGTAAGGCAATGAGGCTTGAGGAGGGTTTTGAGCACTGCAACTCTGAGCCAGCCACTGGTTTTTGCTGAGCTAGTGGCCGGATGGAATCCGACATCAGGGTTATGATAGGGAAGATGCATTTTGGAATATGCCTGCTGGAGCCATCTTGGATGGAGCATGTCCCAAGAGAGCTGAGTCATCATGGACCAAGCTCCCACCCCCATGTCTGGCCCCAGCTCCAAGTCCAGATGTTGACAGCTACCTCTGGAGGGTGATGGGAGTCTGCTAAGGCCAACATCCCATTGCCTGCAGGCGCTGCGCCCACCCTGGCATCCTGGTGGGAATTTTCCATGAATGTGCCTTCTGATTTCAGGGCCTATTAAAATCCTTGAGCATTGCCCATGCCTTTTGTTTTACCCACAAAAAAAATGTGGCTGTTTTGAAGAATCCCAGGAATAGAACTAGGAAGAAGAGTGGATAATTTTCTTCTTTCCCCTTACTTTTTCTAACAGCATGGCAAGTCCCTAGCCTAGTCCTAAGAGACAAAAGCCCAACTACATGGGGCAAGACCCTGAGCAGTCGTGACCCAAGCTTCTGGAATAAGGGAATCACATTGTCTTTGTCTGGGGTAGGGGTTCAGGCTGAGACACCTCTTGGCTGGTGCCAGAGAGTCTCATCCTTTGCCTCCGTCAGCATTTTCCCTTCTTGTGCCCAGTCACACCTTTTCCTCCAGGCAAAGTTCCTAATCCTTGTCTGTTGACCCGAAACCCACTTATTTTGGAGCTTTGGAGCCCCTGCACAGAATAAGTGGGCTGAGATAGCATTCCCTAAAGTTCTGCCCCACGGTTGGCTGGATCCTTGGAAAAACCCCTCTCCGTAGATGCATATTTGACATCACCCCCATCCAGCCCTGACTACAGGGTCCCTATAAGAGGCTGCCTTGGTAAATGACCATTCTTGGTGGCAGAAGTTCCAGACACTTAAGGCTAACTGTGCTACAGGGAAGTCTGCCATTTGAAGAAGATGCTCTCCTTTCCTCTGGAGGGAGTGTGGAGATGGGAGGCAGGTGTTGCCATTAGGCAGACTTTCTCCCACATGAGAAAAACCGCACAGAAGTCCCAGAATCTTTTAAGTAGGTAGAGCCATGGGAGCAAAGCCAATAATACATGCCCTGTGCAAATGGGAAATATCAGTTGACTGAGCACTGAGCCTTATGGAAAAGACTTGATGCTTTTTTTGCATTTGCAGTATAGATGAAATACAGATGAGAACCCTGTCGTAAAAGCGGGTAAAGTTCCCTTTTATCCCCTTCATGAACTTTGCATCTAGAGCTAGCTCTTTCTTTTAGACAGGTCAGAAAGCATCTATAGAAGCCCTTCCCCCAACAATTTCACCATTTCTGATCAAATATTGTTTCCAAGTAGGGGAGTATAAATGAGTTACCCTGAATGCCTGCACCTCCCCCCCCCTCCGCAACCATTCCTCAGTGTAGACATTGATAAGTATGAATGAGTTACCTGGGGCAAGGTGTCATTCCTGTGATTGGAGTACCGGGATAGGCCAACTGTGTACCCAGTCTGGAGGGGCAGGGGATTAACTGGAAATGGAAACCTGTCAACCCCCGCCCTCTTCTTAGCATTACCTCTTAGGCCAGATGAACCTCACAGCAGAGGCACAGGCACAGCAGAGGCACTCTCCTAATGAGTACATCATTAGCATCATGAAAAGGCATTTACCAAACTCTACCCCATAACACATTTATTCAGTGGTCTGTTTTTTTGTGTGTGTTTTTTTTAAGACCATTATCTTTCCCTTCTATCCGCACCTTGTTCTGTCTCACACCCCTACCCCCTAGTGGACTCTTCCCAGAGTCTAATCTTTCTCTTGGATTCCAAATTGTGTCCCCTTGGGCAGAGGTCTTGGCCTTCTGCTGCTATTTCTTTAAATTGATCTCCAGCTGAATTCCGAATGTAAAGGTCAGCAGGCGAGGAAATGGCACTTCTAATAGAAAACAATGTGCACTTTCTAAATTTGAACCAAGTCGTTTCCGCTCTTTGATTTAAGTGACTTCCTGGGGTTCCGTGTCAGGCACTGCAGTTGAATCTCTGGCGGGATTCCAACTTAAAATTGCACTCTCTTGGTGAAATTAGAAACTGATCCAGAGTTGGCTTAGCTATTCTAGTAAATAGCATTTAGGCTGAATGTTCAGCTCAGCACTTGGAAATGGGTGATGTGAGTGCCCCTCTAGAGGATTTCCCATCCAAGTTGTCAGAAGTGCCCCTAGCCAGGGGTTATTAGCCACTGGAGGTTGCTGCTCTTAGAAGTGGTGGTACTAAGTTAATATCCTGGATGTGCAGGTATCCCGTACAGCCCTTCCTTCTCTTGTGACTGTGTGAAATAAAGACTTGTTTATCCAGCTGGTACACTCCATGGCAGCTTACAGGGGCTATCTGTCATGGTCACTACATCCTCAGCACAATGCCTGGCACACAGTCCTTTGGGTGTTCAGGAAATCTAAGCTGACGCTCTCTGGAATAGTGACAAGATTACTGGCAGGCAAGATGCTAGGTACTGGATAGCATTTTCTCATTTAATCCTCACAAGAACCCATTTTAGAGATGACAAAACTAAGGCAGGCATAAAGGTTACAGAACCTTATTTATGGCAACATTGTTAGGCAGGGGGTGAGAATTCAAACTTGGATCTGATTCCAGAGCCTGTGTTTATAACCACTGAGCCATCTATCTTAAAAATAGAACATATTTCACAGCCGTTGCAAGAATGAGTTGGTCGGGCTAGGTTTGAACTCCTGCTGAGTTCTGTTGATAGTTTTGTGTACCTTTGGGCAAGTTATTTTGAACCTTCGTTTTCTGTAACTACAGAAGGGATAATCATAGTAGTTACGTTTTAGAGTGACGTGTCAATGACGTAATATATATGGTGCTTAGCAGAGTGTGTGGCTCATTAAGTGCTGAATAAGTGTTGTTTCTACCACTCACTATTAATTGTTATTATTAATCATCTAAGCCTCGATGCTGGAGAGTCCAATCAGAGAATCCAGTTTCCATTTCATTTGTACTCCCGAGGACCTGTTGGGGGGGGTGGGGGTGTTAACAGGCCAAGTACTGATGCCTGGAATCCACTCTCTCTTCCTTTTCCCCACCTCCCCCCACCCAGGGCCCCTAGAAGCCTGTTCCTCTGCACAGTCCAGGACCTCCAGCCCCATGGAGCCCCCGATCCCACAGAGCGCCCCCTTGACTCCCAGCTCAGTCATGGTCCAGCCCCTACTTGACAGCCGTATGCCCCACAGCCGCCTCCAGCACCCACTCACCATCCTCCCCATCGACCAGATGAAGACCTGCCACGTGGAGAACGACTACATAGACAACCCTGGCCTGGTGCCCCCTGTTGGCCCCAAGCGGACCCGGGGCGGGGCCCCAGAGTTGGCCCCGCCGCCTGCCCGCTGTGACCAGGATGTCACCCACCACTGGATCTCCTTCAGCGGGCGCCCCAGCTCCGTCAGCAGCAGCAGCAGCACATCCTCTGACCAGCGGCTCTTAGACCACATGGCACCGCCGCCCGTGGCTGATCAGGCCTCCCCGAGGGCTGTGCGCATCCAGCCCAAGGTGGTCCACTGCAAGCCCCTGGACCTCAAGGGCCCGGCGGTGCCCCCTGAGCTAGACAAGCACTTCTTGTTGTGCGAGGCCTGTGGGAAGTGTAAGTGCAAGGAGTGCGCATCCCCCCGGACACTGCCCTCCTGCTGGGTCTGCAACCAGGAATGCCTGTGCTCGGCCCAGACCCTGGTCAACTACGGCACCTGCATGTGCCTGGTGCAAGGCGTCTTCTACCACTGCACCAACGAGGATGACGAGGGCTCCTGTGCCGACCACCCGTGCTCCTGCTCGCACTCAAACTGCTGCGCCCGCTGGTCCTTCATGGGCGCCCTGTCCCTGGTGCTGCCGTGCCTGCTCTGCTACCTGCCGGCCACTGGCTGCGTGAAGCTGGCCCAGCGCGCCTACGACCGCCTGCGCCGCCCTGGGTGCCGCTGCAAGCACACGAACAGCGTCATCTGCAAGGCGGCCGCCGGGGACGCCAAGGCCAGCAGACCCGACAAGCCCTTCTGACACTTGGGGTCAAAGCCCCCGCGCTCCCCCTGAAAACCTGGTTCCCTTCTGACACCTGAGAAGACCACAGCAAGGCCGGAAGTTTTAGTGTCCCGAGGCCGACCTTGCCGGGCTGCCCACTCCCCACCCTCCGCTTCTGAAGCCGTGGGGACCACCGCTGCCCTCCCTCCCGCCCTCTCTTCCCCGAAGGGATGAAGAAGCACTTGGGGTTGTGTTTTGGTTTTCTTTTTTCCGGGCCCTGGAACTCTGGCAGGGGCGTGGTGTGGCAGGGAATGGGGGGCGTTCTTTTTCAGAAGACCCAACATAGATGGGGGCACATATCTGGAAGTTGCAGCTGCTTGAACCGCCTTCCCGGTCCCTCCTCCCCCCTCTCTGCCCGCCCTTCCCTTCTCTTTGGCTGCCTGGGAGGAATCGTTAACTGCGGGACCAGGGGACCTTTGGAGAAGACCCTTGGAACCCTGACGTCCGTACTGCTCCTCCCCCCCAACCCCAGGTTGCCCCAATACCCTGGGGAAGGCGAAGACCCTGGCAACGCCTGTTGTATATACTTGGGACCCCCCCCCCCTACGAGCAGAGGCTCATTCCCCACTCTGCCTCCCTGGAGCCGCAAATGGATTTAGGAGCCACTACGCCGTGCAGTTCTCCCTTCCAGCTTCATCACTAACTCTCGGGGGTGTTCCGCCCATAACACCGTCCTTCGGTTCTTACCGAGTCGCAGACTCACCTGCCACTATGTGCCCCGAGTTCTCTCTACCCAAATCCTTTCCAGAAATTTTATGGGTAGAGAAGGCCGGGGCGGCACATGCGAGACCAAATATCATTTTGCCAATGAGTCTGAGGCTGTGGTCTCTGGATCCAGTCATTATGTTTTTATAGAACAATTAAACTAGATGCTATAACGGTGTTTTAAAAAAAATAATAATGAAACACTTGCTTCCTTTTGGGCCACCCCCCAGGAAGGGCTGATTTCAAAATCTGGGGGGCGAGCAACCTCAAGGAACACAATCCCCCTTCCCACCAAGAAGAGGATTTTAACAGCAAAGAAGAGAGGCAACACCTGTTGGCAGAGTGACAGAGCCAAGCTGGGTGTGGGCTCCTCTTCTGAGTCTGCTGCTTGCTGTCATAGCCTTTTGTGTACAGTGATGTGTCTGTATCTTTAATGTAAATAGACAGATGATGAAAAAAGAGTCTATTTTAGTGTTAGGAAGCCCTAGCGGGGGAGTAAGAGCAAGGGGGGGGGGGTGGGAATTCTCCAGGGGCTTCTTGGGATTGAGCCCTGCTTCTGTGTGTGGCCACACCACCCGCCCCCTCCCAACAGCCCCCAAAGACGTAGCAACTCTTTCTCTCAAGGTGCTAAAGGACTCAAAAGTGCAGCACGTCCAGTGGGTAGGTACTTGTTGCATGCAAAAGCTATATTGTGTCTGGTCCTTCCTCCCCAGCTGTTGTGCAGGGGTTTTCGCCTCGTGTGATATTCTGTGTGTCGTTCCACCCCACGAGAGGAGGTGGCCTGGGTCAGAAAAGCTACCCCAGGTGAAACTGGAAGTGCATTAGGCAGACCTTGTGTAGCATTTCCAGTTTGTTCTGTAGGAACAGAACTGCCTCCAGGATGGAGGCAAAGAGGCAGGTAGCTGTGATTGGCATGCACCCAATGCTCAAGGACTTTTTTTTCCTTCTTGAAGACTAGTAGTAACATCTTATGATTTAGAATAAGTTAATTGTAACCGTAGGTATTTATTGATTGGAGGAAAGGAGGGGAGGGTCTTATTATTTTAGGCTTTATTTATATAACATTTGCTGGCTTGTAAGAAGTATGAAATATTGCATCTGCGTTTTCTAAGGCTGATTCATGTAGCTACCCTTGCCATCTTGCACAAATAGGAGGGAATGGTAGGAAAAACACATTCAGCCAACCACTCACTCTTAATTGAATGTATCAGATGTGTACTGAAGGGGCTGGAGATGTTTTCCTCGGCGTGCAGAGGTTACCCCCAAAATGAAGGGCACGCGTCCACTCTTGGCAAGGCCTCAGAACTTTTCCCAGGGCCCCTCTCAATTGTCTCCATGGAAAACTTGACCCAGTGGCAAGTTGCACTTTGGTGATCTTGGTGTTGTACACATCCGTTCTGTGGAGAATTGATTTACATAAGCTGTGTACACACACACACACACACACACACACACACACACACACACACACACACTACACACCTACCCCACCGACCCTCTTATCTACACAGACCCTGTTTCCTGACAAACAGTCTCCTGACCCCTGATGAACCCTGACTTTGTGTACATAGTTGTAAACACGGATTTTTCTGGTTTGGGTTTCCTTTTTTCTTTTTTTCTTCCTCCTGTTTTGCCTTGTTCTTTTTGGTTTGCATTTAACCTGCTAGATGGATGTGTGCCGAGCTCCCGGTGTCCCCTGTGCTCAGTGGTAAAGGGAAGCAGTGAAGCAGCTCTGGTTCTCCCAGCTCTGTTGCGGGGCAAGCCCTCAGCATGTTTTTCTCAGCTTCTTGGCAAAAAAACAAAACTGGCTTGCCCGTGGGTCCTGGGGGCCAGTCAAGGGCCACTGAGGGACTGAAATCTCAGAAACACGACACATTTCTCTGGGTGCTCTGGCTGATTGTGTTTCCATCGGCAGTAGCTTCCTTGGCTGGATTATGCCTCATTTTAACCTTTTTTTTTTTTTTTTTTTTCTAAAGAGCCAGCTAGTTCCCATTTCTGTTCAGCCTGGGGTGGGTGGTGGTTCTGCCTGGAACTGGGGGTAGGGTCCACAAGCCTGGGTCCAGGACACATGTCCCAGTAGGTCGTGGCTGCTCCCACCCTGAGGGTGGGTTTGTGAAGGCCCAGCACTCCAAGAAGCACCCTGAGAACTGGCTCTAGGATAGCCCAAGACCTTCCGGATGGATGTCGGGGCGCAACCAAGTCCCTTCTCACAGTCCCTTGCTGGAAGGAGGTGAAGACCAATCCCCGCTGCTGGTGTGGGCCCCTTCACAGCCAACAGAAGTGAAAGACCTTCATGTGACACGTCTAGTTCTTCAGCGCTGTGGAGTCTGCGTGGGTCCCCAATGTACACTGAGTGGGGCCCAGTTAGATCGTGACTGGCCCAAGTTTGCACAACATGGAAGGTATTGGTCGGGAGCAAACACCCCGTTTCCATCACCTCGAAGTTTCATAGTCTCCCCCACTGCCCCAGGAGATGGCTGATGGGGTTGGGGCAGCATGACTTTGCACTGTACAATTCACGAGGGCATCTCCCAAGCTTCACCGGCCTTCTGGTTCATGCCTTCGGTAAGCATTTCCATGCCCTCTGCTTACTGTGACAGTTGATGACAAATCTTGCGCTGCCATGTTTGCTGTGGGTAACTCCGTGTGGTGTCTGTCCTACCTTGCTTTCTCTTCTCACAGCCCCCCAGTTTGGTTTCGTGTTACAAACAGAAAAAGCTGTTCTGAGGTTCCCACCCCACCACATTCCTCCTTCCTGTTCCCTCTTCACTGTAGCCCCGTCTCACCCCACATCAAAAGTTACCACAGAAGGTTTCCTTTGTATAGAATATTTATTTTGAAGCTCTATTTTAATAGTATTTATTTTAGAAAGTCTACTATTGTAAGAGTTCTTCTGTTTGTGAAGAAAAAAACAAGTTAAAAACTGAATGTACTGATCTAGAAAATATATATAAATATATATTGTTAAATATACACAGGACTGCCGTTTCTCGTGTGTTTGTGTTCACACCCCCACACCCTCATCCAGCAAGACTCTGAATTTGTCAGGGTTTGTCATCAAGTGGGAATGCATACCCCAGCTCTGGCAGGACAAAGGGGCAGAGAAGGGGCTCTTTGTGCCAGAACAGTCCCTCGTTCTGCTTCTAGGACACACTGACAACCACTGGAGGTGAGCTTCACTTTCTTACCTAGCTGAATTCTACCAGGTGCTGCCACCTCTTCCCCACACAGGTGTGTATTTGTAACAGATGACAAACTTCAGGGAGGCAGAGGAGGTGGCAAAGGGTCATCTGACCTGTCCAGTTTAGAAAAATTATGCAATTCTCTCCTTTGGGTAAGCCCTGGTGCCCCCAAAGCAGATTTCAATGCACACAGACCCATACAATGCTTTAAGAAGGCAAACAGAAAACCTTTGGTGGTTTCCTTATTTTCACCAGATTGGTGGATATTGTACAAGAGCAATTCCTTTCACTAAGAAGTCTCCCATTTAATGCCTTGCCTTTGCCCTTCTAATGTACCTTCTGTGCGTTTCTTCTGTCCCCACCCCATCCCCTCAAAAAAAAAAAAAAAAACTGGTAGAGACCTGGCCACTTCTCACTTTATGTACCCGGGGGAACTTTTTTTATTTTGAACATGTGAACACCTGCCTCTTGTTTTCTGAAAGAAAAGGAGTTGAGTGATTTTTTTTTTTTTTCTGTTGCCATTAAGCATGGGCACACAAGCAACAAGGATGGGCGAGGGGGGCCTCAGGAGGAAGAGAAGGAGCCCGGGGGTCCAGTTCTGGTTTTCTCCGGAGTCATCAATTTCTGGCATCTTCCAATTCTTGGTTAAAGCCTCAGGTTCCTCTTGAGATAGCTAAACCCATTACAAGGACCCTCTGGTCAATGCCAAAGAAGGCACAAAGGATGTTTGTCCTCAGCGTGGTCCTGTCTGCTCTAGAATTTTAAGAATGAAGATAGGCTCCAGCCTCCTCGGCCAGACCACGTGGCCTATCCCGTTCCCAAATGGATGGACGAAGAGTAATTTGTACTCCGAAGTCTTCCTGTGCCGACAAGGGAAGTTTCACGCTGCTGATGCTTTCCTTTTTAATCCCCTCAGTCCTAGCTGCTGTATATCAGGCTTTGATTCAGCCTTGGATTTCCTGATGCTTGGCCTGACCCTGGTTTTACTTGGTCTCTCATATTCAGAAATGAAAAATAACAAAAACCTACGCAAGGTGCTGGGTGCTTAGAATCTCACTAATCCAAGTGCTGTTTGAATAAACATACAATGATTTTTTAAAAACTCCATGTCCAGAGCAAAAGTTCCACATTTACCTCCCTTATCTTTCCTTTCCTGACTGGCCCTTCCTCCCCTTGCTTCCCAGTTACAAAATGGCTTTGGGTAATAATAATGGTTAGCATTTGCTGAATAGAACATTTTCTTTCTGCCAGGAATTGACCAATACACGGCCGATAGTACTTTTAGCTGCCTCTTACAGGTGCAGACACAGGCTCATAGACCGGGTTGCATGCCCAAGACATGGTTGGGAGTGGATGGGAAAAACAGGGAGTTGAAAGCTTAGCAGCTCAATTTGTGTTAGAAGCAGAGAACAGAGTAAAAAGACTCCCCAGTGATTGAATTTTAAAATAAGGCGGAAGAAGGAGAATGTCTACCCTCTCTGTGCTGATAACCAAATATTCCTAAGAGGCACTACAGGCCTGGTGCTCATTCCACAAAGAAAGGGGGGCCTTGGTTTCCCTGCTCTGGGGGCAAAAAGCAAGATTACCCCCTGGACAACTCTGTTGTATGGCCAGGAAGCCCCAAGCCACGCCTGCAGCTCCCCAGCCGTCCCCTCCAGCCTGCTGAACCCACAACTTGAAATGAGCTCCACTTTCTGAAGTACGTTGGTGAGGTAATCAAATGAACCCAGGCGACCGACAACTCCATGCCGGAGGTGTGTGCCAGATGAAAGCCAAGAGGACATTTTTAAGAGTCTGAAGTTTATTCATCGGAACTTTAATAAAACAATATGTCCATGGCCTGGGGCAGGTATAATTTTCATAATTTATGGGTCTCTGAGACAGGAAGAGAGCTCAGGGTTTTATTGTGTTTTGCACGATAAATGGCATTCCAATTGTCTACATGATGTACCTTAAGGACTCATCTGGCAGGAACACGGGCCTTCTGGAGCCCACCTGGGCCTCAAGGCCCAAGGCGAAGGATAATTATGAATACATCTGTATCTGTTAAGCAGGAGATGATAAACGCCCTCGTTTCCTTCTGTCCTTAGAAGACACTTCCTATGCTGACACCCACATTAACGTTTAACTGCTGCAAGGTTTGGGACCCTCCCTGCTCACTTCCTCTCCACCTTCTCCTCCCTTGGGTCTGGTCTCTTTCCTTGCTGCCTTCCTGTACGTGAAGAGACTCAGGTCAGCTTGTGACTGGCTCCCCTCCCAGGGAGTGATGAGGGAGGGAGTGGCCTCGGACTCTGAATAGAAAAATTGACCATCCCCGGAGCAGGGTAACGGAGCTCCAGAAGACACGCTAACTGAGATCAGTAGTCAGAATACCTACGGTCTCCTGGCAAGCCTTCAACAGGGAAACAAGAATCAAGTGGCCAGAAAAGAAAAACAAAAAAAGGAATCAAGTGGCCTTATGAAATCACTACAAAAGCTACTGCTTCTAAGCAAAGATGCTGTGTTGTCATCTACAGTCTTGAAAACATTCAGGTTAGGGTGATATAATCAGTCTCATAGACGAGAACACTGAGGCTCAGACGTTAAGTCATTTGCCCAAGGCTACACAGCTGATAAGTGGTGGGCCTTTCCCCAGAGCCTGGGTCTTATTTTAATTTCCAAACCCAACCCAAGTATCACCTCCCCTTGGATACTTTCCTGTGTTCCCAGAAAGGTTTCCTTCCACTTGTGCTTTGTACAAGTTGGCAGAGTAGGTGATCTTTAACCAAGATTTCATGGACTAATTGACAAGAGATTTGAATTCTGGTCTAACCACCTCACCACAGCACGGCATTTGAATTTTGAGGCCACATCTCCAAACTGATCTCAGGAGGGATCCTCCATGACCACATGACATTACAAGAACCCTCCCAACATTGCTCCTGGCCAGGCTTCCTGATTCCTCGTGCCATCAAAAGAGGAACTGTTTCCCCAGACTATGGAATTAATTTGGGCTGTGGTGGCCAGGGACGAGAATCTTACAGGGAAGAGAGGGAGATGTAAGTTGCCCCTTATAATTCACAGATGTGTTCTGCTGGCCTCGTGGGTGAGTGGGGCAGCAGCTATGAGAGGAGAGATGCCTACCCAGGGTGAAGGGCATAGACCACCCCTCTGCATGTCCAGGGGCCAAGTCACGCTCTTTGCGTCAGTCCTGGGGCGGGTGGATGGGGCACAGATCAGGGAGCCAGAGCAGTCAGGGTGGAGATGGAGGGTGGCAAGGGTAGGGGGCCCCTAGTTAGAAGCAGTGCTCCTCCCAACCCCCCAGGCTACTGCTTGATTGATTTCCAGGCAATGCTCCAGCCAGCCCCGGATTACTAAAGCTCTTGGAGATGCCAGGCCTAATCTGATTAGAGAACTAGTATCTATCCAGGCAGGGCTAGTCCCCAGGGTGGGCACAAGCCTTGGGGCTCTCTCAGTAGTGACTGCCACTTCCACAGGCCACCCCTTGCAGGGCAATGTGCTGAGAAGAGCACTGAGCCTTAGGGTCCCTAGTGCTCAGGTCCCTGTTCTGTCATCTTCACTAGTGTGACCTTGGGAGAATGCTTGCCCTAATAACAGTTGGAGGATGAGATAGTGGCTGTGCACAACCCTGATAAATGCTGTTACTACTATCAGAGATGAAAATGGGGCTCACGTAGGAGGGCAGGGAATAGAGGGATTTAGGTATCTATTCCTGAGCCTCAGTTTCTCCATCTTATGCCAGCAGCCTGGACCACAGGGCCAGGAAATCACAGAATGCTGGTCCACAGTGTTTTCAAAAATTGATTTGAAAAATAAGAGGTTTCCAAACCCAGATATACAACTTTTCTTGGAAAATAAAAATAGCTGGTGCCTCAGCCCCCATTCCCCATGGTAGGAATTGGCTGGAAAGAAAGGTAACTGCCCTTTCCAGACTGGGCAGGGTCCCCTTGCCTTCCCACAGCTTGCACTGCCCAGTTCCCCTGGGTTGAATGCCCACCAGCACTGATGACGTTTGTACCACAATGTCCCTTAGTCCATTCTGCTTCTCTCTCTCTCTTTTTTTTTTTTTTTTTGTATTACCTGCCTGGCTCTCCACTCCTGATGCTGGCTGGTGTCAAGTCTGATTGGCCTCGCCGGGGACTTTAACCTAAATCATGATATCCCAAACCCCATCTAGAGGGCTTCCTAAGGCTGCCCACCCTGCAGGCTTGTCACTCAGATACACGTACCAGAGTCGTAATCCCAGAAAGGACATCTAAGCTCATGGAGACCAGTGGTTCTTAGCCCAGAATTTGGGGAGGTTTAAAGGGAGCCCTTTGACATTGTTAGACAAATTTCTGTATGTTTGTGCTTTTTGTCTGAGAGACACTTATCAGTCTCTCAGAGGGCCATGTGACCCTCCCAAAATGTTAAGAATCCCTGGTCCCATCCACCCACCTCCAATAAATGGATGGGGATGTGAGACCAAGTGGCTTGTCCAAGGTCACATAACAGGTTAGCTGTAAAGCAAAGAATAAGAGCCAGGTTTTCTCTCTAGGGAACAGTTCATGGTTTTCAAACATTTATGAGCCAATCTGTAGTGTCTCCAAAAAATTCCCCCAAGGTGGCCTCAGCCATAATGATACCATCAGTAATCACCCAACTGTCTTGCCCCGACTCTCTCTGACCTTTATTTGGTTCTTCCTGTCACTTCTGCAATATGCAGCAATTTGACGACCTGTCTCCTTGTTCGCAACATGTCTCGTCCTCACTAGAGGATGCGTTCTGCAACGGTGGGGAACTTGGCCTCTTTTGCTCCTGACCTCAGTACGGCCTGGCCTTTGTCACAGCACACATAGAAACTGCCCACTCAGGTAAACTGGTAAGGTCTCCTGCCAGTGATGGGCAGCAACACTCTAGAGTCCAGGGGCTCTGTCCTCCCCAAGCTACACCCACTTCCCTGAGCATCCAGGGGATCAGTATTTCAATATACCCCCACATCCACTGGGAAGCTTCTAGCACAGCATCTGGCACATGAGGGGCAGTCAATAAATATTTGTCAGATGTAGTAATCAATTAATGATACACTGACGGGAGAGTTAAAAAGGAAAGAACAAGAGGTGCCGGGGTGTCTCTGTCAGTTAAGCACCCGACTCTGGATCTCAGCTCAAGTCTTAATCTCAGGGGCATGAGTTCAAGCACCATGCTGGGCTCCACCCGTGTGGAGCCTACTTTAAGAAAAAAAAAGGGGGGGATGAACAGTGGTCTCAGGCTTTATTTCAGTCCTAAAGCTAGCCATGTGAGAGAATGTAGCATTTCATAATCATAATGATATGAATAAGACCAGCTTCCATCTTAATACGGTCGAGTATAAATACTTGAGTATTTACCACATGCCTAGCACCACACCAATCAACGACTTTTTACCCATTTTTCCTTTAATCCTCACTCTGTATTAGTACTTTTATTTCCCCCATTTTACACATGAAGAAACTGAGGGTCTAGAAGGTGAAGTCATGTGCTCAAGGTTGCATAGGCCTGACTCCTGAACCCCTGCTTTCCTACCCGAGTGCCCACCCATGGACACTGGGAAGAGGCATGAGCATGGTATCTGGGCAGCCAGCTGGGGGTGGCTGAGGCAGAGGATGGAGGAGGCCTGAGCCGTAGCTGCCAAGTAAGAAGCCCTAGCTGCACTGCTCTAGAATCACTCATGGACTGTGAAGGTATTGGGGCCAGGAGTTTGCAAAAATGAATCTGGCGAATTCCCAGCCCTGAGCCCCCTTCACCGTTTGCCTGTGACAAAATATCCTCAAAGAGAAAATGAGGAGGCCAGTTTAGGAACCTATGCCATTTGGTTCTTCTGACCTTTCTAGAACAATGTATGGTTACCAGAAGTGTTTGTTAATGGTCAATAGTGAACATTCACCCTACTTAGACCAGGCCAGCATAAGAAGAATGATTATTGATCAGCTTCAGGAAAAAGAATCAAGGTAGCACTTAATTTTTTTTAACATTTTAAGAAGTGAAATATATTTTTTAAAAAACAACATGACTTTTGCAAAAAGGAAAACAACAGAAAAAAATAAAATTCCCCACCAAATTCCCAGCTTCGGTCTGACATTTTGGAGTATACCACTCATTCATTTAACAAACAGTGAGTGTGCAGAAACTGTCCTTCCATCTTTCAAACCATACAGGGGATCACCCTGCAGAAAACTCTTCCACACAACACACATGGATGGACTTCCTTCCGTATCTCGACAGCTCCACTCTCGTTTTTAGTAAGTGGTGTTGCATGGCATTTCATTTTACAGGCTTCCCACTCCTGTTTCCACCTCCCCTTGTGATAGCTCAGCTCTCCATACCCAGCCACAAACCTCATGTGGACCACAGGACACACACCCTCCGCTTGCCCTGCCCAAGGAGGCCAGTGATCAAAACTAGGAGCCCTGTTGGCCCATGAGAGTGTGTGTAGGGTGGTGGGCGCAAGGGGTGGGGCTTCACACAGGGCAGCGTGTTGGAGCCATTACTGGGGGGTACCGGAAATTCCCCTCCCTCCAGAAGACCTGCCCCGTGGCCCATCTCTGAGTTAGGACAAAATTAAATGGTATAACAGTCTCCTTAAAAGATGACCATGAAAATCAACAGGAAAGAACATGAAAGACTGTGGTCTTTAAGATACACAGCTTTCGCCGGGCCATCAGTTCCAGGTCTGTACTACTTAGAGAAGTGTATTCCAAAGTAACCATCATTTATTTATCCAATCCCTTCTTGTCACTGCCCTTCTTAAAACCTTCCAGTTTCTGCCCCCCGCTGAAGTGTGGGCTGGACCGGGTGACTTGCCTCCAAAGAACAGAACATGGAACAGGGACAATGGTAACTTCACAGTAGAGTAATCTGGCAGACGCCACCTTGACCAAGTGATCAAAGTTAAACATCACCAGTAATAAGTCACACTGACGTCATATACTCCCTGAAATCATGTGACAGGAAGGGCACATCACCTCTCTTATTCTTCCCCCAAATTCATAGCCTTAGTGGAATCATGAGATAACAGCAGACATACCCAAATTGAGAGATATTTTTCAAAATACCTGACTAGTGCTCTCTAAAAGTGCCAAGGCAATGTAAAGCAAGACTGAGAAAATGTCACATACTAGGGAGGACTGAGGAGACATTAGCACTAAATACAACATGGTGGGAAAAAAATGACAAAATCTAAAGAGAATTCGTATAGTATTGTACCAAGGTTAATTTCCCAGTTTTGAGCAATATAATATGGTCATGAAAGATGTTAACATTAGGGGAAGCTGGGTGAAGAATATAGGGAATTTCCTGTACTATCTTTGCAACTCTTCTGTAGATCTAAAATTATTTCAAGATAAAAAGTTTTTTAATAAGTAATTTAAAAAAAAATGTCTTCAGTTTCGGGTGCCTTGGTGGCTCAGTCGTTAAGCATCTGCCTTCGGCTCATTTCATGATCCCAGGGTCCTGGGATCCAGTCCCGTGTCGGGCTCCCTGCTCAGTGGGAAGCCTGCTTCTCCCTCTCCCACTCCCCCTGCTTGTGTTCCCTCTCTCACTGTGTCTCTCTCTGTCAAATAAATAAATAAAATCTTAAAAAAAAAAAATCTTCAGTTTCTTCCCATTGAACTTAGAATGAAAGTCCAACTCCTCACCAAAGACTACAAGACCTTGCCTAACCTACCCCAAGTTTCTTCCAGAGTTCATCCCTTCACTGTGTGATTAAGGGAAATGTAATTCTAGTCACAGATAAACTCTAAGGAGTATCATCAAAGCATGTTGGCCCCAGTCCCTTTGCCAGTGACTGGTTCTGCATGGACACGTGGTACAGTGACAACTAATGGGATGCGGGGGGGGGGGGAAATCTGCTGAGGGTTTCTGGGAAGTTTCTTCATTCATAAAACGAGACACAAGGAAGAAAGGAATACACTGTAGTGTCTTTGTGACATGGGAACTGCAATCTTCTTAATACCATGAAGGGAGCTAATCTGAGGATAAGGGCCAGAAGCTGGATGGCAGAGAGAAGACAGGGAGAGACGCTGGCACCTTTGTGATATCACTGGGCTGCCTAATTAGCCAATCCTGAAGTCACTATATCTGGAGACTTCTTTTATAGAAGTGAACACATCTTTCTTATAATTAAAGCCAGTTTGAGCTGGATAATTTTCATGACTTGTAATTGAAGGCATCCTAGCCGATGGAGTTGGTACATTCTCTGCTTCTTGAGAAGACTGGCATTTAGAAAGATCCTAGGTTTGGGAGGGGCCTTAAGCTCTGAACAACTGTGTAAGTACAAGAAGTCATCGTTTTCAACCCTGTCATGCACAGAGGGAGGGGCAGAGGAAGAGGGAGAGAGAATCACAAGCGGACTTCACAGTGAGTGTAGAGCCCGACACGGGGCTCGATTTCATGACCCTGAGACCATGACCCAAGCCAAAATCAAGAGTTGGATGTTTAACTGACTGAGGCACCCAGGTGCCCCTAGATTTTTTTTATTTTTAAATAATCTCTACATCCAAGGTGGGGCTTGAACCCACAGCCCTGAGATCAAGGGTCACACACTCCACCAACTGAGCCAGCCAGGTGGCCCTACCACGTTATGTCTTAAATGGGCCGGTAACTTTTGTAGAGGGCTATGTCCAGTTCTAGAGAGTCGTTTGCAGCATCAGAGTCTGGCTACCCGACTACCCAGAGGTAGCAGCTGTTTCCACCCCCAAGTAAACAAATTAATGTAGAAGGAGTTCTACAGTGTTTCAAAGTGTATCCTATTAGTTAATTTAACATTCCCTCTTTTGAAGGTGGGCTACCCCAGAGCTACAACTCCTAAAACCTTCCAAAGTAGATTACATAGAATGTTGTCTCTGAAATCAAAATAATATTTTCCTTGTAATTCCAGGAAGGAAGGGGGAAGTCAGACCTTAAATAAATCCCAAATTAGAAACAGTCTTTTTTCCCCCCTCTGCTGAAGCTACACAGCCCCACGTCTTTCTTGTGGACTTTCAGACTGGATCACTGCCAAAAATGTGAGCAGGAATTTGGCCCATTGTTACTTTAAATATCCTGTGTCGCAGGCCATCTAGGAATGTCTAAGTATGGGAATTTTCCTTCTGAGGTCTGGGATGGAGATATAAATAACTCGTTTGTTAGAAGCTGTCTCCATCCTGCCTCTCCTGGCTTCGGTGGTGTGAATAAGCCAGCCTTGTAAATAATGATTACCAGTCCACTCAGGGTGAGGCCAGCGGTGCAAAGCATCAGGTGAATGTTTCTCACCTGCTCTCCAACAGGAACTTCTCCCTGCGAGGTCAGGCCAGCAGGTGCACAGCTACGTCCAAGGCTGCCCCAGACTTGTCTTGAGAACGTTGCCTGGAAGACTGCAGTGTAGATTGACCCATCATCATCTTTCTAGCTCCTTGTTGAAGTGTGAAGAGCTCGTGCTTCTGGCAGGGTCAGTAAGAAGCGAGTTTTATTCTGTCCTTCTTGCCACTTCTTTCCCCAAAAGGGTCTGCTGGAGTCAGATTTCCAGTCATATTGTCACAGATGAACTGGTAGCTGCAGTTTGTAGGTGCTTCTCTCCTCCCACCTCTAATTTCCCCAAGTTTCTCTGGCCGTCAGGTTACAACTAAACCAAGCAGGCCTGCAGACGGCACCTAGACGGAGAGCAAAGGGACTCCCCACTTCTCTCAGGAGCAGAGTGCGCATGAGGGGTGACTACAAGGTGTGACCTCACAAACCCATCCATCCATGCACCCTCTTGGCCTTCCCAGCCTCATCTTCACCTGTTGCAGCAGCAGAGTGGAGATCACCATGTCCTCAGAAAAGAGTATTTGTTTTCTGTCAGAACCATGGCCTAACATAGAGCATAAGCATCAGAAAATCTGGGTTCAAATCCCAGCTGGACCCTACACCAGCTGTATGGACAGACAAGTCACCAGGTCTCTGCCTAAGCATCCATTTCCCCATCTGAAAAATGGGGACAGTAATGACCCATCTCACATAGACTCCTGTCAGGGGTCAACACGTGTGTGTGTACATATAGCAGTTACCACGAGGTAAAAACACAATAAAGAAGTCAGAACGGGGCGCCTGGGTGGCTCAGTCAGCTAAGCGTCTGCCCTGCGGCTCAGGTCGTGATCCCAGGCTCCCTGCTCAGCGGGGCGCCTGCTTCTCCCTCTCCCTCTCCCACTCCCCCTGCTTGTGCTCTCTCTCTCTCTCTCTCTCTGTGTCAAATGAATAAATAAAATCTTGAAGAAAAAAAAAAGTCAGAACAAGGAGAGAGAGGATGAGTGGGAGACCAGGAAGAAGAGAGAGGGAGACAGAAATAGAGAAACAGAGGGACAGAGAGGAAGAGAAAGAATCACAGAGACAGGGGCAGGGGGAGAGACAAAGAAAGCTCAGATCCAGAGAGGGACACGGGGAGGTGGGGTCTCAGGTGCCTGGGAAGTCCTGAGGGAAAAGAGGGACAGACAGAGCAGCTTCCTCTCCTGGTGGAAGGTCAGTGAATCTCTACTACTTCAGCGAGTGAAAAGTGTTACAGGGAAATCAGGTGACCTGGTGGAGAATGACCCACACAGTGGTCAGAGAAGGCTGTTCTGAGGTGTGAGCCCCGGGATAAAGATAGGGTCTTCCGTGGGAGGCCCTCCCAGGACCTGGTCCCTACAACACGCACACGCGCCATAAAACAAAGTTAAAGAGAAATCTGCAAGAACTGCCCAAATAAAAGATGGCTGAGATGAACTGGGCTGGCAGGTTTTTAGAACTCAGTCACGCCCCCCTCACAGGGCAAGAGCAGGAAGAGGCTGTGAGCCCCCAGGGGGGCAGGGGATGGCAGACAAATGGTTCAGATAAAGATCTCCCTGCTGTGTGCTATTTTCCTTCCTAACGGATAGCACCTCCGCTCACTGAATCGCCAGGCCTTCCTCTGGCTGGGGAGAGAGACTTCACACCTCCAATCATAATCCCAACCCACCTCCACCTTTCCTGGGGCCAGCAGGGACTATAATCTACATTCAAAAAAGTGCTTCTGGGCTGGGGGGGCCGTGTGGGGAGGGAGGCAGGGAGAGAGTTCAAGGCAGGATGCCTCCCCTTGACCCCAGTACAAGTTGAGGTGAAACTGCTCTCTTCAGGTCAAAGCTGCCAAAACAAAGTTAAAGGTGTAAAAACAGCTTGAGAAGGTCACACAGGGATAGCCTCTCTCTGGAACCCTGGGTGGAGTGGGGGGAGGGGGATGCAAGGGGGAGGGGGAGGACTTGACTGAGAAGCACTTTTTAACTATTTTAACCACAGATGTCCCTCAACTACAAAAAAGCATGGGAAGGATGGCCATTTTCATCCATTCAGTAAACACGCATTTTTACGTGTTTTAAACAAGCCAAAGTTGTGACTTTCTCTCCTAACCTGCTCTTGCTGCAGCTTTCCCCTATCTTAGCAAATATTTAATTTACCCAGTAGCTCAGCCCCAAAATCTTGGGCTCATTCTTGGCTCCTTTCTTTACTTCCCACCCCACATCTGAGCCAGCAGCAAATTGCATTGGTTTGCATTCAGATAAATCCAGGATCTGATCTGTTGTCTCACCCCCTCCGCCACCATCCAAGCCACCCATCATCCTCTCTCATGTCCATTATTGTACCGGCTTCCTACCACAGCTCCCTGCTGTCTCTTGCAACCCCTACACTTAGCTGATTCTCTGCACAGTGGCCAGAGGGAATTTACTGAGAACACTGAGCAGTTGGATGACTGGAGGCAGGTTTCTTTCATTTCTTCGTGCTTCAGTGTCTGCATCTAAACAAGAGGGAGAATAATAGTACCTGCCTCACGAGACTAGTGTGAAGATTAAATTAGGTAAGAGTGCTTGGCACATAGTAAGTCCTAGTATTATGATTTGTCTGTCATTTCACTTACCATGAGTATAATAATTAGTTTTTTAAGAGTCCTTTCTTCCCACTAGATTGGGTGTTACTGGAAGGCATGGACCATACTAACTCCTAGCACAAAATCAGAAGTCATTCCTCTGCTCACACACTCCCTACTGGCTTCTCATTTCATTTAAAACAGTATCTAAAGGCCGATTTAAAACAGTAACTGAGGCCAATAGGGTTCCCTATGATCTGTCCCTGACTATACCTTCCCTGACTCTGCTTCCTTTTACTCACTTCCTTCCTGCCACATGGGCTTCCTTGAGGTTCTTCCATCTCCTCAAGCATGTTCTGCCTCAGGGTCTTTGCATTTGCTGGTTCCTTGGTCTAGAAAGCTCTTTGCCCAGATACTTGCATATCTCATTCCCTTACTTCACTCAGGATTTTGCTTAATTGTCACCTCTTCAGAAAGGCCTATCTCACCTCCCTGTCCCTGAACAATCCCCATTTCAACCTCCCACCTCCCCTCATCCTATTTTACATTTTGCCACTACCTGCTCTTATATGACATATACATTTTTGATTACTTTTTTATTGTCTGTCTTGCCCACTAGAATGTAAACTCTATGAGAAGGCAAGGAGGTTGTCTTTTTACTTTTACTTTTTTTAAGATTTTATTTATTTATTCATGAGAGACAGAGAGAGACAGAGAGAGAGAGGCAGAGGCACAGGGAGATGCGGGACTTGACCCCAGGACCCTGGGATCATGACCCGAACTGAAGGCAGACGCTTAACTGACTGAGTGACCCAGGCGCCCAAGGAGGTTGTCTTTTTAACCACTATATTCCTAATGTCCAGGACAGTGCCTGGCTCATGGTAGGTGCTTAATAAAAATGTGCTGGATGGATGAATGAATGAATGAGTGAATGAATGAATTTACTGAACACTTATGCACCCTGGCACTGTAGAAGGCATTTTACAAACTACACATCCTTTTGTTCAGTCCTCACAATTATCATACTACTAAGTGGACTCATATTTTTTCTTTTTTAATATTAAAAAAGAATTTATTGGGGCGCCTGGGTGGCTCAGTTGGTTAGGTGACTGCCTTCAGCTCAGGTCGTGATCCTGGAGTCCCAGGATCGAGTCCCGCATCGGGCTCCCTGCTCAGTGGGGAGTCTGCTTCTTCCTCTGACCCTCCCCCCTCTCGTGCTCTCTCTCTCAAATAAATAAAATAAAATCTTTAAAAAATAAATAAATAAAAATAAAAAAGAATTTATTAAGTATTTGCACTTATCAAACTGAAGCCTATGAATGCATCATTGGTCCTGGGCAAAATTCTTGATTATATTGGCAAACTAGTGACTTATGAGCGCCTAGAAAAGAAAGCTATGGTCACCAGAAACCAGCACAGATTCACAAAGAGCAAGTTCATTGGACTTCTTCTTTGATAAAATTACTATCACAAAAGTATGAGCCAGTTCAAGGCCTTTGTGAAAGTCTCATGAATTCTTTTGAATACGACTGAAAAATGTAGGTTGAGTGAAATACAACAAGGTCATTGATAAATGATGATTTCCAAAATCCGAAACATCTTTCTTGTTTCTTTCCTTTGTCCTCCTCAAATGAATATTTTGATTAGTGATTTGATTAATGATAGCGAAAGAAATGCTTAGAAAAATATCAGTAGATTCCATGAAGATAGAAGGAATATGCACGCTTGGATATCACAATAAGGTTTTGGGTTTTTTTTAAGATTTTATTTATTTATTTGAGAGAGTGAGTGAGAGAGAGGGAGAGCAGCAGAGGGAGAGAGAGAAGCAGACTCCCGGCCGAGCAGGGAGCCCAACATGGGGCTCGATCCCAGGACCCTGAGATCATGACCTGAGCTGAAGGCAGAAGCTTAACTGTCTGAGCCACCCAGGTGCCCCCACAATAAGGTTTGAATTTTTTTTTTTTTTTTGCTAAAAACATAATACTCTTTTTTTTTTTTTAAATTTCAGGTGGGATTCTTATTTTAAAGATTACAAAGGAAACCAAGTCAAGTGGTGAACCTTACAGAGCTGGGCAAGAGCAAACCCCAAGTAGAAGGGACCCCACATGCTGTTCCTCCCCCCTGTTCACTCCTGCTTGGCCTTCTTAGCCTACTGGACCTTCAAGATCAACTCAGACATCTTTTCTTCCATGCAGCCACTCCAGCCCTAGGCTGGATCCTGTACAGTCTGCCTGGCTTCCCATCCCACTTCCAACAGCTGGGTGGACTTGGGCAGGTTACTTCACTCCTCTGTGCTGTAGTTCCCACATCTGAAAAGTGGAGAAAATACTAGTATCTGCCTCATGAGACTGTTGTGAAGATTAAATGAATAAGATGAGTAATGAGCTTCACAGAGTGCCTGGCATATCCTAAGTCCTAATATTGTGTTCCATTTGTCATTTCATCTACCATGCTGTGTTGCAGCTGGGTGTTTCACGGGCCATTTCTTCCTACCAGCAGGGTGTCACTGGAAAGCATGGACTATATCCAACACCCAGCACAATGCATGGCACAAAGTACATTAACAGTCCCTGTTTGCCAAGTCAACAACAGCAACAGTGAAAGATTACATTTAGTATGTCCTTTTCAGGTGCCAGCTTCCATGCCAAACACTTAAAAATGCATTCACTCATCTGAGCCTCACAACAAACTATGAGGTGATACATTTTTGGCTATTTTACAGGTAAGGAAACTGAGGCTTTCAAAATTTAAGCAAATTGCCACCCAAACAGTGAAGCCAGCGTTCAAGCTAGAAGGAAGGGAAGGAGCAAGGGAGGAAGTCAACTTGACCTTTCTATTGGCTCAGTGAACCCACAGCTCAAGGGGATTAGTGTACATTTGTGTGAAAAAGGGAAGGAGAGAGCTAATAAATTTTCAGATCTCCCACCCAAGTCCCTAACCTCACTCTGGCTCCAGCCTAAATAACACAACATCAACTAATTGTTTCCTGGTGCCCAGACAGTATCTCTTTAGCAATCAAGCACCCAGCTTGGGGTCCGGGTGCAGAGCTGGGGAACTGTCATTGTTCACCTCTGGGTGAGGGTTGAGGGGCAGTGGGGGACTGGAGCCCCATGAGTCTCCTTGTATCTCCACTTCCCTCTACAACAAATTCCTCCAGAGGAGTGTATGTACCAAAGCCACCTGACAAATAAATCACCAAACCTGGAGGAGCCCAGCCCAGACTGCAGCCCTAGTCCTCCAGTTTCAAAACTGGGAGAGAAAAAAATTCCATCTCTGAGCACGACACTGGGGGAAGTTTCCACTTGCCCTGAGTTTCAACCCCCTTCGGGGACTGTCGGAAGCACACAGCCCAGTGCTGCCAGCACCCAGCACACAGAGCAGTTTGGGCTTGTCCACGGCTGAAAACATACTCTGATGAGTTGGTCTAGTCTTTCAAAGTGGTCCTGCTAGTGTGGGAAATGGGTGCCAAGAAAAGAATGATAGACGTACAGTTTGAAAGCCACAGTGGGCTAACCTGGCCAGTGCAGGAAGTATGGGGTAATTCAAAGACCAAGGATCCCAGGGCTGGCCTCAGGTTCAGATCATGGCTCCACCGCCCACTGACGGGGGAACCTGGATGGGTTACTTGTCCTTTCTTCGCCTTAATTTCTCTTATGTAAAATAGGGATCCTAATTCTCCCCTTATACGGTTGGTGTTGGGATTAAAAGGAACAGTGGCTATAAAATGTCAATGACAGAGGACTTGGTAGGCGCCCTGTAACACGAGAACGCACTCCCCCAGAGGGAGAGGGACCTCTGAGCCAGGAGGCCCAGAGCAGAACTAAGGAGAGCTGCTCACACTAGGAACCCCCTTCCTTATTGCAGAGATGCTCTTTCATCATTGCTATCCGGGTCCCATGGCCGTGACTTACCTGCTGATTCTGATTCATTATCAAATTCTTAGGAGCATGAATTTACTTTCTGAGGCCTTTGAGATTCAAAGCATGTGTTTCAAACATGCCTCCTAGACACTGAACATGGTGCTCAAGGCTTCTCTTCAATAATGAATTCATCCAATAAATATTTATTGACCGCTGATGACTTGTCAGGCCAGGACCTGGGATGAACAACACAGACCTGGAGTCTACCCAGGAGAAGCCTGGCCATCTGGGTGGGGAAACCAGACACAGGCATGATGGGAAATCTGAAGGCAAGGCCACAGCGTAAGTTCTGCTGTTGAGCCCGGGTATTATGAATTTTTAGCAGAGCCCCTTTCATAAATATGGCATGAAATGAATATATTATTGAAATGAAGACAAGGGAACACACTGAAGGAGCACCCACAGTGTTCCAGAAGGCAAAGCATGTGGTGTCAGCCTCTCAGAGCAGCCGGTAGAGGAGAAGGAACCTCCCCTCCCCTCCATACAGGCAAGGCTGCTGAGACTCTGGGAAGTTCATTTCCCTGGCATACGGGGCCACTGGAAGAGCCGGGATTTCAACACTGGCTTTTCTTGACTCCCAATTTGGTGTTCTTTCTACTGTCACAGGCCATGAATACAGTATGCCCCCATTCTCTGAGGATTTCAGACCATCTGAAGATGGTCTGACTGTGGGGGATTTTAGGATCAGACCTTAGGGGCCCTTGAGTACTAAAATAACATGTTCAGTCTTGATTTTTTGAGCAGGGCAAATGACAAGTTAGGAGCTGTACTTGAGAAAGAGAAGCACTGACTGGGGGCAACAATTGCAGAAAGAATATACCATCAGCTACCATTGTGGCATCCACCCCGGTCCTGCTGTTATCAAGTTGATGGGAGAGGGAAGGAAAAGGAGGGCAATCTGTTCAAAGTCCCAGGGCTGGTAAGAGGGGTTTGAATTCATAGACCATGATCCTGACCACTTCCTCACCCATCAGAATATTCTGAGAGGAGACGAACTAGAGAAAAGGCTGTGGAACAGGTGAAGCTGGTGATCTGTGGCAAAGACCTGCAGAGAACTATCAGGAGGCTTGGGCCTCCACAAGCTCTGGTCTGGCCCAGTGTCAGTGTCCCATGACAGACTCTGCCTTTTCTACTACATCCCCTCTTAAAATCCTTCCTCCTTCTTTTATTTTTTTTTAAGATTTTATTTATTTATTTGAGAGAGAGAGAGCACGAGAGGGAAGAGGGTCAGAGGGAGAAGCAGACTCCTTGCTGAGCAGGGAGCCCGATGCGGGACTCGATCCTGGGACTCCAGGATCATGACCTGAGCTGAAGGCAGTCGCTTAACCAACTGAGCCACCCAGGCGCCCAAAATCCTTCCTCCTTCTTGAAAGCTGACCCACCCATCCCAAAGGCCACTCTTTTCCCTGACACCCCCCTGCTCTTGGTGCCTCTGACCCCCAACCCAGCATTTGAAGCCAAGATCAGAATCTGGACCTGTGACCTCTTAGCTAAGCAACGTGGGCTAGTCTCTGCCTCAATTTCATTGTCTGTCATAAAGATGTCATAAGACCTACTGGAGTTCAGTAATTAAAGGCAATAAAGATGTGCTCTAAAAGAAAGAGTGATGTTTTTATGTGACGAGCAAAATTTCCCATTTTTGCCGCATTACCCCACTAGATTATGAGATTATGAACCAAGGTTTTTGTCCGTCCTTCTGCGGCAGACCGCACAGCTGACCTGTCACGTGAAGGCCTTCACTCTTGGTGTCTCGCTGGGGAAAGGCCCTGGGAACCAAAGGAGCCAGCCACGGCCAAGAGGCCAGGCTGCCTGGGCCTCCCCAGAGCCTGCCAGTTCTTTCCTGAGTCTGCTGGGCCTCTGGCTTCCGAGGCAGCTGCAGCCATGCACAATTCACCTCCTTCCCGTGGAACCCATTTCAGGATTAGCTGCCAGGAGGTCATAAAATGCAAAGAGGAAGTGGGAGCATCCCACAATTGTAGGAACCTGGCTCCAAGGGAAGTAACCTGTCTGTTGGTCTGTCTGCCTCTGGGGAAGTGGGCCATAAATTGCAGTCTTAAGGGCTGGTGAAAGGCCAGAGCTATTTATAAAAAGTCTGGGCTTTTGAACTCTTTAAAGAGGCAATAGCCTTCTCTCAGATAATTGGGGTTTGGTATCAAGGGCTCAACTGCTTCGGCAAACAAAGTCATCAGTGCCCAGCTGGGAGAATGAGGGGGAGAGTGTTTTCTGGGAAGCACAGGAGCACCCCCCCTCCACCCCGCTGCCACACACACACCAGAGACAGGCCTGCCCAGTCCCTCTTGCATCCCTGACCTGGGCTGACCACCAAGCATGCACAGATGAACTCAAGCAGGACTGTCCACTTCCTTACAAGAGTAGGAGAGACAGCGGGAAGCAGAACTGCTCCCCCAGGTTTGCACACAAGGCTATGTGACTGTGCACTTGCTGTTTCTTCCACCTTGAATACTCTCCCCTCTAGTCCCTTCTTGAATGTCGCCTCCTCCAAGGGCCCTTCCCCGACTACACTGGCTTCTTGCAGCACCTTAGTTGGTTTTATTTTCTTCAAAGAACTTTCAACCATCTGAGAGCTGGGCTTCATAGCCATATGTCCCTACCAGACCCTTAGCACCAGCACCCTGAATAGCAGGCGGAAGATGCTCCCTAAAAGTCTGTTGCATGAGTGTATAAACTACCATAAGATCCACATAGAGGAGGGGACCATGACTCTGTTGGGGGAGTGTAGACTGGACTGGGAAACGCTGCAGAGAGAAGGTGACAGCTAACCGTACCCTGCAGGAGGAGCAGTCCCTGAAGTGCAGGCCAGGTGGGGACCGCACGCTATGTTTCAGAGAGCAGGAACCATGTGGTGTGGCCAGAGTACAGGGTGCAGGAGACAGGCCTATAAAGGAGGGGTGCAAGTAGGTTATAAAGGCTCTGAAGGGGCACAGAATTTGCTGCCCTAAAATATGCCTCTTTGGCATAAGGATTACTTCAAGCTGGTTATTTTTAAGAAACTGCAGATAGAGGAGAAGCTCTAAAAACTGAGCAGAAGTTACCCTTTTGTAAGAGACATGTACATGGATAAGAGAAACCTCCATTTGTAAGGCTGTGTCTTCCTCGCTCTACCAGGAAGAGGGAGATGACCAAGTCTCTAGAGATTCTTATCAACGGAGAAGGCAATGACTTAAATCTTCATGAACAACCATATGCTTGTTTTCTGTGCTTTCCTGGTGACCTCCCATAACTGGCCTCCCCCTGCCTGACCCCCAACAACATCTTCCTTTTGTCTTTAACTAAAGATGGTATTTAAGGTGATGGCCATTTTGGAGAGGTAGAGCACAGAGGATTTTTAGGGCTGTGAAACTATTCCGCAATAGTGGACATATGTCATTATGCATAATAATGTACAACACAGGCTGAACCCTAATGTAAACTACAGACTTTAGTTAATAATAATGTATGAATACTGGCTTATCAATTTTAACAAAAGTAACACACCAATTCTAGATGTTAATAACAGGGGAAATTGGGGTTGGAAGAGATAATGTGAGAACTCTGTACTTTCTGCTCATTTTTCCATAAACTGAAAACTGCTTTAAAGAATAAAGTGTATTATTGGGAAAAAATACTAACAAACAACGTGTCCACCAATAGGATATTATCAGTTATATAAATTTTGAGAGAACCACACAGTGGAGTACTATGCAGCTATAAAGCTTATGTACCAACACAGAACAATCATCAAGAAAAAAGTAAGTGCTAGCCAGTGAGGATGGCATGACCTCACTTATGTAATTACTCATGAGTTTGCTTGACGATAGCTAGACTGTCTCTGCGATGATACCCAGGACAACACGGCATCACCCACCCCTGAGAGGAGACGCATGGACACTTTTCACTATATATCATTTCATATTTTTTAGATTTTATACTATACATAACACTTATTCAAAAATGACATAAAGCTTAAAATTTATCTGTAAATTTAAAAACGTCCATCCTTCAGGTCTAGCTTATACAAGTACAGCAGAAAGGAAAGAAAAATCCAGTGCACAGTCCCTGTCTCCCAGGAGTTGATGGTCCCCCAGCACCTCTCTCTGGCACTGATCACACTCATGCTGATCAATTATTCTTAAGTAGTTATTATTTTCTTCCAGGTTAAAGCATAAATATACCTTGAAGGTGAGGGTAGGGTCGGTCATATGTATTACTATTTCTCTGGTGCCTGCTAAAAAAGATGTTTTAATAACTATGTTGATACACTGATAGCTTGAATCCAGCCTCTTTGAAGACTTGCCTGCTTGCTCCCTGGAAATATCTCCTAAATTTTACTGTCTGCCTGATTTTCTTTATTTGATTCAATCAAAAAATATTTATTGAGTGCCTATTGTGTCAAGACACTTCACAATTCTGTTTTGCAATACAGTCTTTTGCTCATTTTTCTCTTCCCTTCCCTTTGATCACTGGTTAGGTGCAGAGATTGTATATTATCATATACATACAACCTAGAATGTTACCATGCATATAGTACATTCCCAGTATGTATTTGTTGCATGAGTGAAGGCATTAGCTCAATTCATGTCCTAACCAAATGAGTTAATATAAATAACATGGGAACCAACAGTGACTTCCCATTTAATCCTCACAGCAAACCTTCGAGATCCGTACCATTTTGCAGATGAGGAAACTGAGGCGGGAGAAATTCGGTGACTTGCTCAGGGTTACAGAACCACTAAAATGTGGAACCTAACTTCTAGCCTAGACCGGCCTACTGGGAACTAGCATAATGTAGGGGGAGAGCCAGGTTACCTTCTCATTTAGGCATCAGGCACTACTTCTGAGACAGAATAAGAAATGGCTCTGCTGGTCTCACAGGCAACATTCTGGCGCCTTCCCCTGAATGCAGGCAGTGGCAGGGGGATACATTTTAAAGGTGTCACTTTTGGGGCACCTGGGTGGCTCAGTTGGTTGGGTATCTGCCTTCGGCTCAGTTCATGATCCCAGGGGATCAAGCGCCACATCTCATCGGGCTCCCTGCTCAGTGGGGAGTCTGCTTCTGCTTCTCCCTCTCCCTCTACCCCTCCCCCCACTCATGCTCTCTCTCTCTCTCTCTCTCTCTCTCTCTCTCTCTCTCAAATAAATAAAATCTTTAAAAGATAAAAATTTAAAAAATAATAATAAAGGTGTCACTTTAATGACAATGCTTCAGTTAAATCCCCAGGGAAGGACCCCTTCAATTACACCACACTGGTAGGTACCACAGGTGGGCTGCAAGCACCTGGGAGGCAGCTTTTCCACTGGAGGGACAGCAGGGAACAGGGACTAAGGGGAGAGTGAGAGCCATCAGTGGCCAGGCCAAGGCTCCCTGTCATTCAAATCATAATACTCCCAAATAATCATGGTATTAACCCATACTGGTGTGGCCAGAGAAGGGGTAGGGGTGAACAGTGCCACAGTCAGAAGGTGCATGGAACCCCTCACATTCTGGTCAGGAGCAGCAACACAGAGGGTTGTGGAACTGAATGCCGCAGAGGAAGAAGTGAGGGCTTGGCAGTTAGGACCATGGCTCAGAGCTAAATCCCTCACTTCAATGTTGACTAAAACGAACCGTCAAAAAAAAAAAAAAAAAAAAAGCCAACAAACATAACACTTCACCAGAAACAACCAGAAATCCTGTCGTGCGTGTGCCGGTGTGCTGGCTGGCTAACAGGTTAAGTGCTGCAAGCCTGAGTCTTTGACTCTACGTGCCAGGGCTGCAGGAAGCACCTTTTATCCCAGGCTACCCAAAAGATGCACTCACCATTCATAGATGGGGACCCAGGCTCTGGCCCAGATCTCACAGCTGCCGAGTGACACAGCAGGTGTTCAAGCAGATCCAGCTCACCCCAACCACAGGCCTTGGACCCCTAGACTCTATGAGGCACTCCCTTGCCAGACGCCATGCTAAACACTCAATGTGCATTATCTCATTTAATCCCCGTGGCACCCAATGCCTAGTGTTATTATCAGGGCCAGAACCAGGGTCAGCCTTGATCCAAACTAAAAACAGAATCATGATTACTGATTTTTCCTTTTTCCTTAGGCTGCTATATGGCTTCGTATGGCCCTTCTTTATTAAAATTTTTGATATTTTGGGGGCGACTGGGTGGCTCAGTTGGTTAAGCGCTTGACTCTTGATTTCGGCTCAGGTCATGATCGCAGGGTTGTGAGATAAAGCCCTGTCAAGCTCTGAGCTCAGCAGGGAGTCGCTCTGAATTCCCTCTCTTCCTCTGCCCCCTCCTCCCACCCCACGCTCTCTCTCAAATAAATAAAACTTAAAAAAAACTTTATATATCTTGTTCATCATGGATTATTTGCACTGATTTTGACACTCTAAAAATATTGCATTAAATTCCTATTTATCTTGATCACCAAGGTTTTTTGGGGGGATACCTCTCTACATGGCTTGCCGGCATGATACTCAAGGCAAATGCATCACCCACCTTATCCTGGTCCTCGCCCAGAATTATACCCACTTTTCAGATGAGGAAACCAGTACATGGGGAAGGGTTTATGCCATTTGTCTTGATTACAGAGCTGGTTAAGTGCTAGTAAAGAAATTAGAACTCACGCAGTCCAGAGCCCATTGTCTTAAACTACCGGGTTCAGTTCTCGGGGGTTTGTGTCTTGTGGTCAGATGCTTTTACCTCGTCTCGGATTCTCTCATTCTTTGTTCTGCAGTCTTCTGGCATCAGACACACCCTCTTTGCTCCAATGTGGTCCCTCCTCACGCCCCAGGACCCTGCCGCACACCGATCTGTCCTTCCAAACCGTCCCCTACCCAACGGCCCCCCTAGAACTCTTCCCGACTTCCTGAGTCCCCCACACGGATGTGGCTTCTCCGTCCTCTGTACCGAAGGCCCTCTCTGTCTCTTCCCTGCGGCACGGACTCTGCTCTCTCCGGCAGTAGGTCATGTCCGGACTTGTCTTACTCACCTTCCCAGGCGCCCCTTGCTATCATTAACTCCCTGAGTTAGGAAATGAGAAGGAGACAGGTTTCATCTACTCCTGTTTAAATGCCCTCCGTGCCTACCCTAGGGCTTTCTTCATAATAAACATTTAGGAAAAATATTTTTAAATTCCGCATTAGTGGCGGTTAGGAGTTCAGGCTCTGCATCCAGCTGACTGTGTTCAAATCCTGGCTCTGCAACTTACTACCCATTTGACTTTAGGCAAATCTCTCACCTTCTCTGTTTCTTCAACTGCAAAGCGGCAGTGATACTGAAAGAGGACTTTGGATGCCTCCATTCTGACCTCAAACTTTTTAGTTGGGTTCTTTCCAGCTTGTCTCTTGGTTCTGGCAGAAGACCCTGAGAGCAAAGCATCCCCTGATGGAAACCCAAACTACCTCAAGCAACAAGGACCGTCCTGGGCTAGCAAGATCCCACCCAGTGATTGACCCCAAGACAGTGATCATTTAACCCTTACTGCCCACCTGTACAGACCCATCCACCTTTGCCCCACGTTTTCCTCATGTAGACCAAGAAGTATTTTCAGCATTTTGGAGACAGTCTTTGAGACACTAGTCTGTTGTCCTCCCGGTGTTGGCCTCCCTGAAATAAATTCCTTTCTGGGTTTCCCCACCCCGCATCTCTCTGCCTTTGGATTTTGTCAGTTGCAAGTGGCTGAACCTGGTCTGTCTGGGACCCTCGGGGCCAGGTGCTCCTGTACCTCTGTGCCCCAGCTACAATGCTGGACAGTTTAACGTAAGTTTGTGGTACACTTCTTAACAGACGGGACCCTGTCACTAAATGTTAGCTGGAATTATTAAGTGCTCAATGTAGGTTGCAACTGTTTTTAGGTCAATGAATGTGCTAGCCATTTATAGGATGGATTCGAGAGGCAGGGACAGGTCTGAGATTAACCAAGTAGGTAGGCACCAAGCTAGAGTGTGGTAAAGAGGACGCAAAAAGGAGGGAGGGTTACGAGGCACATGGCAGGGAGTGAATGGACGGAAAGACGGCAGGAAGTCAGGGTGAGCTAAGGGCACTGTAGGAGGAAGTGTGTGTGTGTGTGTGTGTGTGTGTGCGTGTGTGTAGGGCCCAGTGGCTCCGGGCACCTGCTGACACGACCTCTGCATTACGGAAACCTCAGGCCAACTTTCCTCACAAAATGATGGTGGAGCTTAAAACATATACCACGGGGAAGCTGTGACCCAATAGGTAACCAAACAACAAAGAGAAAGGCGCTGAGAACATCTCCTTAGGGCCAGGGAGTAAGGAAATCTTCCTGTCCCTTCGGACAAAAGAGCCGGTGGGAATTCGAGCACATCCTCCTCTTCAGCCCTGGAGGTGCTAGTTTCTTCACGGGTGAGGCTGGGGGCAGGGGTCCTTGGGCAAACCAACAGGAGAGCTACGGGGCTGCGCCTCCCCCGCAGGCAGGGGCATTTGCTCAAGTGGCCGGAAGGAAGGTCCATTAGAAGGCCATAAAGGGGGCAAGCCTCCTGACCCAAGGGCCTCTGGTCATGTCGTGGCTGGAGGGCCAGGCTCTGGGTGAACAAAGGGACCTTCCTTGGCAGGAGGGGGCAACAGGCTTCAGTGCCTCATTTTCTTCCGTCCTCACACTCGTCCAATGGCCCCTTTGCCTCACTGAGCTGTAAGCTTCTTCCTCGCCACAAAACACGGGGAGGGGGGTGTTTAACGACAGATGAAAAGAAATCTCCCTCCTATAGAAGAGAGTTATCTCTGTGGAGTGACAGGGAGACTTGAGGGGGGCCAAAAGGCCACCTCCATTTGGTGCCTGAAATTGCCACCCTTAACTGCCGCCGGGGTCCCAGGCCCTGGGAGGTGTCATTATCACCTATTAGCATCGTCAGTAAGTTCTAATGTTCTGGGAGGGGCACTGGAGGCAGGCTGGGAACCATGAGGAGGCCCAAGGAAGGGGCTGCAGATCTAGTCTCCCCAGGGGGCACTGAGAAAGGAAGGAGGTCTTAGACTGAAGGGGGCTCAGAGGAGTTGAGAAGACAAATGCTGCCTATTTCAGATTCCCAAGCACATCCTGTCTCCACCAGACTTCCTCAGGCTTCTTGGCCCACACCATCCCAGCTAACCTCCTCAAGACTGTACTGCTCACCAAAAAAACCACCGCCTCCTTTTCTTGGTACAGCAGCCTCAGACTTCTGACAAACAGAACACAGAGGGTTTCTCTTGAGCTCTGCCGAGCCTGGGAATGGACGCGGCTGGCCGTGGGATCTAGTGCTTGGAAGACAAGGCAGTGTAAACACCCAGCTATTACATCAGAATTGCTGATATCGTCACTCCCACCAAACCTGTTTGGTGCTTCCCAGGAGGCCCCAGGCTGGCCCTCCCCAGAGAAAAGTCTCACTTTAGGGGCCCTTTCCAAAGAGCATGTGAGAAGGACGGAGCTGGTAGGTACTGGCAGTACTCGGTGCTGTTCTCAGTCACTCGGTGGATGGCTGCTGAACAGGGAGAGGGCCTGGCCGGGGTGGGCAATATTGGCACTCTGGCTGTGCTGCGAACCAGCTGTGTGACCCTGGGCAAGTTACCTAATCACTCTGGGCCTGTGTTTCCTCTGTTGAAAATGGGGCTGAGAATAGCAACTACCTCCTAAGATTTCTGAGAGGATGAAGTGCTTCCCACCCTTTGCATTTTGGATAGAGATCAAAATACCCAACCTGGCCTAGGAAGCCCAGGAGGCCCTGGGCTACCTGCCTGCCCATCAGTGAGAGCAGCTCTGTCCCTCCTGGTAGGACGTCCAGCGGTTCCATCTTATGTCCTCACCACTCTGAACCATTGTACTCACCACCTCGTGAGCCAGCTTCCTAGAAACTCTCTCCCCTTGGGGCGCCTGGGTGGCTCAGTCGTTAAGCGTCTGCTTTCGGCTCAGGTCATGATCCCAGGGTCCTGGGATCGAGCCCCGCGTCGGGCTCCCTGCTCTGCGGGAAGCCTGCTTCTCCCTCTCCCACTCCCCCTGCTTGTGTTCCCTCTCTCGCTGTGTCTCTCTCTGTCAAATAAATAAATAAAATCTTTAAAAAAAAAAAAAAAGAAACTCTCTCCCCTTGAGTAACTCCTTCCAGTTTTAACTTAAATGCTCCCACCTTGACCTTTGCCCCTATCCAAATTAGTCTCCCGTTTTATTCTCCTGTCATACCCTCTCCTTTCCCTCCCCAGCACTTGTCACCCTCCACCACTGTACCCTGATGTGGGTGATCACGTGTTTCAGGGCAGCTCCCCTCAGTATCCTGCAAGTTCTCAAAAGACACCATGTAACCCCAGTGCCTAGCATGCAGTTGGTGCTCAAAGCAACACTGGTCAAATGGAGAGATTAAAATGGAATGATGTGGGCGCCTGGGTGGCTCAGTCGTTGAGCGTCTGCCTTCAGCTCAGGTCATGATCCCGGGGTCCTGGGATCGAGTCCCACATCGGGCTCCCTGCTCTGCGGGAAGCCTGCTTCTCCCTCTCCCGCTCCCCCTGCTTGTGTTCCTGCTCTCGCTGTCTCTCTCTCTCTGTCAAATAAATAAATAAAATCTTTAAAAAAAAAAAAAATGGAATGATGCAGGGGTGCCTGGGTGGCTCAGTCGGTTAAGTGTCCGCCTTCGGCTCAGGTCATGATCCTGGAGTCCCAGGATCGAGTCCCGCATCGGGCTCCCTGCTGAGCAGGGAGTCTGCTTCTCCCTCTGACCCTCCCCCCTCTCATGCGCTCTCTGTCTCGTTCTCTCTCTCAAATAAATAAATAAAATATTAAAAATAAATAAATAAAAAAGATAAAATGGAATGATGCAGGTACAATAGTAGGCACAGTCCCAGGTCGTTAACAGCAGCCGTCACTTTGGCCGCTGCCCTGTGGTTGCTGATCCAAGACCCTTCAGGGGAGAAAGTGAAGGAGACAGGCCACTCCCTGCAAGCCCATTAGAGAAGAGCCAGGAGAACAGGATGCACATCAACAGAGAACAGTAAGGGACAGTGCTGAATTAAACGTTCCATGATGGGATGTCATTGCCTCAGAAACTCAGAGGAAAAGGAGCTAATGAGTGCAGAGAAAAAGTGTATCAGACAAAAAAAGAAACAAAGCTGAAGGAAACGTGGCACTGGAACAGCAGAGGAGAAGAGGCTAGAAGTCCAGGTGGAAGGAAGATCAGCCTTCCACTAGCCAGCGTTTACCATCAGGAGGAGCAGAAATCATCATCATACTCATCATCATCATCATCATCATCATCATCAATCACAGAGCCGGCATCCAATTTGGACCAGTGGCTATCCTAAGCCTTTTATAGAACTGTTTCATCTTTAAAACAACCCTAAGCAAGTTTTTCTATTATCTCTTAGAGGTAAGGAAGTGAAAGTTCAGAGAATGCTGTGTAATTTGCCCACGAACTCAGAGCTAGTAAGTAGATATGAGACTCCTACTCCGCCCACGTCCAGACTGAGCCTTCACAGTGGACAGGACAGCAAACCTAAAGCCGGAGGTCAGTAAACCTCGAGTGCGGAGGGCACGCCTGGTCCACGCCAGTACAGAAGGAAGGGGGTCAGGTTTCAGAGCTGACAACTTGAGCCCCTGGGCGGTGGGGCCACGGCAGACATGAAGAGGAAGGGATGGATGGATGCAAGAGAGAATTTAAAGAGCGCAGAGCCAGGCCCTGGAAGCTGACTGGCTGGAAGTGTGGAGCTGTTAAAAGTTATCATTTAAAGAGAACTTTCAAGTTTTAAGCCAAAGCGTACTATGTGGCCACCCCCATTCTGTCAACAGTTCTCAAGGACTTTAATTTGACAATCTGCCCCAGGGCTCAGATTTTTCCCCACTCCCCAACATTTTAAGGTATCTTTCCCTGGGTCCAGGGGTGTGCCATTGTTGGCTCAAGGGTCAACAGTCAGTTGGATTCTGGGAGGAGTCTGCTTCCCAGGAACCTCTGTAGGCTCGGTGCCCTCGGCTGCACTTCCAATCTAAAGGTGATGGCATGAGTCATCAAAGGTGTGGAGGCTGGGGTTATCAGTACTGGCTTTGAGGAATAATGCCCTTTTGTGACAATCCCTATTCATTGAGCATGACTCATCCTGCCTTTTTAGAACGGCTTGCAGTCTCCTTTGGGGCTCTGGGACTTCACTGCATAGGCTCCAAAACAAAATATTGTAATAGTAATTTAAAAAGAGAGAGCGAGGAAGGGAGAGAAAACATAGCAACATGAACAGCTTCTCTTCTTTCCTCTAGCTCAAATGTATTAAAAATACAGATCTCCAAACAGGTTCAGAGTCAATCCAAATCAGGCCCTCATTTGCACCTCAGAATGGTGCAGATATTATCCTAAATACATCATTATCCTTAAGGCATCTTTACGTCAAGACTGATGTATTCAGAGAACTCGCAGCACAAAGCCCTCAGGGACATCTGGGCTATGTTTCCTAGAAAGGTTTTATCTTGTAACGGACCCACCCCATGTTCCCATCATTTTTTTAATAGATACTATTTTTTAGAGTAATTTTAGGTTTACAGAAAAACTGAGCAGAAAGTACAGAGAATTTCCATATGCCTTATTTCCTCTCTCCCACATTATCTCCCTATAAGTAACATATTGCATTAGTGAGGTACGTTTGTTACAAATGATGAAACACGGGCGCCTGGGTGGCTCAGTCGCTGAGCGACTGCCTTCAGCTCGGGTCATGGTCCCAGTGTCCTGGGATCGAGCCCCACGTCGGGCTCCTTGCTTGGCGGGAAGCCTGCTTCTCCCTCTCCCACTCCCCCTGCTTGTGTTCCTTCTCTCGCTTTGTCTCTCTCTGTCAAATAAATAAATAAAATCTTAAAAAACAAAAACAAATGATGAACCAATCTTGATGCATTACCACTAATTAAAGTCCATAGCTTATATTAGGGTTCCCTCCCTGTGTTGCACATTCTATGGGTTTTAACAAATGCATAACATCGTGCATCCACCATTACAGTACCTTACAGAATAAAATCATTGCCTTAAAAATCCTGTATTCCACCTATTCATCCTTTCCTCTCTCTACCTAAACCCTGGCAACCACTGACTGATTTTATACTGTCTCTATAGTTTTGCCTTTTCTAGAATGTACCATGGTTGCAATCATATTGTACGTAGCCTTTCAGATTGGCTTCTTTCACTCAGGAGTATGCATTTAAGTTTCTTCCAGGTCTTCTCATGGCTTGATAGCTCATTTCTTTTTTTAAATTTATTTTTTTCTCGATAGTTCATTTCTTTTTACTGGTGAATAATATTCCATTGTCCGATGTGCCACAGTTTGTTTCTCTAGTCACCTTCTGATGGACAGCCTGGTTGCTTCCACATGTTGGTAATTATGAATAAAGCTGCCATAAACATTTATATGCAGGTTTTTGTGTGGACATAGGTTTTCACTTCATATGGATCAATACCAAGCGTGTTTACTTGCTGGATCATGCGGTAAGATATATTTAGCTTTGTTAGAAACTGCCAAACCATATTCCAAAGTGGCTGTACCTTTTTGCATTCCCACCAGCAGCGAACGAGAATCCTTGTTGCTCCGCATCCTTGTCAGCATTTGATGCTATCAGTTCCCTCAGGGACATCTAGGTTGTTTCCAAGAAAGATTTTTTTAATTCTTTATTGTTATGTTAATCACCATACATTCCATCATTAGTTTTTGATGTAGTGTTCCATGATTCATTGTTTGTGCATAACACCCAGTGCTCCATGCAGGACGTGCCCTCTTTAATACCCAACACCAAGCTAACCCATCCCCCCACCCCCCTCCCCTCTAGAACCCTCAGTTTGTTTTTCAGAGTCCATCATCTCTCATGGTTCATCTCCCCCTCTGATTTACCCCCCTTCATTCTTCCCCTCCTGCTATCTTTTTTTTTTCTTAACATCTATTGCATTATTTGTTTCAGAGGTACAGATCTGTGATTCAACAGTCTTGCACGCTTCACAGCGCTCACCATAGCACATACCCTCCCCAGTGTCTATCACGCAGCCACCCCATCCCTCCCACCCCACCCCCACTCCAGCAACCCTCACTTTGTTTCCTGAGATTAAGAATTCCTCATATCAGTGAGGTCATATGATACATGTCTGTATCATACAGACATACATTTCTCTGATTGACTTATTTCACTCAGCATAACACCCTCCAGTTCCATCCACGTCGTTGCAAATGGCAAGATCTCATTCCTTTTGATGGCTGCATAATATTCCATTGTGTATATATACGACATCTTCTTTATCCATTCGTCTGTCGATGGACATTCCAAGAAAGATTTTATCCTGCAACCAAACCACCCTATTTCTCCATCCTATTTTCATTAAAAGAAAGAAAGAAAGAAAAAAAGATAATTGGTTGTAAGTCTCTAAATTTAGGGGTCATTTGTTATGCAGCATTAGGTAGCTAAAACAAGAGCCATACAGAGACCCTAAGCTATCAGCCAGCACCAAACTGCCAGGCATGTGGCTCAGTCATGCTGAATCCTCGAGCCTCAATCAAGCCTTCACATGGCTGCTGCTCTAGCACAAGAGATCCCAAGAAGTGGCAAGACCTTCCTAAATTCCTGACTCAAAGAAACCATTTATTTCTTAGACCTCATCAAAATTCAGTACTCTTAGGTTCTTCTCATTTAGGAGAATTGAAGAGAAAAAAAAGGGGGGAGCAAAACTGTATTCTCACCTTGGCTTAGTTGCTTGTTGGCTGTACATCAGTAGACGTGGCCCATCACTTTTTAAAAAAATTTTTTGAAATTTTTTTTTATTTGTTTGAGACAGAGAGCAAGCATGAGAGTGGGGTGAGGAGCAGAGAGAAGCAGACTCCCCCTAAGCGGGGAGCCCGATGTGGGGCTCGATCCCAGGACACTGGGATCATGACCTGAGCTGAAGGCAGATGCTTAATGACTGAGCCACCCAGGCACCCCTCATCACCTTTGAGAGACTGTTTTCCACGTTATAAAATGGAACAACACTCCAAGCTCTGCCCACCTGTCAGGGTTGACATGAGAATAATTGTGGCAGTGTTTTGTTTTGTTTTTTTAATTTTTTTTTTAAGATTTTATTTATGTATTTGAAAGAGAGAGAATGAGAGACAGAGAGCACGAGAGGGAAGAGGGTCAGAGGGAGAAGCAGACTTCCTGCCGAGCAGGGAGTCCGATGTGGGACTCGATCCCGGGACTCCAGGATCATGACCTGAGCCGAAGGCAGTCGCTTAACCAACTGAGCCACCCAGGCGCCCATTGTGGCAGTGTTTTATAAAGTACCACTTACTGAAGAAATTTCAAGTGTCACGTAAATGGAGAGAACCAGTAGTGAAAATTTCGAAGTGATGTCTACCTGACTTTGGACCATTACATAGGATTTTCTCTCCATCCAAACTGCACAGTCACCCTCAAGATTGCTTGGGGGCTCGCCTTAAGCTGAGACTGTGTCCTTTAGGCATGCTTGTAATGGCCTAAAGAGAGGTCAACCAAAAACTGAAAATTTGCAAGGTAATCCATAATACACATAATCTACTCGACCGTAACTGCCCTTGACAAAACAAAATGTCTATATAATTCGTAACCATCCAGACTGGGTCTACCTTAGACCAGTAAAAACTAAAATAACCATAGTGATCACAATTTATTGGGCACTTACTGTGGGCTGAGCATGGTGCTAGGTACTTCACATGCATTATTTCAATCCTTTACCAACCCCATGGGTAACTATTATTACTCCTTTTTAACTCATTAAAGAAAAAAATTGACTTACAAGTAAAGATGAGGGATTGAATACACATAAATGTGTTTGCTCCCATCCAAAACACCATTAAAAGAGTAAATTGATTTTTTTTAAAAGCCAAACCAGTGTCTGGCACATAGCACAGGCTCATAAATATTTGTGGGATAGATGAATAAAGTGATGAATGAAAAAAAATTAAAAACCTACAAGATAAATAAAACAGACATTGAGCTCACACCAACAAAACTTTGGAAGATGGAATGAATATTAATGGACTTTGCAGACTTGAGAAAGTTGAATGTGAAATCAGAGAAGAAAGCCAAAGAAATGCCAGGTTATAGCCCAGACTTGCACACAAGGGGCCACGATAGGGAGCACTAGCTATCCTGTAAAGTGGGAGTGGGATGGACGGAAAAACGGAGGATTCGCTGATTTGACGAGGTGTGGATCCTAGATCCCCTACGCCACTCCAGTCAGTCTTGTGACTCCCACTTCCACGACTAAGCTGTTTTCCCAGGAGAGGGACTAAACAGGAGGAGTATGGGTTAGAGAAAACCCTACCACTGAAGGTGAGGATAGCATGGAAAAACGGAGGGCTCAAGGGACACTGACATACTAAATGTTGAGCTCCCCCCACCTCCTTCTTGCTTCAGTGCCCAGAGAGCTATAGCAGCCAGTCTAGTGCTCTCCTGGCAGGAGGTGGAAACCCCCTCTCTGGGCAATTTGACTAGTTCAAGGGGAAAGATACAAAATACTAAAATCAGGCGTTCCCCAATGAAGGAGTGACCCAGATCAGCATACAGCAGAGATCACAGTCAATAAGTACCACACACTCAGAGCTTCCAACAAGTACCTCATTCTTAAATATGAACAGAAAAGGGCCACTAGACATTTAAGGAAAGGCAAATGAAAGGTAGAGACCCAAACAAATATTTAAAAAAGCATTCTGGTGGAGGTAGAAACAGTGCATGAAGAAGAAGTCTCTTTTAAAAACTATCATTACTGGGGCGCCTGGGTGGCTCGGTCGTTAATCGGCTGCCTTCAACTCAGGTCATGATCCCAGGGTCCTGGGATCGAGCCCCGCATCGGGCTCCCTGCTCCGCAGGAAGCCTGCTTCTCCCTCTCCCACTCCCCCTGCTTGTGTTCCTTCTCTCGCTGTGTCTCTCTCTCTGTCGAATAAAGAAATAAAATCTTAAAAAAAAAAAACCCAAAAACTATCATTACTATTTTCAGAGTATTAAGATAGTTTTACATCCATGAAAAAAGAAGAGTATGCTACAAAAAGGAATATTCAGAGACTAAAAAGAACTCCTGGAAATTACAAATAGCATAAATTTAAAACTCAATAAAATTACTGGACGATAAAACTGAAGTACAACCCTAAGACACAGAGTAAAATGACAAAGGTGGAAAATAAGAGAAATGATAAGAAAAGTGGAGGCTGTACCCAGGAGGGCAATCTTCTATTAACAGGGGTTCCAGAAAGAAAGAACAGAGGGAATGAAGGAGAGCAAATCATTAAAGAAATTACTCAGTCAGGGTGTGCAGAGATGCAGAACAACCACAAGTAACAGAAGATAAGGGATTTGTTCCAGGGCTTAGAGCTTACACAGTTGTGGAGCTGGTTAGAACACTTGCTGTAAATCACTACACATCACCACATTGGCCTCTCGGGTCCTCATCTGGTCTGTAGTGGACCCACCGTCTGGTGGGTCTGGACTTGGGTGATATTGGACTTGGGGCAGAGAGGTCAGAGGCACAGTTGGTGAAAGGGTGTAACGACAGAAAGAGGTAGTCGGGTACACAAACCGTTCATCGGGCAAACATGAGAGTCCCTGCAATCACCTGGGCACCAGGGGACTTGAGAGGGACAGCTTGTGCGTGCAGGGAAAGAGGAGCCCACGGGGCGGCAGAAGTTCAGGCTCCCTGTACAGATGCTGGTGTGTGGACAGGAAGGAAGGGTGGGCTGAGGAGGGAAAGGACGCTCCCTGGACAGGAACCTGAGCACAGCCCAGGACAAAGCCCATTCAACAGGGCAGCTGCAGGTTTTCATTCTTGCTTCCAGAGAGAACAAACAGCGGGAGCTCAACAATTATCTGCAGAGTGCATGATACACGAACAGAAGTCAGGGGCTCTGCGGCAGGTCAGATTCACCTTCCTAACCCTAAGCAGTGGTAAGGTGGGTTGTTTTGTCTGTTTGGTAACATGAATGTTTCTGAGGTGCTCGTCAGACAAAAAATGTTCCCATCCTAGATTTCTCACCAAGACCCCTACATGGGGCACTGAGAGAGACCCCTCTGTACCAGCTCTCAAGAGCAGAATGTTAAATTTTCAGGAAATTTGTAAGCCAGCTGTCATCATACTGGTAGCTTGAAATTGGCCATGCTGAGAGAATGAACACTACAGAAATCAGCAGAAACTACGAATTCGGGCTTCAATTTACTTTCAGAAAGCTCGTTGTTGGAACATTCACCAGCACACCACTGCCTACAAACGTTAAAACAGGGGAAAATAGATACAGACTGAGTAAATAAGGAAAGTATAGTGATAATGTTAATTATAAAAGCTTTTATGGGGGTAAGAGCTGTATGCTGCCAACTATATTAGATGCTTCTTGTCTTGCTTAATCTTAGAAAAGCCCTATAGGGTGGGTATTTATTTTTACCCATTTTATACATGTCAGGACTAAGATCCAGACATTAGATAATGTGTTCAAGGATACAAGCCAGTAAATAGGAGTCAAGATATCGAGTCTACGCTCAGGACACCACCACCACAGCGGAGGCAATGTTGTGGAGCACATCCGTGTGAGGATGCTGGAGCCAGTGAGCCTGGATTCAAACCCTGGCTCTGACATGCACTAAGTGTGTGACCTGGATGAGATATTTAATCACTCTTTGCCTGACTTTCCCCATCTGATGAAGTGGTTCTTTTTTTTAATAGATTTTATTTATTTATTTGAGCGCGCGCGTGTGCGAGGGAGAAAACACAAGCAGGTGGAGGGGCAGAGGCAGAGGGAGAAGCAGGCTCCCCACTGAGCAGGGAGCCCAATGTGGGGCTCAATCCCAGGACCCCGGAATCATGAGCTGAGCCGAAGGCAGACGCTTAACTGCCCGAGCCACCCAGGCGCCCCTGATGAAGTAGTTCTTAAACCAGAGTCTGGTACTAACCACAAAATTAGTTACTATTACCTTAATTATTGACAAAGCTTGGTGATTTTTTAAATCTTACTTCATATTTAGTAAGACTGACTCAAAACACACATTTGCTATCTGGCGGATACACAAGAAACTGGCTTGCTGACCCAGCTACTTGAAGGGGGACACTCATGCCTGGTGCCGGTATCTTTGAGGGGGGTGCAATGAAGCTGGGGGTAGAAAAACTTCAAACTGGTTTCAGTTGCTGCTTCAGGAGGCCAAGATGGAGAAGTGAGGCTGGGTTGGGGCGGGGGGTGTACGTCCACAGTGTAGGAAGCAGCAGGAAGCCCGTGGAAGAAGCAAGTTTCTTCTCCCTCTGGCCTTACGATCTCCCTGACACTGCTGTTGGCAAAGTCTCACCTGAGACAGCAACCAAGGCAGAAACGTACTGTACAGAGCCCCAGCCCCAGCATCCGAAGACTGAGTAGAAAAGTTGGGAACTGAGAGACAGTGACTGAATAACTGGCATAGAGACTCTAGCCGAATAGCTTGGTTACCTTTGGGATTTTATTCCATTGAAAGTATTACCTAATTTAAGAAATACTTAAAATTTGGGGCGCCTGGGTGGCTCAGTGGGTTCAGCATCTGCCTTCGGTTTGGGTCATGATCTTCGGGTCTTGGGATCAAGCCCCGTTGTCAAGTCAGCTCCCTGCTCGGCAGGGCGTCTGCTTCCCCCTCTTCCTCTGCCCCTCCCACCACTCCTGTTCACACAGGCATTCTTCCTCTCAAATAAATAAAATCTTAAAAAACTAAAATAAATACTTAAAATTTAAGTTTAAAAGGAAAAAACACCTGATAGTTGTCACTGAGCTTGGCACTAAGTAAGTGCTCAATATACTGTTACTGAGTGAATGAATGTATGGAAGGAAGAAACTCATGCAAGCATGCATCTACAAGAATTTGTCAAAAGCTACTCTGTGCACTATTCTAGATGTGGACGACCCATCAGGACACAGAGCACACCGTAGTCCCTGCCTCCATGGTGAGGGCATTGAACAGATTTATCACATAAACAAACAAGTTAATTTCAAACAGTGCTAGAAGGTAGGAAGGGGAACAGACGTGGTGAAGAATGGGTGGAGAGCATTTTAGGTGTGGCAGGGAGGTCCTCTCTGGGATGGTAACATTTAAATGGAGACCTGAACGGTGACAAAGGATGAAAATGTGAAGGGCCACTGCAAGACCCAGAGGGAGGAGAGACCTCGGTGAGCTTGGGACAGTGACTGTAACAGGAGTGTGCTGAGGGAGAGGGCAGGTGGTGTGAGAGCTGTCAGAACCCAGAGACAGGAAGCACTGGGCCTGGCTGGGTTTTGTGGGCTATGCTTAGGCCTGGTATTTTATTCTATATGTGGTTCAACACACACACACACACACAAACACACACACACACACACACAGTAGTATTTTTTTTTAATTTTTCTTAAATGTTTTATTTATTTATTCACGAGAGTCAGAGAGAGAAAGAGAGAGAGAGAGGCAGAGGCAGAGGCAGAGGGAGAAGCAGGCTCACCACAGAGCAGGGAGCCCGATGCGGGACTCGATCCCAGGACCCTGGGATCATGACCTGAGCCGAAGGCAGACGCTCAACCATCTGAGCCACCCAGGCGCCCCACAGTAGTATTTTTAGTAGAAGTTAAGGGATTTGTATTTCTCAAAGATCACTCTGGCTGCTGGGTGGAGAATAGATCACAGTGGGTCAAGAAAAGAAGGAGGGGACTGACTCTATCAGTTTCCCAGGGCTGCCATAGCACATAACCACAAACTGGGGGGCTTAAAACAACAGAAACTTATTCCCTCACTGTCTGGAGGGCACAAGTCCAAAATCAAGGTGTCGGCAGGACTGTGCTCTCTCTGGAGGCTCCAGGGGAGAATCTCGTCTCTCGGCACCTCGTGGCCCCAGACGTTCCTTGGCTTACGGCAGCATAATGCCCATCTCTGCTTCTGTCTTCACAGGCTCTTCTCTGTGTGTCTTCTCCCTGGTGCCCCTGCACTTCTCCTTTTGTTTTAGGACACTTTTTTGTTGGATTTAGGGCCCACTTAGTTACTCCTGGATGATCTCATCTTGAGATCCTTAACTTAATTCCATTTACAAAGACCTGTTTTTCAAATAGGCAACATTCACAGGTATCAGAGGTCAGGAAGGTCAGGGGACCCACAATTCCCCCACTAAAGAGACCAATGAGGAGACTAAAGTGGTTATGCAGGTGAGGGACAATGGTGGATTAGGGCAGGAAGTACCTGCAGAGATGGAGAAAAGTAGATGGTCTGGATGGGTGGTGTATTAGGCTTCCCCAGAGAATCAGAACCAGTAGGATGTATATTCTTTTATAGAAAGAGATTAAATACAAAAAATTGCTTCACATGATTATGGAGACTGAAAAGTCCCAAGGCCTGCAGTCACCAAGCTGAAGACTCTGGAGAACCGCCGTGTATTTCCAGTCTGAGTCTGAAGGCCTGAGTGTCAGGAGAACTGGTGACGTAAATTCCAGTCCCAACGCTGGTGGGCTCAAGATCCAACAAGGGCTGCTGTTTCATCTGAGTCCAAAGGCTCAGCAAAGAGCAATGTCCCAGCTCATTCAGTTGGGCAAGAGGAGGTCACTCTTGTCTGGCTTTTCTGGTTCTATTCAGGTCTTTAGTTGACTGGATGCGGCTCCTTCACATTCTGGAAGGCAATCTGCTGTATATGGATTCAAATGTTCATCCATCCAAAAACCCCCTCAGGGATACTTGCTGAATGACGTGCGGCCAATGTCTGGTTATCCTGTGGCCTGGTCAAGCTGACATAAAACTGACCATCACAGTGGGGAGGAAGGGAAAAGGGGGTCTAGGGTTCCAGAAAGATACAGATACTGGGTAGCCTAATTCGGGACCAAACAGCAGAGATAGAGAAGAGCGGCCTTAGTGAAGCCAAAGGCTGATGGATACTGCTCTCTTGGAGAAAAAGCTGAATCACTGCCTCAACAGTCATCTGTCACTGTCTTGCAGCTTCTACCTTCCCCCATCCCTAGTATTTCCCTGCCAACTACTGAGGCACTTTCCTCTCTTGATGATGGAGTCCTCTGGTTATGATAACATTATCACCAAGCAAATGGATCAGTGCAAAGCTGGATTACACTGGGCACCATCTTGTCACACAGAAATGGTATCTATGAAATCCTTTCCTTTACATCTCCAGCTCATGCAGGACTGCTCAGGAATATACAATTAATATCAGTCTGTCTGTCATACTGCATAAACTCTGTAGCATTCTGATTTCAATCTGAGTGGGTGACTTCCACACCAGTGGAATTATGAGGTCTGTCACTATAGTCAAGATCTTCTAGCTTCTGCTACCTTATTGTTGTCTCCATGTACTAACATGGAAATCCACTGAGATTTTGATATATAGCTAACACTATAGACTTGCACCCCAATATTTTCTAGAAAGAAACTTCCTCCAAAGTCTGTTTTAGGTAAAGGTAATGTTTAGTTATCGACGGCTGCATAACAAATTACCTCAAAACTAAGTGGCTAAAACAACAAACATTGTCCCCCAGAGTGTGTGATCCCAGCCAGAGTAAAGGGGAAGCTGCGATGGTCTTTTAGGATCTGCCTTAGAGGTCACACATCCCATCCTTTAGACCACACAGAAATAACTTACTAAGTATAACCCAAACTCAAAAGGAGGGGAGTGAAACTCTACTACTTCTTCTTCTTCTTCTTTTTTTTTTTTTTGAGTTAAACTCTACTTCTTGAAGGAAGAAGCATCAAATAACTTGTGGGCACATTTTAAATGTCCAGGTACTCTGGAAGCTTGTCTCTGACACCGAGCAGGCTCTGAGAAATGGTTATCATACAGTGAAGGATGAATCTTCCAGAGCATGTTTATTCAGGAAAACTAACAGGCCACAGATTGGCATTATCTCTCCCTCTCCCTATGAGTTAGGTGGTAAGAACATCAAAAGCAACATCATTGACGAAACATCAACATCAACAATAAGAATGGCACCTAATATTTGCTAAGCATACTTGAGGATGTGAGCATCTCAAGAGCAAAAGCACTGCCTGCCTAGTTCTCTACTAGATTTCCGGCACCTAGAAGCAGGTGCTCAATAATTATTTAGAATTGAAAGAAGGCATTTTTCATTGTAACGTCACTAGAACTTTCTGAGGTAGATATGGGTATTGTTCTCATTCCACAGATGGTAGAGCTGAGGTACGGGGAGATGAAATAATTTGCCAAAATGACATGGCTAACAGTAGTAGAGTTAAAATTAGAACCTAGACTATCTGACTCCAAACACCACCCCTACCCCACTGGCCAGAGAGAAACAGACTGGTGACTTGCAATTACTGAACCAATACTGATAACAACAGGCTAGCCTGGCCTAATGGAAGGAAGATGAGGCCTGATTTAAAACAAAACACTGGAGGAGCACCTGGCTGGCTCAGTCAGAGCATGTGACTCTCAATCTTCCCATCCTGAGTTCAAGCCCCACATCGGGCATGGAGCCCACTTAAGAAAAATTAAAAAGTAATAGTAAAGAAAAACACACCAGATAATCCAAAAAACCTTACTTGACTCCAGTGTACAGCCAGAAAAGTGTGTACACCCACTTTCAGAGGAGCAGCTACATCAACCCATGCGGGCTAGGCCCCGATCTGTACCCAGAGCTGACATTATCTGCAAGCAGTCCTCAAAAGATCTAGCCTCTGACCTCCAAACTGCCCTGATTTCATCTTCAAGTGCATCTTTAAGATTCTCTAGAAAAACAATGTCCACATATACCTCTGGAAGCCGTGCCCATGTTTTTTGCTGTTTGTCTTACGGAACTCTCACTGACAACTTTTGTTTTGCAAACAGCATATTTCTTCCTGTTGTGGCCTTAGGAAGAACACATTCTTGAGTTTGAAAAACCTATGATTCACCCTGGAGTGACTCTGTGTGAGGACCATGGGAAGATCCATTCCCCAACATGCGTCTGAAGGGCAAGCAGAGAGCTGTTCACGTCTCCGGACCAGATCCCAGCGTACGTTCTGACTTAGGAAATGTATCCAACTCTTCTGGTTTCTCAGAGCCTCTCCTGCCAACTACAGCAACCACAGGCGGGTACCACGGCAAACACAGCCCAGATGTGGAAGCGTGAGCGAGTGGAGAAAAGTATCTGAAAGGCCAGCTTCAGCTTGAGACGCAGGGCAGGTTTCAAATAGAACCCGGGAGCTTGTACAGTTCCAGCTGACTTCTGGTTCTGAGTCAGTGAATAATAAGCAAGTCACCTACCTCTTCTTTCCAGACTCAGTTTCCTTCTCAAGAGCTCAGACATAAACACAGGGCTTTCCTTCTCCAAGGAGTGAGGTAAACATGCCAAAGGGAGCTCAATCTAACAGGAGCACAGGTAAAAGGACAAACTGGCCCTGAGAACCCCAGGGGTTGAATCTGACTTGTAGACATTATTCGCTAAGAACAATTTTTTGTTCAAATTTAAATTAGTTACTAACAGTAAAAAAACTGAAGTTTTCATATTTAAAATAATACAGGGGCACCTGGCTGTCTTAGTTGGTAGAACGTGCAACTCTTGATCTCAGGGTTGTGAGCTTCAGCCCCACAATGGACGTAGAGATTACTTAAAAATAAAATCTTAAAAAAAAAAATAAGATAAGATAATTCAGATATCCAAGAACTGAAAACTCAATGTCAGATGGCTTGCATTTCTAAAGGGAACGGTGGACCAGAGCTGAGTACCGGCTGGCATTGACTTTAGATCGGGCACTATCTCTTCAGACTGGTCTTCCAGTCTCCACCATTCCCCTGTTGTTTCCTTTTTAATTTTTTTTTTTTAAGTAGCTCTATGCCCAGCATGGGGCTTGAACTTCCAACCCCAAGATCAAGAGTCACATGGTCTATGGATGGATCCAGGAGGCATCCCAACCATTGCCTATTTTTCAAACCCCTTTTCATGTTAGTAATTATGGAAATGTAATTTAAATATTTTATTTGATTTTTCAGAACATTACAACACTCATAAGTATGTTCAAATGACAAGGTTTCCTCCTAGATTTTCATTTTGTGAAATTTTACATAGTTCACTGAAGCTGAGTCTAGGAAGTCCTTGCTTTGCAGGTACCTTATGCATATGCTTGGTCTGTCAGTTGGGTAATCTTAACTCCTACAAACTTTGGGGTTTGGAGCTCTTACCATGATTCAGGGGGTAGCTGGCCAGCCTGGGGAAGGGGCAGAGCACTATGAGAAAAGAGGATACAAAGGGAATATGGGGCCCATATTCCACTCACTCTTTTTTTTAATTGATTTAATTAATTAATTATATTATTAACATATATTATTTGCTTCGGGGGTACAGGTCTGTGATTCATCAGTCTTACACAATACACAGCACTCACCACCACACATACCCTCCCCAATGTCCATCACCCAGCCACCCCATCCCTCCCACCCCCCTCCACTCCAGCAACCCTCAGTTTGGTTCCTGAGATTAAGAGTCTCTTATGGTTTGTCTCCGTCTCTGGTTTCATCTTGTTTCATTTTTCCCTCCCTTCCCCTATGATCCTCTGTCTTGTTTCTCAAATTCCTCATATCAGTGAGATCATATGATAATTGTCTTTCTCTGATTGACTTATTTCACTTAGCATCAGACCCTCTAGTTCCGTCCACATCATTGCAAATGGCAAGATTTTATTTTTGATGGCTGCATAATATTCCTGTGTGTGTGTGTGTGTGTGTGTGTGTGTGTGTGTGTGTGTGTGTATCACATCTTCTTTATCCATTCATCTGTCAATGGACATCTGGGCTTTTTCCATAGTTTGGCTATTATAGTCCACTCACTCTTAACACATAGTCAAAGGAGACCTGGGCTGAACTCAAAGGGATAGGGGGAAATTTTCAGTCTTTGTAAAGAATTAGATTCATCCACTCCAAGTCCATGCGATACTAAAATTTTATTTATTTTTTATTTTTAAAGATTTATTTATTTTGTAGAAAAAGAGAGAGAGAGAGCATGAACGAGCACACAAGTGGGAGGGTCAAGGAGAAGGAGAGAGAATCTCAAGCAGATTCCATGCTGAGCGTGGAGCCGAATGTGGGGCCCCATCTCACAACCCTGAGATCAAGACCTGAGGCGAGATCAAGACCTGAGGCAAAACCAAGAGTCAGACACTTAACCAACTGTGCAACCCAGGCACCTGATGAAACACTAAAATTTTAATCTAGCACAGGAGTGGACAAACCTCAGCTTTTGAGCTGATCACCAGTTTTTGAAAACAAAGTTTTATTGGAACACAGCTATGCCCATTTATTTACATATTGTCTATGACTGCTTTTGCCCTAGGAAGGCAGCAGGGAGTAGTTTCAACAGAGACTGTGTTGCAAGGCTAAAATTAGGCTTGCAAACCTAAAATATTTACTATCTGCCCATTATAGAAAACGTTGCCAATATCTGATCTAGCACCTTGAGTTGCAAGAAAAAGAGGCCCACCCAGGTTAGCTCAAGCAAAGGATGTTTGTGGTCAGGACATAACAGGGAATGTGCTGGATGCCAGGGATGTAAGTCACAGAGAAATCAGGCCTCAGTAGAACTAAAAACAACAACTACAGATCTTTCTTATGGGTCTCTGCTTCTCCCCATCTCTTCTCCGTTCTCTTTCCACTGTCTGCTGTCCTCAACTTGCTTTGCCTTCCTTCAGCTTGCACCTGGCTCCTCAGGGCTACCCAGACTTCTATATCATGCAATCCCAAATTGCCTTTCAGGTTTTGGTCCCCATTGCTAATGGCCCTGGCTTCTATGTTTTCCAATTCTGAACTCCCATGGAACAAATGTGACTGGCCCAGACCACCTTTTCAACCATACGACGTTGTCACATGGAGCAGAATGTTTTGTCCATTCAGCAGGGGTGAGAGGCACAGAGCCCTCCTTTAGAAGAGAATGCAACAAAGTAGGAGCCAGAACTTAGCTAACTCAACTTGTGAGGGACCTGGTCTTTTCTTTTCTTTTTTAATAGATTTTATTTATTTATTTGACAGAGAGAGACACAGTGAGAGAGGGAACACAAGCAGGGGGAGTGGGGGAGGGAGAAGCAGGCTTCCCGCTGAGCAGGGAGCCCGATGCGGGGCTCGATCCCAGGACCCTGGGATCATGACCTGAGCCAAAGGCAGACATTTAATGACTGAGCCACCCAGGCGCCCCTGGAACCTGGTCTTTTCTTAAAGTCAGAATTCTTCTATCTCTCTTGTTCACAGCACTGACCAAAAAGCCAAAATCTGAATAATCAACATGCCTGACAGCAGGGGAATAGATCCCACCTGGAGTTTGCTGTTGGGTATAAGTTCAGCAGAGGACCAAGCCCATCCCAGGAAGAGACCTGCAGATTAACTATGGAAACTGTCAGAACGAGAGATCGTAACGGAGAAACCTTGCCCTGCCTAATTTTCGGCAGTCTCCTGCCCCGGTCACCTCGGGCCACCCCGCTCCACTGTTCCTGCCGGACTCGAGGAGACTTGGCAGGTAAGGACCTGGTCCTGATGTTGGATTCTGGTAAGGCCTGGGGCCCCAGGACCCAGACAGGCCCACCCCCATTGGGGTGGAAGGGAAGCCTGATCACCTCCCAAAGACTTCTTAGAGGTCTCACAGGTAAGGATTCCCAGGGAGGGAATGTAATAACTTCTGGAGTGTGAATGTGTGAGTGAATATGCAGTCCCACCTGGCTTGCTCAAGCGGACTAATTCTGTGACTCCACAGGCGGGCACCCTTAAGGTCCTCAGAAGCCTACGGAGTCTGAGGGGTCCCGTCTGCGATTCCATGGTGAATGGCATACAGTCTATGGCGGCATCGGAATAGTTTCCGATAGTAAGTCACAACGCTGAGACCGCTATGGCTAAGCCTCTCCTAAGCTCCTTCGGGACACAGCCAGACGGGCATCTGATTGGTCTCCTCATCTCAGGAGGCACCCCCCACCTTTGTCTGTCTCTGTGCCACTGCACATGGGGACATCACCATGGGGTCAGGGCAGAGCAAACATACAGTTCTAGAGACCATGATCAAAAATTTCAAGAAGGGGTTTTCAGGATACTACGGAGTCAGGATCAACCCCGGCAAGGTGAGAACCCTATGCGAATTGGAATGGCCCACCTTTGATGTCGGGTGGCCTTCAGAAGGGACATTGGATGTCCCAACAATTTGTCAAGTACGGCGAGTCGTAACAGGAGAACCAGGACACCCTGACCAGTTTCCGTACATTAATTCCTGGCTAGGAATTGCTCAGACCCTCTCCCCTGGGTGAGATTCGCTTGCAATAGGCAGGGACAGGCCAGGGTCTTGATCGCCTCATCCAAGCGACCTAAAGAAAATCAGCAAAAGCCCCAGTCTCCACAAACCCTAGCTGGAGATCCTGAGGACAAATCGACCTTGCCCCCACTGTTCGTACCCCCAAGACCATCTACACCTGGCCCTTCAGCCCCAGACACTCTGCCGCCATTGGTTTCACTGGCACCCCCAGGCCCAGAGGATCCACCAGTGCCCCCAGGCCCAAAGGATCCACCAGGACCCCCAGGCCCAAAAGATCCACTTTCTCCAGGACCAGCAGCCAGGCTGTGCCCCAGGCCAGGCGCAAGTGCCCTCCAAATGCTGGTACAAGAGACACGGGAATCCGAGATGCACGATGAAGATGGGACGGTCCAACCCGGCCGTTCCATGATGTATTATCAGCCCTTCTCCTCCACCGACCTCCTCAACTGGAAACATAACACCCCATCCTACTCTGAGAAACCACAGGCTATGGTAGACCTCATAGAATCCTTCTTCCAGACTCATGGCCAGCCTGGGAAAACTGCCAACAGTTACTCTGCACCCTGTTTAACACAGAGTGATGAAAGTGCACAGCAGTACCTGGAAGAGTACACACCAGTGGGAGTCATCGACCCTGCTGCCTGGGCTAATACGGCCACCCCCGAAGAGCACCAGGCATGGGATGTCACCACAACCGAGGGACAGGCCCACAGCCGCCGGTACCAGGAGGCCCTCCTCCGGGAAATCCGGGCAGGAGCTAAGAAACCCATGAACATGACTAAGGTATCCTCGGTCACTCAACAACCAGGGGAGTCCCCCCAGGACTACTATGAAAGACTATGTGAAGCCTACAGGATATACACTCCATTTGGCCCCAAGGCACAGGAAAGCCACCAGATGGTAAACACCTCCTTCGTGGCTCAGGCCACCTCCAACAGCAGAAAAAAACTTCAGAAACTAGAGGGTTTTGCCGGGATGAACATCACCCAACAAACAGAAATTGCCAATAAGGTCTACATGAACAGGGAGGTCACAGCCAAATGGGAACCCAACAAAAAGATGAAAACAAAAGTCAGCCTCCTTGCCACTGCCCTGAAAGAAAAGGACAACACAAAGACGGGGAGACCCCAACCACCAAAAGGGGGGAAGCCCAGAACCCCCTTGGCAAGGGATCAATGTGCCTACTATAAAGAGAAAGGGCATTGGAAAAACAAACGTCCCAACCGGGGAAGGGCTCAAAAGCCCAGCCGCTACAAGGACGAACCCCGAGAGGAGGACCTCACAGGCCTTGCAGGAATGGACTCAGACTGAGGGGGACCGGGCTCTTTCCTCCTGGGCCCCCATGAGCCCCCAGTCAATATGAAGGTGAGGGGCCAACCAGTGACTTTTATGGTTGATACTGGGGCAGAGCACTCTGTTGTCACCTCCCCATTAGCACCTTTCAGCAAAAGGACTGCGACCATCCTCGGGGCCACCAGGACGCAGGCGATACAACAGCCCTTTTGCCAGGTTCGCCGGTGCGAACTCGGGGGCCACAAAGTCCAACACAAATTCTTTTATCTGCCTGGTGGCCCCATCCCTCTCCTGGGCCGAGACATACTCTCCAAGCTTACGGCTCAGATAACCTTTGAGCCCAATGGACACACTAGCCTCCGATTGAACCCAAGGCAAGAGGAGACGGGGTCTCTAATACTAGCAATTACCATGCCAAGGGAAGAAGAATGGAGGCTATTCTGTGCCCAGGCCCATCTGAGCAGCCCACCAGAGTTCAGACTCGCCTTCCCTTCAGTATGGGCTGAAAACAACCCACCCGGACTAGCCTGGAATCGGGCCCCTATCATTGCTGAACTGATCCCAGAAGCCCAATCTCAAAGGAAAAGGCAATACCCCCTTCCACAAGAAGCTAAGATCAGCATCCAAGAACATCTGACCAAACTCAAAGAAGCAGGTATTCTAGTCGAGTGCCAGTCGGCCTGGAATACCCCACTCCTGCCAGTCAAGAAGCCAGGAGGGGGATACCGAGCAGTTCAAGACCTGCAGGCCATCAACAAGGTGACCATCTCTCTGAACCCAGTGGTTCCGAATCCATACACCTTCCTCGACCAAATCCCAGGGTCGACCAGATGGTTCACTTGCCTATATTTGAAGGATGCCTTCTTTTGCCTCCACTTAGCTCCCTAGAGCCAGCCACTATTTGCCTTTGAATAGTCTGAAACTGATACAGGGCGCCAGATGCAACTGATTTGGACGCGCCTCCCTCAGGGGTTTAAAACTCACCAACCCTCTTTGGGAAGCGCTGGCCAAGACCTCGCCAGCTTCCCGAGAGAGGCCACACAGTGCACCCTCCTCCAGTATGTGGATGACCTCCTCCTCACCAGTGACAAGACTGCACAAAAGGCACAAAGGCCCTCCTAGAGCTCCTGTCAGAGTCGCGATACCAAGCCTCATGGAAGAAGGCACATTCTGCCAACAACAGGTCCGACACCTTGGTTTCCTCCTCACCCAAAGGAACAGAGAACTAGGGCTGGAGAGGAAAAGGGTCATCATCTCCCTACCACAGCCCCAGACAAAAAGGGGCCCCACGAGAATTCCTGGGGGCTGCAGGATTCTGCCACATCTGGATCCCTGGGTTCTCGGCAATAGCAAGACCCCTTTATGATCTCTTAGGGGGACCAAATTGAGAACCCCCTGCCTGGACTGAGGAAGCAAAAGCCGCTTTCACAGAGACAAAGACCGCCGTGGAGCGGGCTCCAGCCCTGGGCCTACCAGATGTAGAAAAACCCTTCAATCTCTTTGTGCATGAAAAGGAAAAAATGGCGCTCGGGGTACTCACCCAGACTGTTGGATCCTGGCAACGGCCAGTTGCTTACCTGTCAAAGAAGCTGGACCCCATGGCAGCAGGATGGCCACCATGCCTCAGAGCGCTGGCAGCCACAGTCCTACTCATCAAGGAGGCAGACAAACTTACCCCGGGGCAAGAACTTACGTCAAGTTCCCTCATGCAATTGTGTCCCTCATGAACGCACAGGGACACCACTTCCTTTCCAACTCGTGGCTAGCACAATACCAAGGGGTCCTCTGCAAAAACCCGCGGGTCACCCTCGAAAGAGTAAGGACATTAAATCCAGCAACCTTTGTCCCCATGGAAGAGGGGCAACCAGACCATGACTATGCCGAGGTGACTGATGAAGTCTACATGAGCCATCCAGATCTGCAGGATCAAGCCATAAAGAATCCAGAGCTCACGCTGTTCAGCAATGGCAGCAGTTACCTACAAGAGGGTGCCCGGAAAGTGGGTTATGCAGTAACCACAACCACTGAAGTCCTAGAAGCTAAGGCATTACCAGCTGGGTGGTCAGCTCAACGGGCTGAATTGTATGCCTTAGTCCAAGCCCTCACCCTCGGTGAAGGTAAGCAAGTCAACATCTATACTGACTCTCAGTGTGCCTTTGCTACTATACATGTACATGGAGCCATCTACAAGGAAAGGGGCCTCCTAACCGCAGCAGGAAAAGCTATCAAGAACAAGATGGAGATCCTGAGACTCCTTGAAGCTATCTGGCTTCCAAAGGAAGTAGAAATCCTGCACTGTAAGGGACACCAGAAAGGAAACGACCCCATGGCATGGGGAAATCGTCTGGCAGATGAGGCATCCAAGACCACAGCCAGTGAGGACATGGACAGAGCCCTTTCCCTCACCATGGCCCTAACACCCCCAGAAGAAGTCCCTCCACCCAGTTATACTAAAAAGGAAAAGGAATGGGCCATGGCTGAGGGAGCCGCCCTGACTGAAAAGGGATGGTGGATGATGCCAGACGGGCACATCTTCATTCCAACAGCAACTGGAGGGCATCTAGTCAAGGAATACCACCAACTCACTCATCTGGGAAAAACTGCATTAGAGGCCCTTCTCAAGAAGCACTACTACGTCAGTCAGCTGCCAGCACTACGCTGAGCAACAAGAGAACGGTGCATAACACGTGCTAAAAATAATGCTCGGTCTGCACCACAGCCCCTGCCAGGTGTCCAGAAGATGGGAGCAACCCCCTTCGAAGATCTAGAGGTAGACCTCACAGATGTGCAGCCAAGCAGGGGGTTCAGATATCTCCTAGTAATAGTATGCACATACTCTGGGTGGGTCGAAACCTTCCTGACCAGGACAGAGCAAAGCCGGGAAGTAGCTAAAGTCCTCTTGTCAGAGATCGTGCCCTGGTTCGGCCTGCCATTAGCAATCCATAGTGACAATGGACCCGCATTTGTGGCAGACATTGTACAGGTCTTGACCAAATCTCTCAGCATCACCTGGAGACTCCACACCGCTTACTGGACCCAAAGTTCAGGGAAAGTAGAGCAAATGAATCACACCCTCAAGGGAACCTTAGCAAAGTTTTGTCAGGAGATTAACCTCCCATGGCCAGATCTGCTACCCTTAGCTCTTCTGCATGCTCACTGCACGCCCGGGACATTAAGTTTCTCCCCATTCGAATTCATATATGGACCACCTCCCCCCCACTCCCCGCCCCCGTCCAGCCAGACTTCACGAACCCACTCCAGCTTCACCTTCGATGAGACCCCACCGACTGATGGACACCTGCTCACCATGGTCCCTGGCTCTAATCGGCGTGATTTCCCTCATCTTGGGAGTCGGACTCTACGCTGTCGCCCCTCCTCACTGGACTTTCCCCCAGAGGCTTACTATTGTCATCCACTTCCTAGGGTATATTACTGCACTTACTTGTCCACAGGTTTCATCTGCTGATGGGTTAGCCACAATGGCTCCCTCTACCTAAGGTCATAGATCCCACTTTTACTGGCCCTCTGCTGTCTACTCCTGAGCACATTTCACCATGGTTTTCCTGGCCCCAGTCAGTCCTGGTCTTCTGCTACCTGGTGTGCTGTTCCTCCTCACTGCCTCTAGCTTGCCCGGCCCAGCAAGGGGGGCAAACTCTCATATCACCATTACTGGCAAATGGGCTTTCCAGCTTATCCCCCTCACTCCCGCACCAGCGCCCCCACTGACTTCTTCCACCTGGGAGGGGCACACACCAAAGTTTGACCTCCATTTTGATGGATGCCAGCTTCTTTTTTTTTTTTTTTAAGATTTTTATTTATTTATTTAACAGAAAGAGAGAGAAAGCGAGAGAGGGAACACAAGCAGGGGGAGTGGGAGAGAGAGAAGCAGGCTTCCCGGGGAGCAGGGAGCCCGATGCGGGGCTCGATCCCAGGACCCTGGGATCATGACCTGAGCCGAAGGCAGACGCTTAACGACTGAGCCACCCAGGCGCCCCGGATGCCAGCTTCTTGATACCTCCTGGGAACCTCGTAGATGGTTTTCCTACCATGGCCCTCACTCAGGTAACTGGCTGATAGATATCTACATCTGTGAGGGCCCTATGCCTCAACAGCCAAACACCTGCCCTCAGTTCTGCTTGCAAGCCTGGGGATGAGAGTCATGGGTGGTGACTTGGCCAGGAATGGAACGATGGTCCAACAGGTGGTGGAGCCTTAAACAGCAGAGTGACATCCGGATTTCCTTGTCACACAGCGCCACCCATCCTCTTGCTCTAACAGTCACCGTATACCACTCGCCCTCTCAGTCTTAGAACCCAATGCCACATCATGGGCTACAGGAATCATTCTCCTGTTGGGTCAATATCGCCCTATGGGAACCGACCCCATGGCCAAATTTATGATTAAGTCCATGTTCACTCCAAGCCTTACAGTCAACCCCCAGAGGAAGACAGAAAATAACTCACCCTGGCGCATCCCTGGGTCCCCCATCCACACGCAGCAAGCATCTATAGCGCACCTGTTAGGTATGATTAATGCCTCCCACCAAGCACTTAACCACTCAAATCCAACTCTAGCATCTGACTGCTGGATCTATATAAAGCCCGGTCCCGTCCAATACCTAGATGTCATCCTCAACCAATCTACTGTGTCACCTCCCACCTCGGCACCAGGGACCTCAGATTATCCCTTTCTGGCTCCAGTACTGCTGTATGGCAACTCTTCCTCTCCCATCACGGGCCACAGTTGGGTCTGTGTGCCTCACAACACTTTTCTGGCTTGTGATCAAGGTGTATACATCTGAATCACCCCGTGCAATCAATCGTGCACGCTTGTCAGTCTCTTACCCGATCTTTCAGTCCTCCCTGGGAGCGATGCCCCACTCATATGGAGACCTCCTAGCCGCCCTCGATGCTCCCCCGCAGCCATCCCTCGTATTGTGAGCCTGCTGGCCGCGTCAGGTGTTGCCCTCGCCGCCACCGGCGTGGAGGTGTCTCAGGTTCAGTACCAGGGGTTAACTCAACTCACAACGGACTTTTCTGCCCTCACTCAGCCGGCCCTGGCCCTGCAATGCCAACTCGATTCACTGGCCTCAGTGGTCCTCCAAAACAGGCGCAGGCTCGACTTGCTCACGGCTGTGCGAGGGGGGCTCTGCCTCTTCTTACAGGAGGAATGTTGTTTCTATGCTAGTGGGTCAGGGGTGGTCCAAGAAACTCTGACCCAATTACAGGAGTGAGTGCATCGTCGGTGGGAAACACTCCAGCAGACAACTTGGTGGGATACCCTCTCACAGTGGTTCCCTTGGTTCGCCCCCCTCGTCGGCCACCTCCTATTGCTTCTCCTCATAGTAGCATTTAGTCCTTGTATTCTTTTTTTTTTTTTTTAAATTTTGTTTATTTATTTGAGAGAGAGAGAATGAGAGATAGAGAGCACGAGAGGGAAGAGGGTCAGAGGGAGAAGCAGACTCCCCACCGAGCGGGGAGCCCGATGCGGGACTCGATCCCGGGACTCCAGGATCATGACCTGAGCCGAAGGCAGTCGCTTAACCAACTGAGCCACCCAGGCGCCCTAGTCCTTGTATTCTTAATGCCCTCACTAGGTTTATCACTACTCAAATTGCTAAAATCAGACTCCAGTTGCTCCTTACTCACTATTGCCCCTTAGAAGATGAAAATGATGCCCTCTAAACTAGGTGTTTAAAGAGGCATTAAAGGGGGGAATGATAAGGGAAATCTGTGTCCTAAGATGGCCTACCGAGCCAGTGAGAGAGTCCCAGCCCCTGCCCCGGGGCTCTTCCGGGTTCTTTTCCCTGCTCTGCTTCCCCATGCGCACACCAATCCGGGTTCCTCTCCCCGCCCCGCTTTGCGCACACGCCAAAAGTGCCAAGTATGTGGAAGTAGAAGTGTATAAACTGCCCCCTTTGTTTGTGCCCTGGGCTCAGACCTTTGGAGATCACTCTCCTGTGAGCCCGCCGGCGGTAAATAAACCTCCTATCCAAGATCTCTGAATGCCGCTTGGTTCTACCATCGGGCGATGCAGTCCAGTCTACCATCGGGCGATGCAGTGGGATTTCAGAAATTACAGCCTTGTCCTATCTGGACCAGCAGGAGGAGAAGGGGCAAAAAGAAATCCAGCCTGGGAGAACCCGTCCTGGTTCTGCCACAACCTGAGTGCTGGGATACACGTTACTCTCCTTCCTCCCAGTCACCGCTGGGCCTTGGTCCTCCCACTGATCCAATAATTGGGCTGAATTAGACCAGTGGTTCTCAAACTGCCCTCCACATCAAAAATCACCTAGAGGGCTTATGAGAACATAGATGACTAGGTCCCACCCCCAGAGTTTCTGATTCAGCACGCCTGGAAAGGGGTCTGAGAATCTGTATTTCTTAACAAGTTCCCGGCTGCTGACCTAGCACCACACTTTAAGAAGCACTGGTCTAGCTCTTCACTAAGACTCCTTCCAGCCATAACATGCTATGAGTCTAGTCTACTCCTTAGCTTACACTGGATGGAGAGTTTGGACTGTGGGCCAGGAAACCTCGTTTGGGAGGAGGTCTTTCCCAAGCCTAACAAGATCACACTGTGCCCCCTCAACCACTTTTCGGCTTTTGCCACCACAAAGACCCTTTGACCAGCGAGCGAGTCCTGGGCTCCAGAAATGCCCAGCTGCTTCTCAGCCTGCTGGAAAATGTTGATTTTCTCTTTCTCCCTTGGCCAAACTCTGTGGGTAGCGTGGCTCCTCGACACGTAGGCCACACAATCGGCTCTCACAACCCACTTCCTCAAGGTGATCCCATGTCGTTCTGCTGTCCATGATAAACAGCTCCAGACTGGGCAGCCCAAACGGAGGGCAAGCCAGCCTGCTGTGGATCTGGAAAGTTCCTCAGAGGCAGATAGATGGCAGCTGCTTTGCTGGCCCAGCCTGAGGCCAAGCCACAAGCTGGGAGGACATCTCGAGCCCAGGCTGCCAACCAGTGATGCAAATTGCCCCTGCAGGGCCTGGCCAGGTCAGAGGGGGCCAGAAGAGCTGGAACTCTTGAGTGACAGCTGAGCAGGGAGACACTCTTCAGCCTTCCACTAAATCACTAAGAGGTTTCTGAAACAGGTGGCTCAAATTTCCTTGAAAACCCCGAATAATCCCCCATTTGAAGTGTGCGCGAATCTTGTTGTCACCACCTAGTATTAATGGGCAGGCACCACAGAAGGAAAAAGGAGTTTTCGGCTGCATTTTTGCACACTGACTGGCCTGACAAGCTCAATAAAAGCTTAAACAAATATTAAAAAACACACAGAGAGTCAGGCTGGTTTAAATTAACTTCCCAAGCACTTCACCTACTATAGGAAGAAATTATAATAAAATGTCAGTGCAAAAATAAACCACGCATGGAAATAAAAATAAAACATAAAATGCCCTCTTACAACTCACTACTCAGTACGATTTTGTTCATAACAACATATCATTGTACATGAAGTTTTCATAGTCCTAAAGTGTATTTGAGCATTAGGAATGTTGACTCCGAAAAATTCATATTTTACACGTTGGGAAACTGTCCCTTTCCCAGAAGTCTTATGGATTTAAACCATTAACACACACACACACACACACACACACACACAAACACACACAACTCTGTTAACTCTGAAATGATAATGTGTCTAAAGGGAATATGCTGCTTGACCTGTGACCCCAAATTCCGTTTCTCTTAGGCATCCTCAATCCTTAGCCTGCCGCTTAGGCTCCGCAATACCCTTTTCCTCACTGCAGGAGAAGGAGAGATATGACAGGCTGATAGGTGACAGGTTCATTCCAGCCATCCTGAATTCTCACCCACAGGTGGAGTTTATGAAGGGGAGAGTTTAGGAATCCTTGGATTCATGGGCTGTGGCTTGTCACATCTTCCAACCTTGGTGCTTACACTGAGCCAGATATAATGAGATTAAAAGGGATGAGTGCTTGGTGCTCTCTTTCCAAGATGGAATAAAGAGAAAAAAAGAAGGCAGGAAAAGCAAAGAGAAAGGAAAGAGGGAAGGGAGGGAGGAAGGGAGGAAGGGAGGAAGGGAGGGAGGTGAAGGAGGGAAGGAGCGGGGGGGGGGGGGGGGGAGGGGGAAGAGAGGGGGGAGAGGGAGGGGGAAAGAAAGGCAGACAAGCGAGCTCCCCCTGCTCAGTTCATCCTTAAAAGTTCTTTCACAGTCTCGTTACTCCCACTTGGTCTATTCAGCCCAGCTGGTCTATCCTCACTTCCCAATCAGAGAGTGCGGGGGCTAAGAAAGACCACGTGCCCTTCCTTCCCCGTCTAGCTTTCTGTCACTCCTCAGAGGTGATTTTCGGGGGGAGGGTTTTCCTGGCAGGGTCTGGGTGGAGCAGCATGGTACAGATCTGTGTCTGGCTCCCAGCAAGACTTTCCTGGGGGAACCCATGCTAGCCTCCCCTTCCTCCAGGGTCCTGTCAAGAACTCTCACGGAGTGCTCCTGCACCAGAGAGTCCTGCAGAGGAAGCAGGGACAGCGGTGGAGAAGAAACAAGCGGTCATCGGACACACGGAAGTACACACACGTATGACTATAACTGGGTGCCTCCATATGTAGACGCACATATAGATGCCTTTAGATCTTTCCTGGTGCGTTAATTCCGACCTTCCCAAGAGAGTGGGAGTTGACTCATCAGCTGGCAGAGTTTGGACAGCCATGCCAGGGATGTTAGGCCTGACCGTCTCTCCAGGATGGACGAGCGGACATGGAGGGCCATACAGACAGAGCGTGAGGAGGTCCAGTCCAGAGGCTGAACACAGACTAAAAAAAATGCAACTTATTTCTCTAATCTGCTTGTGCTGATGGTGCCAGAAACAAATACCAGCAGGCCTGGAAAAAATGTTTGTGTTCATTTGCGTCGGCTCTGAGCTATCCACCCCGAAGTGGAAGGAAAAAGAAGAGGAACACCCTCCGGAGCTGTTTTGTCTGGATCACTGGACCCTTTTTGCCCCCTTCACCTATAGGAGGGAGAGATGGGGGATTGTGGAGCCCCCCACACTGAGGACCTGAAACAGCCCCTTCAGTTTCCCACAAACAAGTTTCAGAAGCGGAAACTAGCTCTGATTCCCCAGGGCAGAAATTGAGAGCTCCACTCTAAAACACTCCCTCTGCCTGGTAACAATGTGAGGAGGAATTTCCACAAATCCCCTTAGCTGTCATGGCTTCCGCTCCTCAACTTGGGCAAAGGCAGTCTGGGACATTCCAGCCCCCACCCCCACCCTGTTTGATCTATCTGGCTCCTGGATGGGCCTGGAGAACTATGACATACATTTACCTTCCCTATTTTTCCTCCTGGAGTTGAGAAACATGCAAGCGTGACCCGGCTGTGGAAAGAGGTCTGGTCAGCCCAGCAGCATCACCCAGAGGCTATTCCCTCTCCTCAGAGAAGACAAGAACTTCAAGGGAGGGATGGGGAGGACACAAGCAGCAGAGCACAGCATTAAGGCAAGAACTTTGGAGCCAAACAACCCAGGCCTGGCGGGGCCCCGCTGCTCGCAGCTGTGTCAAGGGGCCAACTTGAGCTCCTATCTAACAGAACCGGCATAGGGTCCCACAAGGTAAGCTTAGAAAAAGCAGTTGGCACAGCCGGGACATGGCAAGAACCTGGTAAAAGTGAGTGGCTACAGCTGACCCAAAAGGTCTGCTACCTTTGCAACAGCAAAGTCGCAGTGCTTCCTGCCCCCCCCACAAGTGTTCCCCAATCCCATGTGCACGGACCACAGTCACCACATGGGGTCTGCTCGGCTCTTCGGCTTCAGCTCACATAGCCCCTTATAAAAAAAATGGTCAACATCTTTGGCAATGTCCATGCCAGCCACGCTTCACACAGGTGTTCCTGGAGCTTCCTGTCCATCTGAGGCCACAGATGGAGTCCTGGGGTCTGAGCAGAGTCCAGGAGGTCCCTGTTAAGCTCTGAGCCTCACTCAGCCAGCAGGTCACCAGAGCATCTGTGCTCATGCCTCTGGTCTAACTTCAGCTCCTAATTTCCAACATGGGCCGTGAGGAATCATCTACCTTTGAGGGTCCTCAGTTACTCCATCTGGAAAACTGGAGGGTGTTAGGAACTGAATTGTGTTCCCCCCAAATTCTTGCATAAAAGCCCTAACCTCCAGTGTGACTATATTTGGAGATAGGGCCTATCAGGAGACAGTAAAGGTTAAATGAGGTCATGAGGGTGGGGCCTCTCCATAAGGACACTAGTAGAATTAGTGTCCCTACAGGAAGAGGAAGAGACACCAAACTCATTCTCTTCCCATGTGTACACAGAGAAGGGTCCTTCGGAGGGCACAGCAAAAAGAGGGAGGACACAGCAGGAAGAGAGGTCTCACCAGAAACCAACGCTGCCAGCACCTTGATCTTAGATCTTAGATCTTAGCCTCCAGAACTGTGAAAAGTAAATTTCTGTTGTTGAAGCCAACCATTCTGTGGCATTTTGTTATGGCAGCCTGAGCAGACTAATAGGTGAGATACAGAATCAGTGCTCTGTGGAGTAAGGGGTACATTAGAGATGCCTCAAAGGCTGGGCAAAGAGAGCCTGAGGAGATAGGACTCCTGATCATTTATACCTCACTTTGCTGGAAACTGTACCAACTGTAGCTGTTTTGTTTTTGTTTTTGTTTTTTTTAAATTGGGGTTTAAGCTTTTTTTTTTTTTGCCTCAAGGAAGTTTCCCTTTTTTTTTAAGATGTTATTTATTTATTTGAGAGAGAGAATGAGATAGAGAGAGAGCATGAGAGCGGAGAGGGTCAGAGGGAGAAGCAGACTCCCTGCTGAGCAGGGAGCCCGATGTGGGACTCGATCCCGGGACTCCAGGATCATGACCTGAGCCAAAGGCAGTCGCTTAACCAACTGAGCCACCCAGGCGCCCTCAAGGAAGTTTCCTTGATGAATAGCTTTTTTTGAAACCCCAGGACTGAAGGATTTTTAAAAGTTCATGCTTGCCATCCTCACCGTATTCTATCACTTATGCTAAAGGATTATGAAGTCACAGGACTCAAGGACCTGCCTGGTTTGAAGTGTCCAAGGCTTGGGAACAGTTCTGGTTGCCAACATTAAGGGTGCATTTGCCAGGTCCCAGGCTGTCTTCCATGCTTTACATTTATTAATCCATTCAATCCTCCTCCAAACCTTATGAGGGGTGATATCATCATCATTTTACAAATGAGATGATGCTTTACATCATCGTTTTACATCATTATGGCTCACACAACTTCAGCCCTTTACTCAGGGCCACACAGAGTGATCTGTTTGATTCCAAAGCCCATGACCATCCTCCACCATTCTAGAAGAAAGGAGAGGAAGTTATAAGGCAGTCATTCTGTCAGCAAGTGTAACCCCCAACCTCACCACAGCACAGACCTGCTATATATACTGAAGGGTCTGCCCCTACAATCTCAGGACCTAAGTAAATGAGCTGCTTCCTAATTCCCCCCAGAATTCTATGTATGTCATAAACAGGCGTTCAGATCTGTTGCTCTAACTGGTTTTGGCATTTGACGTAACATATTTGGATTAGGTCCTCTAAAACACTAAGGTGAATTTATATAAAATGGGCAAATGATCATGTTGAAATCAGTGTTACTTAATATTTTCTTACTAGACCTGCAGGACTAAGAATGTCTCCTTACACATTCCAGATATTCATGAAAGAATGACCTGAATAACACTGTCATTATTTGGAGTTGAATGAATGATTGGCTACATTAAAACCCTCAAATAATATGCAGATATAATATTTGAACCAATAAGAGAGATCAGTAATATTGCTGGATGTAAAAATCGCAAAAAAAATCATACACTTCTATACATCAACAATAATCACCTAGAAATATAATTTTCTTGGGGCGCTTGGGTGGCACAGTTGGTTGAGTGTCCCAACTCTTGATTTCGGCTCAGGTCATGATCTCAGTGTCATGAGCTGGAGCCCTGTGTCAGGCTCTGCCCTCAGCGGGGTAGTCTGCTTGAGATTCTCTCCCTCGGCCTCTCCCATGCCCACCCCCACTTTCACATGGGCTCTTTCTCTAAAATAAATATTTTAAAAAATAAAAATGTATTTTTTTTAGATTTTATTTATTTATTTGAGAGACAGAGCAGGAAAGAGCACAAGCAGGAAGAGTGGCAGAGGGAGAGGGAGAAGCAGGCTTCCCGCTGAGCAGGGAGCCCGATGCGGGGCTCGATCCCAGGACCCTGAGATCATGCCCTGAGCCAAAGGCAGATGCCCAACCGACTGAACCACACACGCACCCCAAAATAAAAATGTATTAAAAAAAAGAAATGTGGGTCACCTGAGTGGCTCAGTTGGTTAAGTGTCTGCCTTTAGCTCAGGTCATAATCCCGGGGTCCTGGGATGGAGCCCCGTGTGGGGCTCCCTCCTTGGTGGGGAATCTGTTTCTCCCTGTCCCTCTGCTCTTCCCTGCCACTCATGCTCTCTCTCTCTCTCTCATGCTCACTCTCTCTTTTTCTCTCTCAAATGAAAAAAAATCTTTAAAAAGTGTAGTTTTCCTAAAAAGACACCCATTTCTAAAGGCCACCAAAAACTTTTTAGATATGTAGGAATAAATCCAGAAAAGATATGTAAACCTTCTGTGGAAAATGATCAAACCTCAAATGACACTTGAAAGATCTAAATAAATGGAGACAAATACAATGTTCTCAGGCAAGAAAATTCAAAATCATAATTATATCAATTCTAGCCAAACTCATCTATATCATTAATGCAGTACCTATAAAAATCCCAACAAATATTTTTAGGGACTTGGAAAGCTGTTTCAAAAATGTTTATGGTAGAGCAACTATCCAAGAAAGCCAAGGCCCTTGTGATAAAGAGTAAGTTGGTGGTGACCTACTCAACCAGATACCATGATCTACGGTTCAAGCTGGAGAAATAAAAGACAGGGTTCATTGGAATAAGGGCAGATGAATGGACTAACTAAAAGGAAGAGAGAACCTAGAACAACATCCATGTACATATGGAAGTTTGATTTATGACCAAGAAGATACTTCAGATAGCAGATAAACTCTGGACTAATAAATGGTGCTGAGACAATTGGTTAATTACATAGAAATAAGTGAAATTGCATCCCTGCTTCATATATACCAAAAAATCTATTCTGGGACTTCAATATCAAAAATAAAACTGCAAAATCCTTAGAAGGCAACAAAAGAGGGACACCTGGGTGGCTCAGTTGGTTAAGCATGCAACTCTTGATTTTGGCTCAGGTCATGATCTCGGGGTTGTAAAATTGAGTCCCATGTTGGGCTTCACATTCAGCAGGGAGTCTAAGATTCTCTCCCTCTCCTTCTCCCCCTCTCCCCTGCATGCTCGCTCCCTCTCTCTAAAATAAATAAATCTTTTAAAAAAAGGCAACATAAAAAAATATTTGTATATGCTCAAGGATTGAGAAGATTTTCTAATCAGGAATAAAAAGCCCAGGGGCACCTGGGTGGCTCACTTGGTTAAGCATCCGACTCGATTTCAGCTCAGGTCACGATCTCAGAGTCATGAGGTAAGTCCCGTGTCAGGCTCTGCAAAAGACTGCTTAAGATTCTCTCTCTCTGGGGTGCCAGGGTGGCTCAGTTGTTAAGCGTCTGCCTTCGGCTCAGGTCATGATCCCAGGGTCCTGGGATCGAGCCCCGCATTGGGCTCCCCGCTCAGCGGGAAGCCGGCTTCTCCCTCTCCCACTCCCCCTGCTTGTGTTCCCTCTCTCGCTGAAAAAAAAGAAAAAAAGGTTCTCTCTCTCCAAAAAAAAAAAAAAAAGATTCTCTTCCTCTCTCTGTGCCACTCCTCACCCGTTTGTGCACACATGCTCTCTCTCTCAAAAAAAAAAATAAATAAATAAAGGAAACAACCAATAAATTCAACTACATCTGAAAAAGAGAAAAGCTACTAGGAATAACAAAGGATTAATATAGAGAATATATAAAACACTCTATAAATCAAAAATAAAAATAAAAAATAAATTAGGGGTGCCTGAGTGGTACAGTTGGTTAAGCAACCTACTCTTGATTTCAGTTCAGGTCATGATCTCAGGACTGTGAGATTGAGCCCTTTATTGGGGTCTTGCTGGGTATGGAGCCTGCCTAACATTCTCTCTCTCTCCCCCCATCCCCCCTGAAGTAAATAAGTAAAGAAATAAATAATAAACATGAGCAAAGGCCTTAAAGTATTTCACAAAAGAGGAAACACAAATGGTGTGTCAACATGTGAAAATATGCTCAACTTCGTTAGTCATAGAGAAATGCACACTAAAGCCCGGATGAGATGCTCTCTCACACCACGTTTTTTTTCCTTAAAGATTTTATGTGGAAAAGAAAAAAGAAGAAAAAGATTTTATGTGTTTATTTGACAGAGAGAGAGAGAGAGCACAAGCAGAGGGGAGGGGCAGAGGGAGAGGGAGAGGGACAAGCAGACTCCCCAGTGAGCATGGAGCTGACAAGGGGCTCGGGCTCAACATGGGGCTCAATGCTGGGCCCAACCCCAGGACCCTGAGATCATGACCTGAGCTGAAGTCAGATGCTTAACCGACTGAGCCACCCAGGCGCCCCTCAAACCACATCTTATCACTCCTACTCCTTCACACCTACCAGACTGACTACAACTAGAAAAGTTGGTCAATCCAGGTCCTGGAGAAAATGTGGAGCATCAGGAACTGCCATCTACTGCTGATGGTAACATAAATTGGTACAACCACTTTGAAAAAAAAGTTTGGCCTTACCTAACAAAGATTAATATGCATGCTTTCTATCAACCAACAATTCCACTTCTGTGTTAAGTATCCCAGACAAACTCCTGCCCAAGGCGGGACAGGCGACAGGCGCAGGTGTTCTTAGCAGGGTTGCTAGGGAGATCCAGGGCCTGAGGGAGGAAGAGAGGCTCTCAGGGCACAAAAGGTAAGGTGACATTCAGCTCAAGGGTTGTTGTAGGCTGGTACCTCTAATATCACACCCAGGGTGTCTGCAGCAGGTGGCGGGGCAGGGGTTGAATAGTGGTTCCCCAAAAGACATGCGCATGTCTTGAAACCTGTGAATGTGATCTTACTTGGAAAAAGTCTTTGAAGATGTAGTTAAGTTAAAGATCTGGAGATGAGATCATTCAGGATAATCTGGGTGGGCCCTAAATTCAGCGATAAGCAACCTTGTAAGAGATAGATAGAAAAGAGACACAGGGAGAGAAGGGGAAGGTCATGTGAAGACAGAGGCAGGGACTGGAGCCACAAGCCATTAAGCAAGCAACTGCTGGAGCCACCAGAAGCTAGACAAAGCAAGGAAGGACCCTCTCCTGGACCTCTTAAAAGGGGAGTGTGGGCCCTGAGGCATTTCAATTACAGACTTCTGGTCTCCAAAACCGGGAGAGAATAAATTTCTGTTGCTTTAAACCATCCCATTTGTGGTCATTTGCTAAGACAGCTACAGGAAAATAACAGTGTCTCTCTTGCCTCACTGTAGCCCCACCTCTGTTGTTCGAAAGAGTAAAAGAGGAAACAATCCTATTGTCCATCAACGGCAGAATGAATTGTGGTGGTATTTTGCAATGGAACATTATAGCTGAATGAATGAACTGCAAGGACATGGGTCCATTTGAATGAATGGCAAATGCTGAGTGCAGGAGCAAACCAGAGAAAACTATAAGTATGGTTCCCATTTATATACATTTTTTTTAAAGATTTTATTTATTTATTTAACAGAGAGAGACAGCGAGAGCAGCAACACAAGCAGGGGGAATGGGAGAGGGAGAAGCAGGCTTCCCGCTGAGCAGGGAGCCCCATGTGGGACTCGATCCCGGGACCCTGGGATCATGACCCGAGCCGAAGGCAGACGCTTAATGACTGAGCCACCCTGGCGCCCCCCCATTTATATACATTTCAAAAGGAAACAATGTATTATCCACACACAGATAGTGAAGTATAAAGATAAGCAAGGGATTAACCAAAACAGTGATTCTTTCTGGGAGGGAGGGGCAGGTGATTGGGAAGAAGCGCTCAGTACATAAGGTTGTGGGATCTAAGCTGGTTGCTGGGTAAAGTAGTATTTCTTCTATTCTTCCTCTTTATACTTTACATGTACCTTATATAGATTTTATAATATCTTTGATATAATTTATAATAAAAATTAATTAACAAAGAAAGTATAGGCTTATGGAAATTAACCCAGTGTGCTGTTTCTTCTCAGATGAAAGAGTCCTTAGGACCTGGGCAGGCGAGGTCGGAAGTCACTCAGTCAGGGGCTCCCCGGGGGGGCTCAGCGGGTTAAGCTTCTGACTCTTGGTTTCAGCTAGGGTTGTGACCTCAGGGTCGTGAGATGGAGCTCTGCCCTGGGCTCTGCACTCAGCAGGGAGTCCGCTTGAGATTTCTCTCTCTCTTCCCTTCCCTTTGCCCCTCCCCATATCCCTGGCTCATGGTCTTTCTCTCTCTCTAAAAAAATTAAAAAAAAAAAAAAATCACTCAGCCAGGCACAGACACATCTGCACCAAACTCCGAGGAGGGCAAATAGTGTGCTGGGCTTTGGGCTGCAAAATTTGTAGGGAAAGATGGTGAGAGCTCAGCCAAGAGAAGGAACGTGCGCTGACTTATTTGCAAAATTAATTTGCAAGCTGAAATGTATTTAAGAGCCAGGACATTTTTGCTACCCGAAGCCTGAAAGCTTTAGATGATTGATAAGGAGATAAATCTACCAACTGGATAAATTCCATCCAGTAAAAGATGGAGGATTGACCACATGTATTTAACAGTCCAAAGATGGGATTTTTTTTTTTTTTTGGAAATACATAAACCCAGAAGGACAACAGCAAAACAAAGCAAAACAAAACAACATCCAGGTATCAACAAGAAAAAGAAAGCAAGAGTACACATCTCTTGATGAAGACTGAGTAAAATACAGAATTGTTGAATCAATATATTGTACACCTAAAGATAATATAACACTGTATGTGAAAGAAATAAATGAAGGGAAGGAAGGAAGGAAGGAAGGAAGGAAGGAAGGAAGGAAGGAAGGA
>NW_027397085.1:26279112-26360273 GCF_003265705.2 Callorhinus ursinus
AGGAAGGAAGGAAGGAAGGAAGGAAGGAAGGAAGGAAGGAAGGAAGGGAGGGAGGGAGGGAGGGAAAATGAAAACTGGAAAGCAGATGGATGAGTGGTCACTAATTTAGCAGGCTGAATCCTAAGCCAGCAGCTGGGCAGAGGGCTCACGGGGGACAGCACCAAGTATCTATGGAAGTGGGGCAAAGGCGGACGCTAAGGGCTGGAGAATGGGTTGAAAGGTTGTTGGCAGTGTGGCCAGATTCCCTTCCCTCCCATTCACCTTGCAGTCCTGGGCCTGCCCCTCCCTGAGGCTGGCCCCCAGGACCCTGGAGGTTTATTCTCTGAAGAGGGAAGCATGGAGGGTCTCTTTCCTGGGGGCAGCAACTCAGTTGACAACAGTGGGATTTACATCAATGTTTACATACCCTGGGCAGAGACACCCCCAGCCCTCTGCCCCGCATGGGTTCCCCAGAAGGCTGGCAGCCAGGCAAGCTAAGTGTAGTAATTAGTTCCCTGAAGAGCTCAATACTCGCCAGCTCTCATTACTGTGTCATTAGTATGTCTCTCTCCTTCCCTGGGGTCCACCGCGGAGGGCCAGGACTGGAGCCCAGACATCCACCCAGACCTTCCAAGCCCAAAGTCTTCCACATTTTCCCAATGGTTCCCCCAACTCAGGCAGACACTCCCCTCTGACCCCATCCCCCATCCCTCATCCTCACTTACCCCCCTTTCCCAATTTGAACAATAAAATATACTAGTCGAATTAGTTGGCATCCCCTCAAACAGGTTGAGGGCCTGGCTACCTTTCTCTGCCCTTGGTTAGCTCAACTCAGACTCCCTCACCCATGCTGCTCTGGACCACAGGGATTGCTCCCTCACCTTCTTCCAGCCTTACACTGGGAGAGGGTTTTCCGGAAATTTGGGCGAGATATGAGGAGTCCCCAAGGGTCTTAAAACCCACAGGGCAGAGTCTGATCTTCACGGACCATCCCTGAACGCTTGCTGGTCACAGCCAGGGTGTAGGTGATGGGTATCCATTCTCCCAAGCCAGGGAGAGATCAAACAACTGCTTCGAGACCCTCAAAGGAGAAGAGAAAAAGCAGCAGTAGCTTGTGTGGCTTCTAAATGTGAAATGAAAACCTCCATGTCCCCTGCTCATGCCACCCCATTGCTGCCAGCACCAGATGGGGGTTCAGTTGTGTCTAAGAGCCTTCGGAGAGGTATGGTGATGAAGCCGTTGCACACAAAATGCAGTGGCCTCCAGACTATTGGGAGGCCAGGAATAGCGTTCGGATGGTTCACAGTCCCACCCAGCATGGGGGGCACCCGGGCCCAGCTAACCTGTCTCAAGGGCTCCACTGGGACTGTTGGCCCCTGCCCTCCGGAGTCACAGATCTGCCTGAGCGGTCTGCTCCGTGAGTCGGCGAGGGCCCTGACTGACTTAGCGCCTCACAACAGAGACCCCATAACGAGTGACGAAAAAAAGAGCAGAAATACTCGTTAGAACCCAAGAGGAATTCTGAAAAGATCCTCCACACCCACCCCCTCCCTGCTGCAACCCCAACTGTCATCAGCTCAAGCCACAAAGCCTTCATCCCTGGGGAGCCCCCACCGCTATTCTTCCCTGCGGGTCCCACACAGCCAGGACAAGAAAGCATTCCTTTCAGTGGGCCAGGAGGAAGTGGGCCCGGCCCTGCCAAGCAGGAGGGGAAAAGGATTCCATTCCCATTGTTCTCACCCAGACTGCCCAACAATGGAAGAAGGAGCAGGAGGAAGGAGGCGCCCTGAGACTCTGTCGGACCTGCTCCAGCAGCACTAACTGGGTCCAAACTCCCAGTTGTCAGTTGTGTCTTCTCCCTCCCTCCGTCTCTTCCCTAGATTTCCTACACCCCTCTCCTTCCTGCCCCCCACCTCCCCAACCCCTGTGTCTTCAGTGTTCAGGCTGGGGACAGGGGGACCATGCTCCAGCCCCGAGGCCGCCACCTGTGGCCGGCCCTTGCTTGCTTCTCAGGCTCTCTGCAGCATTCTTTCCTGCATCCCATAGCCACAACCAAGAGTTAAAATCTGAACCCGGGGCGCCTGGGTGGCTCAGTTGGTTAAGCGACTGCCTTCGGCTCAGGTCATGATCCTGGAGTCCCGGGATCGAGTCCCGCGTCGGGCTCCCTGCTCGGCGGGGAGTCTGCTTCTCCCTCTGACCCTCTTCCCTCTCGTGCTCTCTGTCTCTCATTCTCTCTCTCTCTCAAATAAATAAATAAAAAATCTTTAAAAAATAAAATAAAATCTGGACCCGACCCCAGTCCTTAGACTACACACACACACACACACACACCCATACACACACACACACACACACAGCGTGGGTTACTCATCAAAATCAGTTTCTTCCATTATAGTCATCAACCCCATATACTCACAGGCCAGGCGTGTGATAGCTAAGGGTGGGTGACAAATGACCAATAATCATTTGTGCCAGGTACTGGAGATATGGCAGTGAACGAAACAAAGATTGCTGTCCTTATGAAGCTTATGTCCAAAGAGGCAGCTCTTTCCTTGCTTTCTGCTCTCACCTGTGTGCCAGATCTATGTGGCAAAAAAAAATGCCCCTCTCGGCAATGCAAGCCAGGAGTGCTATAATATGGTATAGTAGTTAGGAAGAGGGTTTTTGCCACTAACTAGAACCAGGTTCGAGGCCTGTTTCTACCCATTTGCAAAGTGCATAGCCATAGGAGAATGTTTCTTAGCCTTCTGAGTTTCCTCATCCGTAAAATGGGGTTTTATTATTAGATAACCATTACTGTTTAGGGTAACAGTTAATTATCACAGGGATTGTTATGAGGATCCAATGAAAAAAGGCATGTCAAGGGCTTGGCCCAGAGTCAGGCATGTAATAAATAAATGCTCAGTAAACATCAGGTGTCATCATGGGGCCATTCCTCCCGGGGGAAGCTGTCTATAGGAAGGAATCTCTGTCCTGGTTTACAATATACTTAACAGAAGTTCCATTTGTCCTGACTGCCCCCTTTTCTGCAACATCTGATTGTGAGCCAGCTCCCAGACCAGACGTTCCTTGGGCTGCTTATTTCCTATTTGTCCATATGCTCACCACAAATGCAGAGGAACCTCTGGGTGACGCTCACACTTAGGAGTTATAATTGCAAACTTGAGGCCAATTCAGAGAGTCAGGGGATGGGACCCAATGAAGACAAACTCTCCTTATGTTTCAGATATCTGAGGTCCTAGAGAAGAACAACCCAGGAAGGTTTTTCATTATGTCATTGGGCTATCTGAGAGGACTCTTCCTGAGCTACCAAACCAAGAGAGAACTCACATCAGCTATCACATCTCCTCACATCTCATCAGCTCTCTGTGTACACGAGTCCATTGTGTTGGGACAAAAATATAGGTCCCATCTTGAGGAGCTTCCCAAAAGGGAGAACACAAGGATGTCTGAAATCATTCCCTGAACATGGTGTATGCAGGACCAGGGTGGGGACTGTTACCATATTGCTGCAAATAAATCTTGCCCACAAATGATGTCTACCTCTTCGTGTCTGCAGGGAGTGTGGGAAAACCATTCTCAGCGTAGACACACAGCAAGGCCCTGAGTTTATACACCCCGCTTCCCTGAAGGTGTTAATTCCTAGTCTCATCTGGGGGTCATTTATACAGATATTAGAAGACTCAATGAAACAGCTGAGGAGAACATCGTCTAATCCTATTGTCTTACACAAATGTGCTTTCTGAGTTCTTCTCACCACAAACTTGATTTAATGAAGCCTAGTGCTGCACACAGCATCCTGCTAAGTGTTACCACATTTTTTTGCCTGTTGTCATTGTACCTCTGACATTTAAGGAGGTTCTGTTGAGCTCTGAGGCTCCTAGACACAAAGAGTAGAGAAAAAGGGGGCACAGCCAACATTTCTCTTGGTTTGTTGGTCTGAGGATCTGGGGCAGGCCAAGCTACTGCAGGGTGTAAGTCAGATTTCTCCGTGTGTGTGTTGGGGGCTGGAGGTCGTCCTTCCATGTACACTAGTCCCACTGGAATGGGGGGTTCAGGACCAGCTCAGAGATCCCCAAGGTGACTGGTCTGAGGTGAACACACAATGACCTCCAGAAGGGATAGGACTACATCTGCTTTACTAATTATGAGAGCCCCTGGAGCCTAGCAAGACAGTTGGCACATAGTGGACCCTGCATCAATCAGAGTCTGGAGAGGAAATAAGTACTATACTCAAATTGGATCCATGAATATTTTAATGAAGGTTCTATTTACAAACCTGAAGGAAAGTAATGAGGGACAGTGCGGTGTCCCAGGGCGAGCCATAGTGGGGGATCTTTCACCGGGGTCAGAGGAGGGAAGTGGGGCCCAGGTGCAGTGGTCCACCCTGTCCAGCCCTTCAAGTCACAGAACAGGGCAGAGAAGGGAGGGGTTGGATCTGGAGGGGCGAACGGAAGACATCCAGCCCTCATATGAATTTTCTGGTTGACTGAGAAGCCAGCCTCTGACCAAGGATGAAGCTAATAGGGAAAGAAGCCAGAGGATGTTCCTCTGGGTTATTGCGCTTTGTGGGCAAAGTCAACTCACTGAGTCCTTATGCACTAAGCACCGGATTAAGGGCATGACAGAAATGATCTTACTCAATCTTTACAACATCCCTATGAGGTCAGCAATATTGTTATCTCCATTTTATTTTTTATTTTTAAAAATATTTTATTTATTTGTCAACGAGAAAGAGAGAGAGAGAGAGAGAGAGCACAAGCAGGGGGAGCTACAGAGGCAGAGGGAGAAGCAGACTTCCCGCCGAGCAGGGAGCCCGACGCAGGGCTCGATCCCTGGACCCTGGGCTCACGACCTGAGCCGAAGGCAGGCGCTTAACGACTGAGCCACCCAGGAGCCCCCCTGATCTCCACTTTGAGGAGGAGAAAAATGAGTCTCAAAAGGTTTTTGTAATTGGCTCAAGGCCCATACTTATTAAATGAAGGAACGGGATTCAAGTCTAATCCTACTTCCCCATTTCCCAAGCTTTCATTATGAAAATTTTTGAACGGAACAAACGTTGAAAGAATAAAACAAGGAGCATTCTTAAATTAACCACCTACATTCGACAATTGTAAATATTTTGTCATATTTACTTTATATGTATATAAAATTACCAGAGTTTTATTTAGAAAAAAACATAAAATAAGGGGAAAATATTCCCTGATGCATCTTCCAAAAGAACGGCGTTCTCCTCATAATCAGCCTACTATCACACCTAAGAACATTAACGCCACTTTCCCAATAGCAAGCAAAGTAGTTTAGAGCCAAATTTCTCTGGTATTCCCTAAAACATCGTTTTACTTCTGTTCTTTATTTGCAACACGAACCAATTAAAGTTTGTACAATGCATGTGGTCATCATATATTTTTAGTCTCTCTTAATCTAGAACTGCCCCCACCCAACTTTTTTATTTAAACGACAGTGGCTTTCTGAAGAGTCTGGACCTGATATCTTACTGAACATTCCATATTCTCAATCTGTTTCTTCATGATGTCATTTAAATCGTCCCTGTATCCCTCTTATTTCTATAAACTGGAAGGAGAGGTTGCATTGTATTCGGGTTAAACGTGTTTACTAAAAGTGCTTTCCGGGTGATGCTGGTCACTCCCACTGCAGCCCCTCAGGGTGCCTCTGATGGCAAGAGACCCTCAGCGCCTGCACTCTTACCTGCCAGTCAAGGGCTCGTTCCCCAGCCAGGGGAGAGACAAGCTTGCCTGCCCTTAGAAAAACCCAGACTGGGGAATTCCTCACTGACCATTGTCTGCAAAAGAGAATAAAAATCCGTGGAAAAGAAACAGGACAAAAACGGAGGACAGATGGCCTTGCCTTTGGTCTCGACACAGTGGTAACACACCTCCTTTTCCAATACTCCAAGGAGAAGGACAATGCCCCAACTGTGAAGCGTGAACATGTAGATGGGTGCTTCATTCAGAGGGGAGCTGCCCCCCGGCCAGCAATCCCTTATTCACCACCAAGGATGTTTGCCTTTCTTATGTGCCCATCTTTGCTCATCAAGTTAGGTTCTTATTTTGGCCAAGGACTGTCCTGTTCCAAGAAATAAAAATCCACTCCAGGTAACCTAAGTGAAAAAGGAAATAAGGAAATGGGTACATAAACGTACAGACTCCTAGGGACCCCAAACGAAGAGCTGTCCAGCTCCTCTCAAACTACACCCAGATAAATACAGTAGATATGTTTGGGGGTGAGTGGACAGCACACAACCCCGCGTGGGTTCTAAAAGACTGGTTTTCAGTATACCCTCCTTTAGCCATTGGAATCCACCCTAGTCCAGTGAGATTCGGCCTCCCAGGAATTTGGAACTGCAACTAAGAGATGTGGGTCTCTTCTAGTTCCTAGAATTAAGGCCGTATGACTTCAGTAAAGCTGAGAAAGCCAGAGAGTGAATAGTGAAGTTGCCCCACAGAAAAGCCAGGGGTGTGTCACAGGGTCCTGGACAAAGGAAATTGGCACTGCCCACAGGCTCCTCCGTAAGAGACCCCACTTCCTTCCACTACATCACCTTTCTGGCTTCAGCCAGCTTGTAATGTGTCTGTGTTACCTGCCACTAAATTGTCTTGACCGAACAGTAGCATACCAGGGCAGGGCAGGGGAGTCGTCTGCCCCTGTGGGGAGGAATACTTTGTCACTGACATTGTTTAGAATTGCTGGTGTATGGCAAGCGGTCCTTTGCCTTGTTTTCATTCTTGACTTTTTCATTGTCTAAAGACAATGCACCCCTTACTGCCCGCGAGGGATGGTTGGAGGGCTTCAAACCACCCTGCTCTTTGGACACCACTGTGACTAAGTCAGAGAGGACAGAACCAGTAGAGTTTGGGAAAGATTGTTTAAAGCTTTTGTTTCCCTCTGATTTCTAGGCCTTAGTTCAAATGTGCTTCTGGAGGGAGCCTCCCACAAGAATTCCCAAGAGGCCTGAAGTTTTCCCTCTGGCCAGCCTGAAGAGGGGCATAGGACAGGCTCTGCCTGTGGGAAGCTCAGCCCTGGGCATCAGCAGGGCCAGAGTGTGAGACGTCTACCTGTCCACAGCTCCAGCTAAGCACGTCTCCAGGGGCCGCATCTAGCACCCGATCGAGGATTTTCCTCATGCAAGGAAGATGGCTGGTGTTCTCCACCCCCTCCTCCTTCAGGCATTCGCTCTTCTGTTAACTCAACGGAATCCAGCTCTTTAAAGGAAGGGAGGGTCAAAGATGGCAGCCCAGAAAGCTTCCCGGTGAAGAACTTATACACAAGACCTCAAGACACCATCCAAGTGTTGCCCCCTTTCCCAGAAACATTCCAAGAATATCTGCCTGTTCTCAGGCCTGTGGGGGTTTCCCCCTGAGAGAGGAGATGAAAGCTATCCCACAGAAGCAGGGCTGCCGCATGGTTAAGAACTGGTCTCTGGCCCGGCTGTCCGCTTCACCATGCAACAGTCAGTCCCTTTAGGCAGCTTACGAGATCTTAGCCTCAATTTTTAAAAAAACAACTTTATTAAAGCATAATTTACATATCATAAAATTTGCCCATGTTAAGTGTACAATTTAATAATCTTTAGTAAATTTACTAACTTGTGCAACCAGCACCATAATCTAATATTAGGACTTTTCTATGACTTCATTACATCTCTTATGCCCATTAACAGTCAGTCCTCATTCCTACCCTTAGCCGCAGGCAACCACTAACCTACTTTCTGTGTCCATAGATTTGCCATTCTGGATATTTCACATAAATGGAATCATGCAGCATATGGCCGTTTGTGTCTGGCCTCTCTCATTTCGCATGTATCAGGACTCCCTTCCTTTTTATTGCCAAATAATATTTCACTGTATGCAATATGTGTGTATTTATCCATTCATCAGTTGATAGACATGTGAATTAATAGTTTGGGGCTAGTATACACAGTGCTGCTATGAACACCTGTGTCTAAGTTTTTGTGTGGACACATGTTTTCAATTCTCTTGGGTACGTACCTTGGGTTGGGTATGGTAAATTGATGTCTCACTCTTTAAGAAGCTACCAAGCTGGGAGCCTGGGTGGCTCAGTCAGTTAAGCGTCTGCCTTCGGCTCAGGTCATGATCTTAGGGTCCTGGGATCGAGCCCCGCATCGGGCTCCCTGCTCGGTGGGGAGTCTGCTTCTCCCCCTCCCTCTAATCCTCGTCCCCATCTGTGCTCTCTCTGTCTCGAAGAAATAAATAAATAAAATCCTGAAGAAGAAGAAGAAGAAGAAACAACTACCACGCTGTTTTCCAAAATGGACTCTGTCTCAATTTTACCATCTGCAAACTCAATATGCTGAGTCCGCACGGTGTCTGCGCACAGTGAGGTCTGAAGGAGTCAGAGTGTGTATACTACTTCAGAGTGCCTGGCTCATGGCAAGTGCTCAAGAAATGCTCTGTACTATAGCTAGCGGAGTTCGCTCCTGATTACTCGACTAATTCTTCCTCGCAGGCAAGGAATGTGTCTGATCTGAGTCTTTATCTCCAGACCTAGCAGAGTCTCAGAAACTCAAATACAGGGCGGAAGGGTTGCAATGCTGTCCCTGAGGCAGACAGGGCCATGGGGTGGGGAGGGGAGGATGATTCTAGCTGAGCGCATCAAGCAGGATACTCTCCGCACTTCAGGGTAAAGTATCCAGAATACCTCACCTTGGACTGAGTCCTGGGGCCCTTTATTTTCTCTTGGCACAGAGGAAGAATGATGGCGGACACTTTCTGCCTATTTTCTCTGTTCCCTGCAAAGTTAGGAGAACGACTTCCAAGGGCATCCAAACTGACAGTTCTGTCCAGTATCAAATCCCTCCCCACTACCCTCTGCCCACCAAGACTAGGAACAGGCGCCGGGATGCCCTCCATGGGGCTGGGCGACAGGCCTTAGAACTCACTGCTTCCCTCCTTAATAATGCTTCAGCTCCTTCCCACCCAACCTCCATGCCCCAGGCCCTAGCCTCTCTGTACGTCTGTCTTGTGTTGAGCTCCCCCACAGCCCTTCTGCACCCAGGACTCCCATTCTATGCAGGCCTGTGTGCACGACAGAAAGCCTGGGGGAGGGTGTGTGGTGGTGATGATGTAGTGGCAGGCAGCCAGGAGAATCAGGGTTCACTGCGGGGCATACTCTCTGCTGGCCTTGCCCTTTCTCTCCTCCTGTGCCACTCACAGAGCAGAGGTAGAGCAGAAGACCAAAGAGCAGAAGCCTGAGCCCACCAATACAGGAAGACCCCCAGCCTGATTTACAGGGGGCCTCGGTCCCGATGCACCCGAGTCGCTCTCCACCAGGCAGCGGCACCAAGAACATTCCAGCCACCAGCAGTCATACCCGCACCTCTGCGTCTCACATCTGCTGCAAGCTCACTCCCCATCAGTCCCACCAGTGGGAAACCTGCTCTGACTGGGGGGGAGGGGTGGGGTGGAGGACACACTTCCCATCCCAGAGAGCAATTTCAAAATCAACACATGGCCAACCCAACAGCAAGCCAAAGGCATGTTTAAGGAAATCAGTGGAATGTATGCAATTAATTAAAGGGCAAGTCTCAAAGCAGACTAAATACTGGAAGTCAGGAACCGGAGTCCAAGTCCCTTCATGATCGGAAAGGGGAACTTCCCGATTTGATTGCAGAAAGCAATTTACTTCAATTAGCAATGACATAAACAGGGTGATTGCTTAATAGGAGTACCGAATCTCTAAAATATAAACAGCCTGAATTGCATCCCTTACCATTATATTAGCAGAATGGGATTGCTTTTCCCAAGACAGGTTTGATTAACCCTTTAGGAGCCACCCCTCCCAAGGAGAGAACATCATATCTCTTCTAAGGTCTTTACACAGTGGACTTAACATTTGTGGCACATTTGATTCATATGAGTCAATTTGCTCGTTGCTTTCATGATATTTCATATCAGGGGATATGCTTTATTATGTTCATTGTAAAAGATAGGGAAAACGAAGCTCAGAAATTTCAAGAGTGTGATCTTTTTTTTTTTTTTTTTTAAGATTTTATTTATTTGACAGAGAGAGACACAGCGAGAGAGGGAACACAAGCAGGGGGAGTGGCAGAGGGAGAAGCAGGCTTCCCGCCGAGCAGGGAGCCCGACGCAGGGCTCGATCCTAGGACCCTGGGATCATAACCCAAGCCGAAGGCAGACGTTTAACCGATTGAGCCACCCAGGTGCCCCTCAAGGGGGTGATCTTTTCAAATACAAATCCAATCAGGTCATTCCCCTGCTTAACTTAAAACCCTCCAAAGGCTTTCAAACTCTATCATGACCTCAGAAGCCGCTCAAGATCTGCCTCCTAACTACTCCCCCTACCTCAACTCAAACCACTCTCCCACTGGCTCACCACATTTTACATTCTGTGGCCATGGCCTGTCCCTCAAGCATGGCAAGACTTTCCCACCTCAAGGCCTTTGCACTTGCTGTTCTCTTTGCCCGGAATGTTCTTCCTCCATTTCTGTGTAGATAGGACGTCTTGCCTCCAGGTCTCAGGTCAAACATCACCTCCTTGGAGAGGCCTCCTCCGTCTGCCCCTCTTTCTCACTCCCTTTGGCTTTGGACCAGACACTTAGCCAAAGTTATTCTGTTTACTGATGTTGTATCTCTTGTTCGTCCACCCCCACCCCAAGCCCCATGAGAGCAGAGATCTTGTCTCCTATCTTGTTCACGGCACATGGTCAAGCACACAGGAGGTAGACAGAAAATATCTGCTTAATAAAGGAAGCATAATCCCTTTTCTTTTTTTTTTAAAGATTTTTATTTATTTATTTATTAGAGAGCATGAGAGGGGAGAGGGTCAGAGGGAGAAGCAGACTCCCCGCTGAGCTGGGAGCCCGATGTGGGACTCGATCCCGGGACCCTGGGATCATGACCTGAGCAGAAGGCAGTTGCTTAACCAACTGAGCCACCCAGGCGCCCCGCATAATCCCTTTTCTATAGATGAGAAAATTGAGGCTCAAAAAGTTAAGCCCCTTCATAAGGTCAAATAGGTGGCAAATTGCAGAGCTGGGGTTCAGACAGCTTCTTCCCACACAGCTCTACTACACAGCCCTTTTGACTTATTGAGAAGCCTCCATCCCCCTCATCTACACTCCCCCTCAACATTCTCACCATAACCACCCCAACCCCAGAAGCAGGCACCCATGCAACCAGCTGAGAGAGCACTATAACCACAGCCCCAGAGCCAAATCTCTTCTTCCTACTGAAATTCCCTCCATCACTGGTACGTCAGTATTGTTGCTCCTCAGCTGGGCAATGTCTTCATTCCAAGAATGTAAATTCTGCAAGTTAAAGACCTCAACACCTTCTTCCTTTGGCTCCCCACCTGCAAGGACTGAGGTTATGAACCGGGCTCCTCTTCAGAAATGCACTCCAGCCCGAGGAATGTGGAGAACATGGAAAAGCTGTTTGGAGGAGCTTAAGCTTCCTGGTGACTCCCACCCACCTACAGTCAAATCCCACCCTTGGCCCAAGCTCACACACAACCATTGAGTGGGGGCCATCTGGGCCTCATCCTAGGCTGGCTGTAAACTGGAAAGGGAAGACTGTGGAAGCAGAGAAGTGGTCAGGAGAAGACCTGAGATTGGATGAAGGTTGTGAAAAAAATGAGCACAAGACCCCCAGCTTTGGGCTGAGAAGAGCGGGACTATGAGCATTTCCCTGTGGCCAGGCAGCTGGGGTGGGGGCTGCCTGGAAAGCAGGGACCTTCCCCCTACCACTACCCCCTAGATGTCAGCTGCCTTTGGGTCTCAGGGTCTTCATCTAGTCCCTCTGCCCTGTCACTTGCGGGAGGTCAAGTACAGCTGTCATCACCGTCCCATTCTCCCAGCTCATTCCCTGTGTGACCTTGAGGGGCTTTAGCCCTTCTGAGGCCACTTTCTGCTTGATAAGGAGATTACAATATTCACCCTGCCTAGGGGCAGTGTTTCAACAGCTTTAAATAAGGTAATGAATGGGAAAATGCCCTGGAAAGCGTAAAATAATAAAAGTACACTAAGGCGATACACTCTAGTTGAAGCCTAAGAAACGGGTTTGAACATTTACTGAACGTCTCCTGCCCAAGTTGTGGTTCCCTATGCTCCTTATTTATTTATTTATTTATTTATTTATTTATTTATTTATTAAAAGATTTTATTTATTTGACAGAGAGACACAGCAAGAGAAGGAACACAAGCAGGGGGAGTGGGAGCGGGGGAAGCAGGCTTCCCGCAGAGCAGGGAGCCCGATGCGGGGCTCGATGCGGGGCTGGATCCCAGGACCCTGGGATCATGACCTGAGCCAAAGGCAGACGTTTAACGACTGAGCCACCCAGGTGCCCCTCCCTATGCCCCATATTTAGAGGAAACTGGGGCTCTTGAGGCTGACAGAGCCCCTTGCCTCCCACTACAAAGCACCGAAGCCTAAATGTTAACCATTGTCTCTGCTGTGTGTGGGCACTGCTCTCAGACCTGACCCAGTATCCTGGGGAGAGAGTAGTCTAGCTCAGGCCCTGAATGTGGGCTGAGGCACAGGGTACAAGATGAAGATGAAGATGGAGATGGAGAAGAGGCAGGGTCACAGGGCCTCCCAGGCCCAGGAAAAGTTTTTTGTTTTTCTGTTTCTGTTTTTTAGATCTATTTATCTATTTATTGGGGGGGAGAGGAGGAGGGAGAGAGAGAGGGAGAGCAGACTCCCCGCTGAGCACAGAGCCTGACTCAGGGCTCAATCCCACAACCCCAAGATCATGACATGAGCCCAAATTAACAGACACTTAACCGACTGAGCCACCCAGGTGCCCCAGGAAAAGGGTTTTGATTATTTGGCTCCAAATTACAATAAGCACTGCAAGGTCAACATCTCTAAAAGCACCCCTGGAAGCGAGAGGCAGTAGCCCAGGGGGCAGGAGGGGCCGGGACGGGGTTGGAAGGGCATGGAGCGGGAAGAAGACACACTTGAATTCCAAACAAACTTTGAAGTTGGAACCCACGGGACCTGCTAGGTGTGGGCCGTGATGACCAAGAGAGAGCCCTACCGGTTGAAAATGCGTTGCAAAAAAGTAAAACAAAATTTCACAGCCTCCTGCTTTGCTGCAGACACTTACAAGATTCAAGGAGATTCTCAAACCTAGTGGATAAACAGGGAAAAACTCTTGCAAACAAGTTTCATGCCTGCCCTCAGGGAACAGGAATGTGTGGCGCCCCTAACCTGACTGGCTAGAGCCATCTGCTTCTTTCTGTAATTAAGCTCCTCTCTGTGCCCCCTTCCCTGTTAATTATTCCCAGCCTCCTGGGTGGGACGGAACGTTTACTGGAGATTCCGGTCAGGCACCGTCTTCAGAACTGACTCCGTGTGGCTTTCCTCAGGCTCTGGCGCCAGCTTTGGGCCTCAGAGCCTCAAACTCCCCCCTTGACCATAAGGAGGGATGACTGAGTCCACTGTGAGGTAATACAATGTTTCCGAAGGAGCTCAAATACCACCTCCTCCATGACGCCTGCCGTGACTACTCTAAAATAAGAATTCCACCTCCTCATTATTATTCATCTCTTTACCCAGAGAACTCATAGCAATTATTAAAATGTATAATTAACAATGACTCATTTGATTTACTCCGCCATCCCTAGCCCACCAGGTTGGGCTTTCCTGAGGATAGGGAACATATCTACCTACTCAGGCTGCATCTGCAGTCCCCCAGCACATTGCTATCACCCCGCAAGTGGTTTCTAAGTATTTTCCCACTAAATTCAAGACACATGACCGGGGCTTTGAAAGCCCTCAACAAGCCTTCGCTCTTGTGGTCTCTCTCAAACCCCAGGGGTCGGACTGCCACAGCACCTGTCCCCGCCACAGAGATTCCTCTCTTCTCTTCGGGCGCCCCAGGGTTTTGTTCTCAGGGGGACTTAGCCCAGCGGCAGCCACATGTACCACGTCACTGAGGTCAAAGAAGTTACTGCTAACAGGCAGAAGCCAGGCTTCGCTTGTTAAAACGATGGCACCCAAAGCATCACTGCAGGTGTAAGTTGATCAGTCCAGGATTCTGTGTGCTGGCCATATGCCAGGCACCGTGCTCCAAACTAGAACACAGTGGACAAAACCAACATGGTCCCTCGACCCCACCTCCCCCAGCTCCAGGCCCAGGAAACCCCAGGAATGGAAGGTTGGTACCCTAGCCTTGTGGCTCATTAACTACCTGACCTGTCTAAGCCTCATTTCTTCTCCCACAGAACAAGATCATGTCCTCACCCCACAAGGCTCTTATGAGGATTAGATTAGATGAGGAGGAGGATAATGGCTAACATTTTTTGAGCTCTTTCCTAGTGCCAAGCCCTGTGCTAAGAACCTGTCGGCATGATCACATTTAATCTTCCTCACAACCTCATCAGGAGGGCTGTTACCACCCCCATTTTCAGAGACGAGGACAGGCAGGTTACCCCACTGCCCAGTGTCACCCAGCCCAGCCACTAAGTGGTAGAGCTGGGACAAGACCCAGGCCTCCCCACTACAGTCTGCGCTCCAACCTACCGCCTTACCCGCCCCCATGTGCTTAACTTGGTGTCTGGTATGCAGTAAGTGCTCTTATTTAGCAGCTGGAGGCTCCCCATCCAAGGCCGCCCCAGCTCCGACAGTTCTTCAGCACTGGCCTGGGGGTTCCCAGCAGTCAGACCCTCCCAATCCCACTCCTGTCCCCAGTTCCCGGTCGGCCTCCTTATAAAAGCTCAGATTGGAACAGCGCTGGCTGGAAGGCTGGCCTTCCCTGTCATCTCCCCAGCTGCCCGATCGCTGTGGGCCACCCACATCTGAGCCTCCTGGAAGCAGCTAAGTGGCCAAGTTGCCTCAAGAAACTAATTTGTGCTCTCCCTGTCCCCTTTACCCTCCCCGCAGGACGAGCCTGAAGCAAAACAGCAGGGGCCTGGGAGGCAGCTCCAGGTATCCCTGCAACAAGCACAACTCGCTTCCAAAGAAAATGATAGTATGAGATCATTCATGATAATATTTAGCTCCCAGAAAAAAACCGCTGCAAGTCCCATCCAAACCACAGACAGCTTTGGCAGCCCCAGTATCCTCTTACAGTTACATAAGCTTTGCAGAGAAATAAATACCAACTCATCTCGAAGGAATTTTAAGGGCTAATAAACCTTAACCAGTCTGTGCAGAAAGGGCTCCCTTCCGAGGGAGGGGAATGTGGTTTTAGAGAGGAAGGACTGAGAGGGCTCTGGGGCAGCACAGACAGGGAGGCCTCATAAGCCTGGCTGCAGGGACGTTCCTCAGAGAGGCTCAACCGCACAGCCTCACTTGTGGGGTACACACCTCCGAGGCCGGTCATGCCCCCTGGCCATCCCCTCCCTATACACCATCTGAACCCAGTTAACTATTACAGGTAGTGAGTTTCTTGTCACTGGAGGTGTTCAAACATAAACTGCATGGCTCTAAGAGATCTTCTAGTTCTAGGATTTTATTGCTCTATCACGGCTGTCAGCTGTAGGAACGCACTCATGGCAGCAGCAAAAGGCAGGACATAATATAGCCAGAGACTGAAGGCCTGTAATCTGGTGTTAGCTGGGTGACCTTGGACAAGTTGCTTCACCTTTTTGAGCTTTGTAAGGTAGAAATAACAATTATTCTCACCTGCCTGCCCCACCTGATTGCTAGAAGAGGCAGATAATTTGCAGGTGTATGAAAATGCCTTGCAAATCCCCAAATGCTTCGCAAACAGTGAGCTGCTACAGACACACTGGGCACTAAGCAGAGATGGTGGCTGCCTGCCTGGGGTGATAGGAAAAGTACCAACAACCCAGACTGACCATCGTTCCTTGCATGTCTGAGGCAGTTTCGTCCGGTATCCTGTGTCTTCTGGGGGAAGCAAATCGAGTATGTCAGGTTAGTAAGACGGTAACTGGGAGCCAGATTCCCTGGGTCTGAATCCTGCATTTGCCATTCACGAGCTGTGTGTCCTCAGGCAACTCACTTGACTTCTCTGTGCCTCACGTTCCTTACTTCCAATGGGCATAATAACGGTACCTATCTTAGAGAGGTGTAAGAGTTAAGTGAAGTACCAAGAGCTTAGATGGTGTCCGACCAAAATTTGCTGTTGTTCTTGGTAGTACCTTAGCTAGCTATTTAATTCACTACCGGGTCACTGAGCAGGAAGACCAATCCTAAGGGAGAGAATACAAGATGAGTACATTTTGAAAGGAATGACAAAGATGATGACTACCATTTAATGAGCATTAATGAGGATGTACGTGGCACTGTGCTAAGCATGTTATATACATTGCCCTATCTAATCTCTAAAGTTGTCCTTTGGGGGTAGTGTTATTGTTCCCCTTACACAGAGGAGAAGACTAAACCTCAACAAGGTCATGTGGCTTGTCCAAGGTCACAAAGCAGGTAAGTAATGGCTTCAGGGTTAGAACCTAGGCTGTCTGTCTGGTGCTAAGACCAATTCTCTCTCTCTCTCTCTTTTTTTTTTTAGAGAGAGAGAGAGCCCACATGAGCAGTGGTGGGGATTGGGGGCAGAGGGAGAGGTAGAGAGAGAATCTGAAGCAGGCTTGACACCCAGCACAGAATCCAACACAGGGCTCCATCTCATGACCCTTAGATCATGACCTGAGCCGAAATCAAGAGTCGGACCCCTAACTGATTGAGGCAACCATGCACACCTAAGGCCAATTCCCTTGAGCTTATTTAAGGCTTGGGGCATCACCTAGGCCTTTGGGAGGTGCACCAGTACAGGACCCTCGTGACCAGAGTCCCAGCAGTGAGGGGCTATACGGAAATGGGCAGATGATTTATCATGAACACAGTGGGTAACCTGTAGGCCACACCCCAGTCCCTGGCAATTCTCAGGATCCTAGTGTGTCTGGTTTCCAAGGGAGAGAAGGGCCTGCCTTCCGGGCCAGACAAGACAGGAAGGTATTAGGGAACAAATGTCAGGTCTGAGGGAAGTGTCAAGTGCAAGAAGAGACTGACCCCCACCCCAGGCTGTGCTCAGGAGCTGGGGGACACACCCCCAGGGAGGAGTCTGGGTGGCAAATTGCCAGGAGACAAGGCTGCCCACTCATGTCAGACCAAGTCCAGGGAGAGGTAATGAGTAACTGGGCTCACTGAGATTCAGCCTGTGTAACCAAGGCAATCATGGAGTTAAATCATCCAGACACCACAGAGCTGTAATGGGACCCCCCAGTGCCAGAGCTGGTGGTCCACATTTCCAGAGTGCCAGGATCAAGACATTTGGACTCCACTGCTTTCTCCCCACCAGCAATGGGAGGCCCCGCCCGGTCCTCCAGCAAAGATATGACTGCCCTCTAATATTAAAAAGCAACAATTTTTGTCTCTGCTTAAAGTTCTTACTGGCTAGGAGCACTTGGTCTGTTAAGTGTCCAACTCTTGATCTCAGCTCAGGTCTTGATCTTGGGGTCGTTGGGCTCCGCACTGAATACAGAGCCGACTTAAAAAAAAAATTCTTACTGGTGGACAACACCCATAATAGAAAAAGAACCTGCTCGATGCTTACTCCCCAGACTACTGCACCCTCCAAAAGACACAGGCTGAAAACACCCTGGAAAAGTGGAAGGTCCGCCCCTCTATGCCAGGCATGTGCTAAGTGCCACCAGGCTTCTGGACATCTGGGTGCTGAAGGCAGAGCCTAGAGAGGGTGGAGGCCTTGGAAGCCTGTTGAGAACCCTGAATAGATGAGGTTGTGAAATCCTGCCTGTCTCCTCCTCATTTTCCAGCAGGAGTAGCTTGTAGTTCGGTGGTTTGGGTTTCCCTCCCTGGCCTGGGGAAGTGCTCCAGGTAGCCAACTAGGAGGCTCGCAGACTGGCTGTGTTGGGCCCTGTCAGCCCACCCAGCTCCCAGCAAGGCACCTGTCCCATAGAACCTTGCCCACATGGCTGGCAGGCGGCAGGCAGCTTGTCTGATGAACATCCAAAATCCAAGGGGAACCACAAAACCATGCTGGGCTGCAGACAACCCGTCATGAAGGAGGCTGACGCTGGGGATGCCCCTGCATCCTCCTCCTAGGCTGGGCTCTTTTTTTTTTTTTTTTTTTTTTTTTTGGTGGGCAGCAAAGCAAGGTTTATTGAGCAATAGTAAAGTTTATTGAATGATAGAGTACAAAGCTCCCAAAGAGGGAAGGGACCTGAGAAGGTTGTCCTGGGCTCATTTTTAATTTTAGAATATAAAATGATAAATATTTTCAAGTGCCTTTTTCTGCTATGAGATTTGGATGGTGTAGAGATGGGCAGATGTCTGGAACAAAAGAGTTAGGGCTTCTCCCCAACCCTCTTCTTCATCACGTTCACAGTATCACAGATCATAAGGTCTTAGCTTAGATGTAACTTTCTTCTGAGTGCACCTCCCTAACCATGTTGGCAGCTTTCTTTCCACATTGTTCCTTATCTCTGTAAGGTTTTCTTTTCCTTCAGAGCACTTCATCACAACGTTAACTAGGTATTTTTTGTCTGTCTCTTCCACTAGGTTATGAGCTCTATGACAACAGATGTATTCTAATCACCTAGCCTAATTTCCAGCACATACTGTATATTCAATTAATATCTGTGGGGCACCTGGGTGGCTCAGTAGGTTAAGTGTCTGACTCTTGGTTTCAGTTCAGGTCATGATCTCAGGGTGGTGAGATTGAGCCCTGTGTCAGGCTCCATGCGCAGCGGGAAATCTGCTTGAGATTCTCTTTCCCCCTCTCCCTTTACCCCTGCCCCCCTCAAATAAATAAATAAAATCTTTTTAAAAAAAATTAGTATCTGTTGAGTGAATGAAATACTAAGTTCACAGAAAGATGCCAAGAGGCAAAGATGTGGTCCCTATTTTTGGTCTTACTATTTAGGTGTAAAAAGATGGTTATGTGGAAAAAAGTAATCAATAAATTAGAGTATTCAACAAATGGTCTTAGAAAGACTGCTTAAACCATTCATAAGCAAAAAGAACAAAACTCAAGCTAAATCTCATACCTTATAAAAAAAATTCAAAACGAATCAGAGATCTAAATATAAAATATAGAGATGCCTGGGTGGCTCAGTCAGTTAAGCATCTGCCTTCGGCTCATGTCATGATCCCAGGGTCCTGGGATCGAGTCCTGCATCAGGCTCCCTGCTCAGCAGGGAGTCTGCTTCTCCCTCTGCCTGCCATTCCTCCTGCTTGTGTGTGCTCTCTCTCTCTCTGGCAAATAAATAAATGAAATATTTAAAGAAAATACAAATAAAATATAAAACTTTTAGAAGGAAACATGGGAGAAAATCTTCATCAACTAGAGTCAGGTGAAGAGTTCTTAGATCTGACACCAAAATCACAATCTATAAAAGAAGACTAATCAGTAGACTTCATCAAAACTTAAAATTTTTCTCTGCGAAAGACTCCATTACAAGGATGAAAAGACAAGCCACAGAATGTGAGAAAATGTTTACAAATCACATTTCTGACAAAGGACTTGTATCCAGAATAAAAAATAACTTAAAAAAAACCTCTTGGGGTGCCTGGGTGGCTCAGTTGGTTAAGCGACTGCCTTCTGCTCAGGTCATGATCCTGGAGTCCCAGGATCGAGTCCCGCCTGGGGCACCCTGCTCAGCAGGAAGTCTGCTTCTCCCTCTGACCCTCTTCCCTCTCGTGCTCTCTATCTCTCATTCTCTCTCTCTCTCAAATAAATAAATAAAATCTTAAAAAAAAAAAAACTCTTTAAACTGAGATGTTAGAAGATGAAGGATCCAATTAGAAAATGGGCAAAAGACTTCAACAGACACTTCACCAAAGAGAACATGTAGATGGAAAATAAGCACATGAAAAGTTATTCAATGTCATTAACAAATTGGGAAATGCACATTAAAAGTACAGTGATGGGATGCCTGGGTGGTTCAGTCAGTTTAGCATCTGACTCTTGGTTTCAGCTCAGGTTGGCTCTGTTCTGGGCATGGAGCCTGCTTAAGATTCTCTTTCTCCCTCTCCCTCTGCCCCTCTCCTCACCCCACTCCCACCCCCCACTCACACACTCTCTCTCAAAAAATGAAAAATTTTAAAAAACCGCACAGTGACATTCCTATTAGACATTCCTACACACCTATCAGAACAGCTAAATACAGACTGGACCAAGTGCGCGGATGACGAGCTCTCAGACACGAGTAGCAAAAATGGAAATGGTCTAACCATTCTAGAAAACGGTTTAGCAGTTTCTAAAATAAAATTAGACACACTAACCACATGACCCAGCAATTGAACTCCTGAGCATTTACTAAAGAAATGAAAACTTATGTTCACATGACAAGATTACAGAGATGGAGAACACATCAGTGGTCACCAGGGACCAGGGATGAGGACTGGATATGACCATGAAGGAGTAGCTGAGGGTGCTCCTTGGGGGTGATAGTAGAGTTTGTATCCTGATTGTGTTTGTAGTCACACATATCTCTACAGGTGATAAAAATTTATTACAACTACACACACATACAAAAGAGCACATAAAAACTGGTAAAATCCAAACAAGTTCTGGAGTCTAATAAAAAGTATTGTAGTTTACTGGTTTGTTAATATACTTTAATTATGTAAGATGCTACCATTGGGGAAGTTGGATGAAGGGTACAAGGAATCGGCAGGACCACTGTGGACTATTTTTGCAACTTCTTTTAAGTCTACAATTCCAAAATCAAAAGTTTAAAAAATAGTAAGGGTAATATAGGTTAAAACTCCAGAAGTGCAGAATAAATGTTGGAAGCTCTGAGCATCCAGAAGAGATACGATGATTCCCATCCAGTTTTCTTCAGTGATCAAGAAAAGCTTCAATTCAATGGGTAGTTATTAAGTACCTATCCCATGATGAATGCCAGGCATCACGCCAGGAAGCAATGGGGAATTCAAAGACACTGGTCCTATTCTCAAGAAACTATGAATCAAGAGGGTAGGGAACTGGGGTGGGGATGGGGGGAAATGCCAATTGGTAGTGGTGGCACCCACGTAGACTTACCGTAAGCTGGATCTTGGTCAGGATTCCATTTATTATGTGGCCCTCTGTGGGACAGTTCCTTTCCTCCCCTATAAGGCCTATCACATTGTCAGCTGGGTTATGCTGTGACTTAACCTTAATTTCAAGCCACGTAAGAGAAGGTAAAGGCTGATCCTAGAGGTGCCTGTTGCCTTGGGAGAGACGCCCTTGCACTGTTATCTAACACAGGGAGAATGCTAGTTCTTACCAGCAGGGCTGGACCATTTCTGTGCACTCTGAAGGTTCAGTGGAGTCCAGATTTATAATATGCTGGGGTGGCCACAGAAGTGTCTCCATCCCACATGTCAGGGTCCTGGGTTTTTCCCACCAGGGTCTTGACCCTGACATAACAGAACTGCTTAGTTTGGGGTCTGCCCTCGGCTGAAAGAGAGTGGTGCTTCTTTCTGTGTAATGAAGAAGCCGGCTGGCTTTCACACCAGCCTTTCAGTTGCCTGTTACTGATGCATGGCAGTCGATACCTTTCTGGAGACCATCAGAAGGGTTTAGTAAACCTATCCCATATATTTATCCACACAGTTCTATCAACTCCATTCCTCTCAAACATCTCCCATGTCTACCAATGCATCCCCCCACTTCACCAAACAGATGAATTAACAGTGGAGCCACCACCTCACCCCAGGGGATGTCCACGCTCCACCCTCACTGATGGTCAGTCTCGGGATAAGTGATCCAGCTCCAAACCCTACCTTAATGCCTGCTTTCACGGCCATTCCCCGTACCAACTCTCACAGGTTGGCTTCTCCAGAAGCACACGCTGATAACAAGTTTGGGGTACCAGTGTTTATGAGAGCCCAATGCCTGTGAAAGGAAGAAGGCATTAGCAGAACTGGACAGAGGGAAAACTCAAGCTGCATGCAGGCCCTTCAAATGCCTGGCCAACCCAGCAGGGAGCTCTGGAGCGAGCAGATGTTGTACCAGAGTTGTCCTTGTCACGCGGCAATGGCCACGCCTTTACACCCTCACCTCACCGGGCCACCAGATGTGGATGCCCTGACAAGGGCACGACCTTGGGTGGGACAGGTCTTTGAGGGAGTCAACAGCTGGACACTGCCTGCTGACAGCCCCACAGCTGGCATCAAGTGCCGCCCTGAAGGGAGATGAAGGTGATGAAGGACAAATCAAACCCATTTTGGCTGATGACAAACCTCCCCGCAAAAGAGCTGAAGCATGCCTGGGATTTCAATTGAAAAAAGAGAAGGGAGATACTTTCTCTGGGAGAAAGCACTTGAAGGCTTTTCGGAAGACAGGAGATGGGGGTAGCCCCCCGAGAGAAGCTGTGCTCCAAGCCTGGGATGTAGTCTGGAGGTCCCCTGCTCAGAGTCACCTTCAGAGGACTAGATACTCCTGACACTTACCATCTATTTGTTTCTCTCTTTTGCACAGTAGTTCAGACTACTGTTCTTGAGTAAACCCTACAGAGCTCTGTGGGCACAGTCTACAAAAAGAGGACTCCCGGAAGTTCCCCAGGTAGAACCTGCAACACTACCAAAGTTCTTGGGAGAAATCTCTTTTCAAACACTGTGCTGGCTTTGCTATTTCACATCGCTACCGAAAAAACAGAGGGAGATGCCCCTCGACTCCCTGCAGAAAGTCCCGGCACTTGGATTGCACGTCACCGCTTCTGACAGGCTGCAGGCCTGAGCCCTGGGGGTCTCCCCACCACTCTGAAGCAAGCCGGGGTGGCAAAGCCTCACTGTGCTGTTAACACAGAGAGAATAAAGGGATACCAGAATAACCCTTTGACCATCTACATATCCCTTGGAGTATCCTGAAAGATCTACTTCATTGCCTATTCTGAAAGTACTAAAAATTAGGTCCCTCCTAAAGAAGTCCTTCCCCTGATTTGAGAAAAGACTAATAGAGAAGGGGATTTTCTTTTTCTTTTTGTTTGCTTCCAATTACACTTGAATCCAGATACACTCAGTCCTTGTGACACCCCCTTCCCTAGTTCCAATCTCCTTCCAGAGGTGACCACGGTCAGTGTTTATCCTCAAATCTGTCTCTGTGCATGCACATACCTAGATGTGCACAGATGGAAATAATTTTTGTGGAAGTATTTTTTTTTTAAAACATATGTCCATAATACCCTGAAACTTGCATTTTTCACACATCAATAGGTCTTGGAAATCTTCCCCTCACAACAGTGTGGTGGCTTTGTAATGCAGCGATTTGGCAAGGCTCAAGGAGTCTCCGGATTTCCCTTCCCTGTATGTTTCCAGTTAGAATGGGCTAGGAGACATTTCTGCTGAGATGTGGAGGGCAGATGTGATGCAGCAACCATGTTCCTTTTAACTCTTGGAAGGTGAGAGCAGGGTCACTGGGTGCTTTTGCAGGGCACGCACATTACCTTTATCGGCCCTTATCAGCTGCTCTGCCTTCCCCCGTGTCCTCTGCCATCTCCTGGGCCTGGAGAACGTCTCCTGAAGGTTCGCAGGTGGAGGCAATGAGGCTGATGTGGTTTAGAGGGTTCCAGCTGGTCCTTGCTCCCCCCACTTCATTTACATTGCTCCTCTACCTGCCTGACCTGTGGACTTCAAGCTCCAGCTTCAGATGAGAAAAAACAGCCTTACAAAGACTGTTCAAGCAGCTCTTCCAATTGTGTAGACTCAAATACCCATCACACACACACACGTGCGTGAGCACATGCACGCACGCGCACGTACATTGTACCTCCTAGTGGTTCCTCTTCTCTAACTGAACTGTTAAGAATGCATAACTGTACTTCATTCTTCATTCTTTTTAACTATGATGGAAATACCATTTTACTTAACTCTCCTGTTGAAGGACCTTTGGGAAGATCCACTTTGTCCCTCTTGTAAACTATGCTATATGAAGAAACCTTCTTCAAATCTTTCTTTTTTAAGCCACATCTGTGATTATTTCTCCAGGACAGAGAAATGAAACTGAGGACTCCAAAAGTTGACACATTTTACATTTTAGCAGGGAAGCCACCTGTGCCTGGAATCAACATAGGTAGAGAACAGTGACATGGTAGTTTTGGTCTCCTCCCCCAACATAGATAGAGACACACCTGGCAGCAATTAATCAGTCCTGATAAGGACCTTCCTGGAGTTCAGTGATGTGGCTGGCACTAACACATACGAGACATGGGAATTCCCAGACCTCAGAGTGTGCCACGACAAGGTTAAGGCACACAGTAAAGTGTAGTAAGTTGGATTATTAGTCTCAATTCTTTACCGGCCTGCATTAGCAGTAGCATACATCCATACTTTCACCATGTTTTCATGGAAGGCAGAACGTGCCTCCCACCCATGACTTTGGGCTCACTATTGTGACTGGCATTAGCCAATTAGACATTTCATATGTGAAGCGAGCGAAATTTCAAATATGAGGGTGCAGTTGAGCTTGACTTGCTTTCTGTCCATGAAAAGAATGCGCCTCCTGATTCCAGGAGTATGAGAGACATGTGGTGCAGACCTGCACTCAACCCACAGCCTGGAGCCAAGACCAGCAGAGGCTAGCTTAGAGCAGCCAAACCCTGGCGGCCCACAGACAGTTCAGAATCACACACGGTGTCACGCCTTTATAGTCTCCTCAATCTGGAACAGGGCCTCAGCCTTCACGACCTCAATGCTTTTGAAGATTACAGGTCAGTTATTTTGTAGAATGTTAACTTGGTCCTTATGATTACATTCTGATTATGCATTTTGGCAAGAATATCAGAGAAGTGAGGCTGCGTTCTTATTGCATTCTATCAATGGAGTGTGATTTCGGTTTGTCCCATTGCAGATGATGTTCACTTTGATCATTTGATTAATATAATGTCTACCTGACTGCACTGTAAAGTTACCCTTTTCCTCCTTTGAATTTAAAAATATCTTATGGAGAGAATGTTTGAAACTATGTAAATATGCATTTATGAAATTATATTAGTATGGAGTCATAGTTTCCTAATTCAGTCAATGGGTTATAATCCCTCACTGTCATGATTTATTCTGATGTTCATATTGTCCCAGACTTGGCCCATAGGAGCCCTTTTAAGCTGGCTTCTGTGTCCACTTGACATTTCCCCATTATATTTTGAACACATCCTTGCTTTCTGGCACACGATGTTCCAGGCTCTTCTTGTACTTTCCATGCCCTAATGCAGGAATCACCATTTCTCTAAGGAGTCCTAGTTCCTGCTAGTGGAAAATGATATTTAGAAGCCAAGATCTGGGTGCTAAGTGTATTCATTGCTATTGAGGTGTCATTATTCCTGAGTACTCTGTGGATATTTATATCTAACTATGTAACATCTACCTACCCATGTACTGAAAACCATGAGTTTGATAGATAACTCCAATTCCAATCCAACACTACAGGGTTTGAATTTTCTCCCTCTCCATAATCCTGACTCTCTTCTCTCACAGTGAGAAACCTGGCTCTCATTAGTCCTAATATATCTACTTATTTAATCACTCTCCCCAATATCATCAATCTGTCATCACCATCCTTTCCCCTGGATACCTTTCTCACCCTCTGACTCCCATGCTGGACAACCCCCACCCACATGAGCATGTTCCTCACTCTGCTGGGACCCTGACCTCTCCTCCCAGGCCCTGAATAGATACCTTACTCACTCTATAAGCATACCTTGGAGATATTGAGGGTTTGGAGGCAGACCACTTCAATAAAGTAAATATCACAATAAAGTAAGTCAAATCAATGCTTTGGTTTCCTAATAAAGTTATGTTTATACTTTACAGTAGTCTATTAAGTATGAAACAGCATTATGTCTAAAAAAGCAATGTATATACCTTAACTGAAAATAATTATTACTAAAAAATGTTAACCATCATCTGAGCTATCAGCAACTTAAAATCTTTTTGCTGGAAGGATCTTGCCTGGATGTTGATGGCTGCTGCCTGATCAGGGTGGGGGCTGCTGAAGGTTGGGGGTGGCTGTGGCAATTTCTTCAAATAGGACAGTAATGAAGTTTGCTTCATCAATGGACTCATCTTTGCACGAAGGATTCCTCTGTAGCATGCACTGCTGTTTGACAGCATTTTACCTGCTGTAAAATTTCTTTCCAAAATTGGCATCAGTCGTCCCAAACCTTGCTGCTGCTTTACCAACTAAGCTTATGTAATATTCTAAATATTTGGGGGGAGGGGTGCAGAAGGAGAGAGAGAGAGAGAATCTGAGGCAGTCTCCACACCTAGCATGGAGCCCAAAGCGGGGCTCGATCTCACAACCCTGAGATCATAACCTGAGGAGAAATAAGGAGTCAGATGCTTAACTGACTGAGCCACCCAGTTGCCCCTAAATCTTTTGTTGTTATCTCAACAATCTCCACAGCATCTTCACCAGTAGATTCCATCTCAAGAAACCACTTTCTCTGCTCATCCACAAGCAGCAGCTCCTTGGGGCACCTGGGTGGCTCAGTCCGTTAAACGTCTGCCTTGGGCTCAGGTCATGATCCCAGGGTCCTGGGATGGAGCTCCCTGCTCAGCAGGGAGCCTCTTCTCCCTCTCCCTCTGCTCATTCTCTCTCTCTCTCAAATAAATAAATAAATCTTAAAAAAAAACAACAGAAAAGCGATGATGAGGACTTAGCATTTGTAGAATGGCTTTCTCATATATTAAAACAAAAAAGAAACAGCTCCTCATTTATTAAAGTTTTATGATGAGATTACACCAGTTCAGTCACATCTGCAGGCTCTACTTCTAATTCTAGTTCTCTTGCTTTTTATTTCTACCACATTTGTAGTTATTTTCTCCACTGCAGTCAGGAACCCCTCACAGTCGTCCATGATGATTGGAATCAACCTCTTCCAAACTCCTGTGAATATTTTTACCTCTCCCCATGAATCACAAATGTTCTAAATGGCATCTAGAATAGTGAATCCTTTCTAGCAGGTTTTCCATTTGCTTTGCTCAGACCCACCAGAGGAATCTACCTAGGACAACTATAACCTTATGAAATCTATTTCTTAACAAATAAGACTTGAAAGTCAAAATGACTCCTTGATCCATGGGTTGCAGAATGGATGCTGTGTTAGCAGGCATGAAAACAACATTAATCTCCTTGTACATCCTCATCAGAGCTCTTGGGTAACCAGGTGCACTGTCAATGAGCAGTAGTACTTCAAAAGGAATCTTTTTGTTCTGAGCAGTAGGTCTCAACAGTGGGCTTAAAATATTCAGCAAGCCATGTTGTAAACAGATGTGCTGTTATGCAGGCTTTGTTGTTCAATTTATACAGCACAGGCAGAATAGATTTAGCATCATTCTTAAGTGCCCTAGAATTTTTGAAATAGTCAATGAGCATTGGCTTCACCTTAAAGTCACCAAATGCGTTAGCAGTTAGGAGTCAGTCTGGGCTTTGAAGTCATGCGTTGACTTCTCTCCTCTCTAGCTGTCAAAGTCCTAGATGGCATCTTCTTTCAAGAGAGGGCTGTGTGGTCTACACTAAAAACGTGTTGTTTGGTATAACCACCTTCATGATCTTGGCTAGATCTTCTGGTAAGTTGCCACAGCTTCTCCAACAGCACTTGCTGCCTCACTTGTACTTTTATGTTATGGAGACAACTTCCTTCCTCAAACCTCTGAACCAACCTCCGCTAGCTTCAAACTTTTCTCCTGCAGCTTCTGCAAACACCACTGATCATGGATCGCCATAGCAAATATAATAATAATGAAAAAGTTTGAAATATTTTGAGAATCACCAAAATGTGACACAAAGACACAAAGTGAGCAAATGCTATTGGAAAAATGGTGCCAACAGACTTGTTCAACAGTGGCAGGACTGCCACAAACCTTCAATTTGTGGGGTAAAAAATGCAGTAGCCATGAAGCACAATATAGTGAAGCATAATAAAATGAGGTACGCCTATAACTGGACTCTGACACCCCCTAATAGGCCTCTCCTCCTCATGGGCATCCTCCCTTCCCACCCAAGTTCTGTCTTCCCATCTCCTCACATCTGGGTGCTCCCTGTACCACTCAGACACCTTCTTTACCTTCCAAAGGCTCTGATATCCCTCTTCCTTGGATGCCTTCTTGTCCCTCTGGGTTCTGACTCCCCATGCCAGTCTTTCTGCATAGACACATTCCTTACCGCATTCAGACTCCAACATCATTGCGAACCACAGCAGCTCCCTCGAGTGCCTCCCACCTAATGGCTTTAGGACCAATCTGTTCATGAAAGGATGGGCAAACACAGGATGGGAAGGGAAGGGGACTCTGCCCATCTGGCTGCCAGGTGAAGAACAGACTGTAGGGATGCATGAGTAGAAGGAGAGACACCAGTTGAGAGGCTGTTACAACAATCCAAGTGAGATTATGGAGACTCTGTAGCAGTGGGGAAGGTAAGAAATGACCATATTCTAGATATATTCTAAAGGCAAAGCCAATAAGACATGCTGATAAAATACTTGGGAACTCAAACAAGTATTTATTTTTCATATTGTTTAATCACGGTTCTCTAGTTGCAAGAAGCAGAAGCCCACTCAAACCAGTTTAAGCAAAGAAGATGGATTTATAAGGATTGTAACTCTCTTAGGTCTATCTCTCAGAACCCAAAGGCAGAAGAAGCAGCCAGGCCTCATGACGGGCAGGAACCAAGACCTAGAGAGCCACTTGGAACCAGGGCAGGCACGCTTCCTCTCTCTTTAGTCACATGGTCACTTGTGTATGCTCTTCGGTGCACATCTGCTCCATTCTCCTCTCTTGGCAGCTCTCCTTCCTCTGTTCTCCACGCACACAGCAGAAGACAGTGATGATGATCCCGAGCTCCTGTTTCACATGCCCCATTCAAAAGTAGTGGGAACCAACTACTGTCTGGTTCCCAGTCCCAATTTCCCAGGGAAAGAAACTGAGTGGTTCAGTGTGGGTCAGCACTCTACCTCTTCTGGCCAGGGAAGCAGGGTTACAGAGTAAAAACTTGGCTGCTGGACCTATTCTTGATGGGGAAGGGGTGACTTCTTGGGGATTAAGGGTTAATGGGCAGGTCAGACACCTCCCCAAATGTCACCTATTAATCTATCAAATGCTAAGGACTTAATAGCTGCTGTGAGTTACACAGAAACAGGTCAGACACAACCCGTATCTTCAAGCCAACAATCTCCAAAGAGAACTAAGATATGAAACCATGAGAAAATGATATTAAGACAGCCAGGTCATATGGCAGGAGCTCTGAGAAGCGCCGGTGGCCTTCAGAAATGGAAGCCTGCCCCCCCTCCCGCCCCCCTGCAGGCTCTAATCAGCAGCATCTCAGTTACCAGAACTGAGGCCAGTGGGGGAAGAGTGAGGGAAGAAAAAAATCTGTGGTTATTTTGCACTGGACATGACAGACCTGATAGAGCTCCTGTGAGCCATGCTGTCCTCTGATTCTGCAGGCAGTGGGCCTCTAACAAGACCTAACAGTCAGCAAACTTATACCCTCTGTGGCTTTGTTTTTATAGCATTGCTTCTCCCAAGAGCTGGCTTCATACCTCAGACATATAAATCTGTTAGAAGGTGGTATATAGCCCAAGAGGTCTTTCCCAGGTGGGCAAGATTTGGTTCTCATCCATAGATTCTTTCAGAGTCCTCTCAATCGGACCCCCACCTCCACTCCCATGCATTCAGCCTATCTTTATTCACTGAAAAAGCCAATGCAATCTACAGTTCCGGTGTCGCTGGGACATGAACCCTAGCTCCCCCCTGAAGCTCTTAAATGCTCACTGGGCCACACAATTGTTGTTAGCCCACAGGCTTGGAGAGTCAATCCAATTTGCTAATTTTGCTAATACCCGCCTGTTGTACTTAGTCCTACCATCTCCAGGACCTCGGCTGAAGGGGCCAAAACAGAAGTAGAATCCTGTTACAACTAATTCCAGCTGTCATCCAAATCCTACATGTTTAGAATCATATTTATACTCTAAAGCAATATGGTGCTAGGGCAAAAGAGGAAATGTCATGCAAATTCTTGATAATGCTGTTCATTTCCCCCCTACCTTTTCCTTTTGGAATACTGCTTTGGTTTGGAGGAAAGCTGTAGTGTTTGATGTAGGGATTGGAGGAGGCACTGTTGAAGTATATTTACTTCTTCTGGCTGAACAGACTCCCACCCCCCACCTCTAAGCCAAGAAGCACAATCCAACTACCTTCCTTAGGAGCGACTTGCTTCTGTCAGGGGCAGAAGGAAGCTTGCGCTGGTTTGCTTGTGGGAGAGGGCTTGCTGTAGCAGAAAAATAAAGCACTGCTACCCATAGCAATTGCTTTGTTCTGTGGGCTCCCTTTTTGACTCAGTGACCAGAGATTTCACTCACAAGGAAATACTAAGATAACCGGAGTTCCTTCTTGCCCTCTACATAGTTCATTCTAGATCAGCACCTTCCAGAGACTGTTCCATGCAACATCAGTCCCATGAAACGTTTATCAACACATAAGTTTGGACAATACTATCTATGATGGTCCCAACCTGGGGTTAATACAATGGTGTGCACTGTGGAGGTGTGAAAAGCCCAACCGTTAAGAAGCCTAGTGAACTCTGTTTAAACTGTTTTCCAAACCTATCTGACCATGGAACATATACCTCCCGTCATTGTTCTTTCTTCAGTAACATCAGCTCTGAGGACACATTTCAGGAAATGGTCCTTCTGACAGACCAGGGGAGATTCTTGCCACACTTATGATGTGGCCTCCAGAAGGGTACCAACACGGCACAAGGTGCAGGAAAACAATAGGCCAAGTGGTATGACCAGGACAAGAGGGTCTGGGGTGCCATCAACAGTCAGAGGCCTCAAGTGGAACTCCTGCCCAGGGGCCAGAGGGAAGACCAGACAGAGACATAAGAGGATCCACTGAGGGGGAAACAAGTCAGCAAGGATGTCCTACCAGACACCATCTGAGATGAGTAAGAATGGACTCAGATGTACAGTAGATACTAGGATGGCCTAGAGATAGGAATGAGCCAACATTCTCTGAGATACCAGCCAGCTCACAGCCAAGGGCCAGTGCAAGGAAAGAGGGACCCTTCTTCCAGACCGTAAATTCTCCCATGCTCCCTCCCCACAGAGCCTCTCAAACCAGAGAGAAGAGATCAAGTGAAACCTCAATAGACTGTTTAGAAGATCAGACTATGTCATAACATGCACTGGACTGCATTGGCTTTTTGCCTGCCACTCAGTCTGTAGGGGTAGAGAGATATATATATCTATATATCTATATATAGATATATATATAGATAGATATATCTATAACTGGTAGAAGTTATACTCTTCTACCAGTTATACTCTTAACTAAAGACACTATACTTTCCCTGCACATCTGAGACTGGTGTGAACACAATTTATGCTCCCACCACCAACGAATGGAGGTGTTTCTTTTTTATTAATGATGAGACCTCTTGATGGAATCCAATGAGCTAACCCAGATCAGCCTCAGCAACAAGAACCTACTAGGAATCAAGATTTTCTTCTAGAAACAGTTAAACGCTCACTTTCAAAAATACTTTTATTTTGCAAGAAATTGCCAAAGGATGGGTCAGTGACTTCATAGTGCCAGGCGGGCAGTGGTTTTGCAGAGGGCCTTCATTAGAAGGACTCAGGTATGAACAGTGAACCCCAACTTTGTGAGCTCAAGCTGCTAACCTCCTGTGTCTGAGGCCAAGTACTCACCTATCAAATGAGCAGGACACTCAGCTCTACCTCACAGGGCCCTCTGGAGGCATTGGTGAGGTAAAGCCTGTAAGTACGGGGCCAGGGCCTCCCCCCTGTGCAGAGCATCTAAGCAGTCATCATTTGCGCTCATGAGTCAGTAAGGATTATACTACTATTATCTCCACATCTCTCTGCAGCATTGTAAGGCAAAAGACTGCAGAGTGATTTTTCTTTTTTTAAACAAATAGAACAGAACGTGTATATCTAAGATGAATGTCATTCATTCACAATCATCTCCACGGGACTGAGACCCACATAAGGCACAGTGAATAATTATGTTCCACCAGTACCCATGCCCATTGCCCAGGGACTGCACTAAGCTATGCCAGGAACGGAACTGAGCATTAGTCATCTTTATCCCCAAGGCCCACCACGAGGCCTGGAACACAGTAAGGGCTGCATGAACTCCTCCCCATTGGAGCCTTGCCCTTGTTTTTAGCCACTTCTTTCAGAAGGGCCTTCAGGTTCTGAGCCAGCAGCCTTAGTGTCAACCTTAGTGATGACAAATCTTCAACACTGAGGATGGGCTTTAGTTTTGGAAAGTGTGGGGCATTTGCAGCCTGGATGGTCAATAAGGTGAAGGGGAGCTGGTCAAATAATGTTGTGAACCCATTTTTGGTCAAAGGAGCTAGGAAGCCATTCAACATGCAGGCCCTGCGGAGGAAGGAGCCCCAAGGCAGGATGACAAGCAGATGTGTGTAATCCCCAGAACCAGTGAGCATTCACCAGCAGTCAACAGGTTCACTGATGGGAGGTCAGGCCAGATTTGTTTCTTTAACTCTGTGGCCTGAATCTGGGGGCTTTGAAGTCAGTGTAGTCGAAAATTCTAATTCTTTTATTGTAAAGAACCAATGAATAAGTTGTCATTCAGTAATATGTATGTGGTATATTTTTCAATAAGGAAAGAGATGGGGGGGTGCCTGGCTGTCTCAGTCGGTAGAGCATGCGACTCTTATTCTGAGGGTCGTGAGTTCAAGCCCCACTGTGGGCACGGAGCCTACTTACAAAAGAAAAAGAGAGAGAGAAAGAGAGATGGTGTACGGGCTCTCAGGAAGGATGCACTGGCAAGCAGTAACAGGGTCTGCCCGTGGGGTGGTGAGTAAGGAGGCCAGGGCAGAGGTCTCATGAACAACAGACTTTCCGACACAGCATTTTGTGTTTTTTAGATTTTACACTCTTTGCGCACCATTGCCCGTGAAACAGCCAACAGCGACAAAGCAGAAGTGGTGGCGGGGGGGCGGGGAGGGGGGAGCAGCAGCATTCCTTCTCTCTACAATAAATATTTAACCTGAGCTTCCTCTAAAAAAACAAAACCAAAAAAGTAAACCATGAAAGGATTAACAAGAGGCTCATGACCCCATCACACCTGTTAGCCTGTCCCAGGGTTGTTCGCCCAGCTTGGCAAAGGAGGACATTTTACTGCTACCAACTCCAGGTTGGTGGTTGAAGAAAACATGTAGCCTTGACCTCAACCTGCACAGATCATTTGCAATAGAGATAATCAACTTCACAAAGACAAATTCTGTAACTGGATTGGGAAAGACAGCCCTCTTTCCCCGCGAGCTCCTGCCCTCCCTCCCTTCTTGGCCTCTTTACTACTCAGACACTTGCCCTTTGGGCAAGAAGGCCGGTGAGGGGGTCACATCTGGCTTGTTCCTCACCCACTCTGTGAACGGAGATAAGCTGACCATATAAGCCATGACCAAAGCCAGGCTCTGGAATCGTTTGCAACTGTTCTCAGACTCTCTGGGGTTTTTTGTTTGCCGCTCCTGGTCCTGGGATGAGGTAAATTAGCTTTACCTGAAGATGGGTTAAATTCCCCAACCCCCTCGCACACACTGTAGCTTTTATATCCTAAATCAATGACTATATTATGTGCAATATGGAGACACCAGGGACAGTGATTTTCATCCCTGACATCCCCAATGTCCTTTCCTCTGTCTTTAGGAAACAGCTCTCAGGGCTTGTCTGGGGTCCTTCCCTCCCCCACGCTCAAGGAGAGGTTCCAAAACCTAAGCCTCAGAGTCGAACCAACATCACATCCTGAGCCAGTCACTGTGCCAGATTCCCTGGGCCACGGGGCTTGCATCAGAGGTGGGAAAATGGCCATCTGGGGGGGGGGGGGGGCAGAGCCAGTGGGCCACAGAGGCCTTGCTGGGAATGCAGAGCCAGAGACAGGCACTCTGTCCAGCTGGACTCAGACCTCCAAGGATAAGGAGCCATAGGCCACCACTGTCTGGCCTCACAAGGAGTGTAAGGTGTAAGAGGAGATCTGAGAGACAAAGTCTAGGGTTGAGGAGCATCACCTTTCAGCCTGAACCCAACCCATTCCTATCTCCGCCCTTAGAAATCTCAGTATGTGATCCAATAAATACCTTGTATTTTCCTGCTTAAGCCAGAGTGTGGGTTGGCTTTTCTGTCTCTTATAACCAAAACAGTCCTGTCTGACATGCTAGTGTGCAACATCTAGGAGACCAAAGCTTGGTTCCAAAGCTGGAAAAACAGTGGGACCAACCTTGACCAGTGAGTGTCTTTGAAATAAACCCTGGACTGTTCCATCAAAGGCATCATTTCCTATATCCTCTTATCTTCCTTTTGCGGGCAAGTAGGAATACAAGAGGAAAAGCCTGAAAGCATGTTAGCAGATGGGCATTAAAGGGACATTTTACTCTCTGATGCAGCCCACTCCTTCCTCATTCCTGCATGGGCTTTTCCAGCCCAGCGATTGAGCTCAGAGTTCAGAGCTGGTCTCACAATTCCAGTGAAGTGCAGACATCCTCTTACTGGGAATTACAGAGCCCTCTGGACACCCATCTAAGTAGGTAATGAGCCTGAAGATAGTGCAGGGTTAATAATTGGCTCACCAGTGCTGTGAAAGCCTTTCACTTGCAGGCAGGTGGCAAGCATGAGGCCCTGAATCAGAGGCCTCCTGTACCGTATTTGCCCCTCCCAACCATCACCCTATTTCTTTGATGGTACCATGAGCATAGCTGCAGACTGAACTCTCCAGTATAAAAAAAGAACTAAAAAAAAAAAAATTGCCCAACACCTCTCACAGTAAAAATAAGATACAATTTTCCACCCATCAGGTTGACAAATATGAAAATATCCAACCCCAGTGAGGGTATGGAGAAATCAACATTCTTGTTCCTCACTGAGGAGAGTGGGGGGGGGGGGTTGAAGGCAATTTTGCAGTAGCCATCCCTCCTTGGGCCAACAACTCCTAGGAATTAACCTACAAAAATATTTTTACCTGTTTATAAAGATGTATGAAGAGCAAGGGGACAGACACATGGACATGGACATGGACACACACACACACACACACACACACACACACTGTTACACATTTATGATAGCCAGTCTCCCCAAATGGCCCCCAACAATTCCCACCCTCCCTGTACAGGCACACAAGCTGCTCCCACCTCAAAAGGTAGAGCTTGTCTCCCGCCCCCTTGAATCTGCACTTGCCGTGTGACTGGAGTTGAGCAAAAGAATATGGCAGAAGTAACATTCTAGAACCCGGTCCCATGAGAAACCCAAGCCATGTGTAGAGACCAGTTAGAGGAGAGCCAAGGTGTTCCTGGTGACAGCCAGCCAGCACCAGTGGCCAGTCACTAAACTGCCAGACTTTGCCAACACTACACAAGGCAGAACCACTCAAACAATCCAAGGAAACATGATAAATAATAAATTGTTATTTTTAAGCCACTAAGTTTTAAGGGCTTTGTTCCTCAGCAGTAAGTAAGAGAAATAATATTCATTCCCACCTTGTATGAAATAAAGAAAAACTGGAAACAACTTCAAAGGCCATCAAGAGGACAATGGTTACAAAAGTGATGGTCCAGCCATACCAGGAACGCTGTGCAACCATCAAGAGGAAAATCGAAGTATTTCTGAATGTAACAGGGAAATGCCCCCAAGGTAGGTTAATGAAAAAAACCAAATTTTAGAACAATACACAAGTATAATTTTATGCAAAACATGTATTATTTAGGTAAATGCATAGACAGCAAACCATTAACAGTAGTTACTTCCAGAGAGAACCATGGGTTTGGTGGCAAAGAAGGATGTGAAACTTCTACTTTTTGATTTTTGCATGGATTTCTTTTTCTTTTTTGATTGAGCATGTACTCATGTATTCATTTTATAATCCAATAAAAGATGAAAAATGGACTTTAAAGCCTTTTCAACCCAGTCCACTAACTTCCTGAGAATTTAGGAGGAGCCCAGTTTCCTGCTAGCTGTCATTTCAGTGGGCACCTACAATAAACCAGGCAACCCATGTATTGTATTATCTCTAAGTTTCTAAACAACCCAGGCAGGTGGGCATTATTTTTTCCCATTTCTGATATGTGGACACAGAGGTTCAGAATGGATAAGCAGCTCTCCAAGTGTCACTCAAGTAAATGGCAGAGCCAGTGTGTGGACCTAGGGGGGGTCCCACTCTAAAGCCTGTGTACCTTTTCAGGTAAGACTGGATTTGGCGCCAGTGAGTTGAAGGTCTGGCTGGGGAACAGAACTCACACATTTAAGAAGCACTCCTGGACCTGGGTTCAAATGCCAGCTTCACTCCTGACCCACTGTGAAGCCGCGGACAAGTGACAGCCTGCTGTGTCTCAACCTTTGAAACAAGCACCTACTAAATACCTCCTGGGTGCGAGGTACTGCTCAGTCCAGGTCTCTAGCACTTCAGAAGGGAAATCCCTGCCCTCATGGAGCTTATGATATAATAAGGGAGCCATATGTAAAGCAAATTACTAAAGAAACACATAATGTGACCCCAGAGAGCGATAAAAGCTAAGAAAAGGAAACAGTGAAATGCCTCAATTTCCATGTCTATAAAATGGGAGACCAGTGGTGCCAGCTCCACAGGACTCACATGCCAAATAAAACATTTCATTTAAGATGCTTACTGCCAAGCTGAATGCATAGTGAATTCCAATAAATGGGAATTATTATTTATTATTATATGCTAAATTGTGTATGTAGGTTGTGATAAAGGGTGCATGCCAAATGGGTGCATGCCAAATATGTGTTAAATGACTGGAACAGGGGCGCCTGGGTGATTTCGTCGGTTAAGCATCTGCCTTCAGCTCAGGTCATGGTCCCGGGGTCCTGGGATCGAGCCCATGGGATCGATTCCTGCTCTGTGGGGAGCCTGCTTCTCCCTCTCCCTCTCCCTCTGCCACTCCCCCTGCTTGTGAGCACATGCACGCGCTCTCTCAAATAAATAAAATCTTTTTTTTTAAAGATTTTATTTATTTATTTGACAGAGAGAGACACAGTGAGAGAGGGAACACAAGCAGGGGGAGTGGGAGAGGGAGAAGCAGGCTCCCCGAGGAGCAGGGAGCCCGATGTGGGACTCGATCCCAGGACCCTGGGATCATGACCTGAGCCGAAGGCAGACGCTGAACCAACTGAGCCACCCAGACACCCCAATAAAATCTTTTTAAAAAAAATAATAAATGAATGGAACAGAGACAACCCACTGGGCTAGAGCAGTCAAGGAGGCCTTCCCAGAGGAGATGCCATAGGGGATTGTGCTCAAGGGTAGACCAAGCTTTGTTTGTAGGACAAATGCCTCCACCCCGCCCTGGAGGCACCGGAGTGGCCAAGAAGACCGAGAGGCAAGGTGACCTGCCTGGCCCTCTACTAACGCAGTTAGTTAGGGCCTTAATCGCAGAGAGGAGCTGGGCCTCAGACACTTGGTAGGGGCTGACCGCACAGCCTGCAGAGAAACCAGGCTGGGAATAAGCCTGCTGCTGCCACCACTGTGAGGGCAGTGGGGGTGGGGGCGCAGGAAGGCCTGGGGGAGCACCGGGTTATTTGTTATGGGGTGAAGAGGAAGCTATAAGTGGTCCTCTGTCCTCCATTAACAGCAGGATGGAGTCAGGCTGGAGCCGCCGGCTGCGGAATCAGCCTTGTTTTTTAAACACACATGGCTGGGCCAGGCCTTTTAACCCCCAAACACCCCAGGGTTCCTGCAGGAAGAAAACAGTAGCCTTTGGTCTAGAAACTCTACAGCTGGGGTGTAGCTTGGGGCATTTCTGTTCAGCTCAGAAACAAACAGAAGATAAGAATATTATGATAAAAAGAACTGTACTTTTATAATGGATTATTCAAAGTCAGGGAGTCTGGGCTGGTTATAATTCTTTATACTTAAGACTCCTCACTGTACATCCTCAAAGCAAAGAGTGAATAATAAAAACGGACTGCTTCTGTCTGCAAAATACACACTATTTTATTTCTACCTTACCTGCTCTTCTAAGAGTGTCTCCCCACCTATCATCAAAAGTTACAAATGTTTAGACAAGCCCCTTTGCATCCTCTGAACCGCATTCCCCACCATATTCCACTGGAACTTTCTCTATAGCCCCTGTGGTGAAGTGAGGAAGGGATTAGACCAGTGATTAACGTTTTGGAGAAATCCAGACACCTCGGGAAGCTCATGAAGGCCCTGCACCCTCTCCCCCTAGAAAAACACATGTGTGCAAACCACAGAGAATTGTGCAGCTTCAGGGGTCCCAGACTCCCCTGCCCCCTAGGCATATTCTAAGGCTCCAACAGCCCCAGGTTCTGTCCTTCCCAGATCAGGCAGACTGGTAAGCTTCCTTTTAACTCTACAACCACTCTGACTTCATTCTATACACGAGGGAATCCTTAGCAATCAGAGGCTCCTAGTAACAAAAAAACCTCAGTGGCCGCCAAGAGACTGCCAAAGCTCAGGTTAGCAAGGTGAGGACTATTAGCACCAGGCGGACCAGGGCCTTCAGGCAGGCCCCCCACAGCGGCTCTGAACCCCAACTCCCAGCTACGACATGGCGGAGGGATCTCTGGGACACGTGAGGCTCAATACAATTTCCATCTGCTTCGGAGACCCACTGCCAGGCTCAAGAGGAACCACTGAGAAGGAGTTTCCCTAGTCCCTAGTGCCCCTTCCTCTCCAGTAGCTTGGACCCCCACACTCCATGATGCAGGTCTGCAAGCCTGAGCTGCTGAGCAGGGCCAGCCCCACCTGAGAGGGCTGCTTGGGTCCCCTCGACCTCAAAGAAATGGCAGAAACTGAACATACAACTCACTATGACGCTCATCCAGCCTTGATTAAGAACAAAGGTCTGGAGCTGTGTTTCAGCCCAACCCAATGGGCCGTGATGGAGGATGGTCTTTCCCTGAGCCTTCCGTCTTTATCAATCAGCAGTCCGTGCCACCTGCCCTGGCACAGCTCCACAAGAACCATCCCAGACCTGCCAGAGAGCAGCATGTAAGACAAAACCACTGCCCCAAAGGCAGCCCCTTCAGAAACCGAGGTGAGGAGAGCAAAGTAACTTATGGGAGGCCAGAAGATTAGGACCCACGAGCCTTCGGTTGGGCTCGATGGGAGCAAACGAGCCCCAGAATGTAGGAATGATTACTAACAGACCATGTCCCAACCACATCCACAAGCTGGAAAAAATGTTGAATTAAATATGAAACAGGAAATGGAGATAAAGAGCTGTGCGCGCGCATGCATGCGCACGCACACACACACACACACAAACACACACACTCCTCTAGTTAGCACGGGGATGAAAGCCAGTGGTGGTGATTGTTAATTAGAAAGAGGGCTAACAGCTGCCTCCCAAGGCCACGGCGTTCATCTCTGCAGCACCAGGCCAGAGTCAACCATTGCAGCCCCAGGGTCGGGTGCCGTGTTATAAATGGCCACTGCTAGCCCATCAGGGTTTTCTAAGCCTGGCTTGGTTAACGGAAGAATCATGAAGAAAAACAAGGAAGAAGAGGAGGGGGTGGGGGAGGGAAAAGGAGAGGTTGAGGTCAAGGTCGAGGTCAAAGGGAAAAGCTGGACGGTGTATGGGTGAAGGCACCTGCAGCTTGAGAGAAATGGGTTCAACTCCTAGCTCTTCTATCGGACAGCTGAGTGACCGTGGACCTGCTTACACCGGTTCTCTTGGTTTCAATTTTCTTTGTCCAGCAAATGGAGAAGATGCAACAGGGTGGTGTTGCAAGGATTAAACGAGATGATGTATGACAAGCACTGGTTTGCCTGGAATATTCTAGGTACTCAAAAACTTACTACTAGCAGCAGTACGTGAATAATAGTGACTGCTACCATTCAATTAGTTGTATTATAACTCTTTAGTCACCTTAACCTGTGTGAGGCAGCCATTTCCTCCCCAATAAAACACAAGAAGCTAAGCTTTGGCCTACAGAGATTGATTTCAAAGTGTGGGAAGCATGCATGAGAGGGGAATAAGCAGTTGCTCATTTCATAAACAGATTATCCCCCCCCACCCCCACCCCATCATCTTCACCAAGAGTGAGATGTGGCCTCCTGAGTGGGAGTGTCCGGTAGGCTGTGCTTTAGGAAACAGCCCCGGCCCTTTCCCCCAGCCCTGTCCCCACCCATCACTGCCCTAAGCAGCATTTGATTTCAGCACAGACAACAATACGGGTCCCTGGATTTCCACTTTTCTCTTTACAAGTCTATGTGAGCAGGAAAAAGGGGGCTTGTTTCTTTCTAATACAAAAAAGATCACTTAAAAGTAATCATCATAATCAGGAAAGGGCTCCCCAGATCTCCAAGACCACTTCAACAGCGAGTGCATAGAACAGTGCTCAGCCGATAGTAGCCGCTCAGGGGCTCTGTTGAGTGGCCAAATGGATAAATGTGACCCAGTCCCCCACAGTGGCTACTCTTGAGGCACTCGCACTCCAGTGAAGGAGATAGAAACAAACAAATCGCCCCCCACACCTTACCAAGCTTTCAGATACAGGGACATCAAGGAATAACAAAAAGCAGTTAAATTATGGCCTCCAAATAAATTTCTGATTTTGTAAAATTAGTTTTGGGAAGAACTGAGTTTTCTTCTCTCCTTTCTCTGCCTCCCCGTCGCCTTTAGTCACATATTCTTACTAAGACATTGGATCTAAGACCTGGCACATAGCAGGTTCACAATAAATATTTGTGGAATAAAAACTAATTAAATGCATTTACTGCGATCAAGAGCTACACTGCCTGCCCAACACAACCGTCAGAGAAAGATGGTGGCAGAGCCCCGTGCAAGGCAACCTTAGAGTTTTCTTCCCTCGGCATCCTGTTCTGGGCCGTTTCCTCCTAAATGAGATCACAGGTCCAGACCTGCTTTGGAAGTGCAGCATTGCTGACTCACTCCAGCGATTCACGCCATATGTTTTAGAAAAGAACAGTCCACTTTTATTAGTAGGAGAGCAGTGCCAATATTTTACATTATGTGAGCATTTAGATGCCAGACCCCGAGCTGGATGGTTTATATTCAATATACCCTTTAATTCTCACAACAAGCCTATGAAGTAGGTTATATTATCCCCATTGTAAGGATAAAGCAACTACGGCTGAGAAAAGTGAACTTACTTGCCCACAGCCACGTAGCCAGTCTGTGAGTCTCTAGAAGGCTCTCTCAGCCCACCTCTCCAGCATCGAACAACTACGAAGTCCACCAGCTTCCTATCCCACCCAACTGTGTCCATTCCTCAAACACCTCTGACATTTGTTCAAGCACTTTCCTTGGCCTGGAAAGCCCTTCCTGACTTACCCACCATGTAAAGGCCTCCCTCATCCTCCAAGACTGTGCCCAAATACTCTTTCTTTCTGAAGCCTCCCCCACCAACCCCCACTGCCAAGGCAGAACAACGGCTCCCCTCTCTATGCCCTCAGTTCAGAGCAGCATGCCACAAACCCATTGCACTCTTGGGGCAGGTCAGGGTCCAGGGCCATGGCACCTCCAGCACCTTGCATGGACACCTGCCTGCCACACAGCAGAAACACAACAAATGTCCCATAATTAAGTAAAATGAAGCACATCCTTCCCCGAATAACAAAACAGAGAAGTAAACCCCCAACCTGGGGACATACCCTTTTTGGTCCCCTGTCTGCTCCCCAGGAAGTAGCTGACCAACAGGGTGAGGATGGGGACAGAAAGCAGAAAAGAGTTAGAATGACATTCTCCAAACAGCCCCGGGCAGGGTCCAGGCCCAGCATGAGCCAGCAGGCAGCCTCACCTTCCCTCCACAGGCCTTGTGGTAGGCAAGTTGCCAGTCAAGCCCAGATGGTTAAAGGCCGTCTGGGCTCTGGGTGGTCACCACCAGCTCTGCCACTGCTGTGGGCTCTCCAGGATCCCATTCCTTTTTTTTTAACAGGGAAGCCAGGAGAACAAGTTACCTCCTGGGCTTGTCTTCAGGCCCAAGGGCTTTCTCCCTGTGAGCACAAAGGCCATTCCTCCAGAAGTCCTAGCTTTTCTTATCTTACCAAGTAATTCTGAGCAGAGAGAAGGGGAGGATGGTGAGGAACATCTTCCCACTGACAGAACGTGGAAGGGCTGGACCCAGGGCCTGTGAGGGAGGCCCTGAGATCTTCCTGGATGGTGGGGATGGGGAGGAAAGGTGGGCGAGCTCTGCTTATCGCCTTCCAGCAGGAGAATGAACGAAGAGACATCTGGAAATCCCTTCCAGACCCCAAATTCTATGTTCTTTCTAGAGACTGAGTATATGGACCTGCGGCTCTGGTACCCATAATTTATTGTCCAGACCAAGATGTAAAATGAAGAAGGGTCAAATAGGCATAAACTGGGCCTGCCCCAGGCAAACTGAGATGTCTAGTCTTTCAACCTACAGGGCTGAGGACAGGGTACACTTCCCCAGAGTTCAGGTTTGCAAAGCCTCAAATTTTTCCAAAAGAAATGGCCACGTCTCAAAGAGATTTTAGCAAACCACTTCTCTGAGTAACATAATAAGATACATCATAAGTCATAATATACTCTGTCTTTTGCCTAATGTCTTCTGGTTTCTCCTGTAGATGCTAGGCACAGAGGTACACGCCTGGGGCCTCCTCTGAGCAGAGCAGATGCTCCCTAAGGAGAGGATGAGATAACACTAAATGGCCTGCTCTACTGAATGGTTGAGAGCAGTGCACCCCTTCTAAAGGGGAGGGGGAGAGCTGGGGGGAGGCGGGGCTGCTAACTTTCCCAGGTGGGAAAGGGGAAGGAATCTAGCTACTGAACACCAAGTAGAGCCCCTTTGGATAACATCCTTTGGGGTGCCCCTCCATGGCCCAGGAAGATGGGAGTCAGAGTAAGGGGGTGGTGCTTAATGTCCTTTCCCCAGCCCAGAATGTGAGCCCAGGCTCACGGCTTCCCTTTCTTCTTTCCCTCTGGCCCTAGGTTTCAGGGTAATCGGTCCCAGGCAAGGAGGGATAACTCTTTATAAATTCTAGATAATAAATGTAGAAGAAACAAAAATTAGAAAATCACTTTTGCAACCCCGATGAAATAACTGACTCAGGCAAGGAACATCAATGGGTGCACTGGTTTGGGGGTAACTGGATATTCTACATGGGACCAAAATATCACCTCACAAATTGTTCGCTGGTAGCAGTGCAGAAAAGGAGAATGTAAATTGACCCTGGCAGGATCAGGTAGGAACCCCTTACCTCCAGATCAACCTCGGCCCCAGGCACAAAGGGACCCACCAGACAAGATGAACTCTCTGCTTTGGGGCAATAAAAGGTGTGCAGTGTCACCACACCTGAATCTAATCAAGTCCTACGTCTAACTTCGGCTTATGGGAAATGTAGCTGATAGGGAAGAGGTTAAACACCACAAGTCAACAATCAGACCATCCCAGAAGGTGGGTTTATGGGCAACCTACCTGGTTTCTTCGATAAGCCCCTGTCATGAGGATGAGGAGAGGTGAAGAGGGAAGTTCTAAAATAAAAGTGTCTCAAAAGCCTTAACAGGGCGCCTGGGTGGCTCAGTTGGTTAAGCGACTGCCTTCGGCTCGGGTCATGATCCTGGAGTCCCGGGATCGAGTCCCACATCGGGCTCCCTGCTCGGCAGGGAGTCTGCTTCTCCCTCTGACCCTTTTCCCTCTCGTGCTCTCTATCTCTCATTCTCTCTCTCTCAAATAAATAAATAAAATCTTAAAAAAAAAGCCTTAACAACCAGATACAGTATGTGGTCGTGATTTGAATAAACCAGCTATAAGAGATATTGTTAGAACAACTGGCGACATTTGAATGTGGATTGGAATTAGACGATATTAAGGTATTAACACAATTTTTTTAAGTTGTTATATACAGTGTTGAGGTTATTTGGGAATACATTTCTTAGAGATGCAATATTTAGAGAAATGTCGTGATGTTTCCAATATACTTTAAAACACATCAGTAAAAAAAGATCCAGCAAAGATGACCAAATATCAATGATTGTTCAGTTTAGGTGGTGAACTTATATAATGTACCTAGAAGAGCTGGTTTCATAACGACAGTAAGTAGAAGGGTGGTTACGAGGGCTAGGGGTGGGGTGGGAAATGGGGAGTCAGTGTTTAATGAGCACAGAGTTACAGTACGGGATGATGAAAACATTCTGAAGATGGAGGGGGCCAGTGGTTACACAACATTGGGAATGTACTTAATGCCACTGAATCGTACACTTAAAAATGGTTAAAAGGGCTGATTTTGTTTTGCGTACTTTCTTTTTTTTTTATGTTCAGTTAGCCAACATATAGTACATCAATAGTTTTTGATGTAGTGTTCATTGATTCATTAGTTGCATATAACACCTAGTGCTCATCACAACACGTGCCCTCCTTAATACCCATCACCCTGTTACCCCATCCCCCGGCCCCCTCCCTTCTATAACCCTGTTTGTTTCCTGGAGCCCAGAGTCTCTCATGGTTTGTCTCCCTCTCTGATTTCTTCCTGTTCAGTTTTCCATCCCTTCCCCTATGGTCCTCCGTGGTATTCCTTATGTTCCACGTATGAGTGAAACCATATGAGAATTGCTTATCTCTGCTTGACTTACTTCACTTAGCATAATCCTCTCCAGTCCCATCCATGTCGATGCAAATGGTGGGTATACATCCTTTCTGATGGCTGAATAATATTCCATTGTATATATGGACCACATCTTCTTTATGCATTCGTCTGTTGAAGGACATCTCGGCTCCTTCCACAGTTCAGCTATTGTGAACATTGTTGCTATGAACATTGGGGTGCATGTGCCCCTTCTTCTCACTACATCTGTGTCTTTGGTACTAGTAAATACCTAGTAGTGCAGTTGCTGGGTCGTAGGGTAGTTCTATTTTTTTTTTTTTTAAAGATTTTATTTATTTATTTGACAGAGAGAAGGGTAGCTCTATTTTCAACATCTGAGGAACCTCCATACTGTTTTCCAGAGTGGCTGCACCAGCTTACATTCCCACCAACAGTGTAAGAGGGTTCCCCTTTCTCCACATCCTCGCCAGCATTTGTTGTTTCCTGCCTTGTTAATTTTTGCCATTGTAACTGGTGTGAGGTGGTATCTCATTGTGGTTTTGATTTGTATTTCTCTGATGCCGAGTGATGTTGAACACTTTTTCATGTGTCTGTTGGCCACTTGGATGTCTTCTCTGTAGAAATGTCTGTTCATGTCTTCTGCCCATTTTTTGATTGGATTATTTGTTCTTTGGGTGTTGAGTTTGATTATGTTCTTTTTAGATTTTGGGTACTAGCCCTTTATCTGATACGTCATTTGCAAATATCTTCTCCCATTCTGTCGGTTGTCTTTTGGTTTTGTGGACTGTTTCCTTTGCTGTGCAGAAGCTTTTTATCTTTATGAAGTCCCAATAGTTCATTTTTGCTTTTATTTCCCTTGCCTTTGGAGACAAGTTGCTGTGGCTGATGTCACAATAAAAAAACCTTAGGTTGTGGGTGTTCATTTTACTACTACTATTCTTTCCACCTTTTCATAATGAATAATTTTTTTTAAAGATTTTACTTATTTATTTGACACAGAGTGAGAGCGCACAAGCAGGGGGAGCAGCAGAGGGAGAGTGAGAAGTAGGCTCCCCGCTGAGCAGGGAGCCCCACACGGGGCTCGATCCCAGGACCCTGGGATCATGACCTGAGCCGAAGGCAGACGCTTAACGACTGACTCCCCCAGGCGCTTTATTTTTTTTAAGATTTTTATTTATTTATTTGACAGAGAGATATAGCGAGAGGGAAACAAGCACAGGGAGCTGGAAAGAGAGAAGCAGGCTCCCTGCCAAGCAGGGAGCCCGATGCATAACGAATAATTTTTTAAAAAAGACAAAATAGTGGGGCGCCTCGGTGGCTCAGTTGGTTAAGCACCCGATTCTTGATTTGGGCTCAGGTCGTGATCTAGGGGTCCTGGGATCGAGCCTCACCCCAGGTTCTGCACTCGCTGCGGAGTCTGCTTGAGGATTTCTCTCCCTCTCCTTCTGCTCCCCCCCACTCTAAAAAAATAAATGAAAAAAATCTAAAAAAAATTTTAAAAAGACTAAATATCCCTCTGGTGACTCTGATGTCACCTTGTCTTTTTTCTGCTCCTGGTTTTATGCTAAAGCTTTCTAAAAGCCAGCAGAAGGCCAAAGCACTTATTTTTAAAATCCTCCTTTATTACTTAAAAGTAAATCTGAAAAAAAAAAAAAAAAAAGTAAATCTGAAGGGCTAATCCCTTTCTGGACCTCCACAGAGTCTGGCTCAGAGCAGAATGGAGAAGGTCGGTTCGAGAAAGAGCCAGTGCCTGATTAGAGAAGATAAAGGTACTTACGTGGCTGGAGTCCTGAGAAGTCACACCCTGTTCTGAGCGCTCACTACAGTCTGGCAGGATTCTAGGGCAGCTCTCCAGATACGGTGAGGTCAGCAGCAGCATCCACCAGCCTCAGAGAAGTTAAGTAACTTACCCAAAGTTGCTCAGCTGATGTGCAATACATTTTTAACAGGCATTTTAGAAAGCAGAGCCTGGGTTAACCACCCTCCCTACAACCCCCAAGCTTTCCTGTCTCCTTCCCTAAAAAGAGGGTGGGGCTGTAATATCCACCCCCACTCCTGACACAGGGTTCAAGACTGGTTGATTGATCAATCTTAAAGGCACTGATCACTACTTAACCACGATCTCTGAACTGGGTGAGGCCATGCAGGAATCAGAGAAAGAAACCTGGTCTCTGGCCTAAAAGCACATACAATCCATTTATGACGACACACTGAGAAGCATAACTAGCAGAAATAACATTTTAGATTGTATGGCTCCTACACCCACACTCCTTTTGCACGTGGTTCCCCCTTCCACTATACTCACACTGCACCGTGATGACCTACTTTAAGAGGATCTTCTACCTTTGCTGTTTAGTGACTCTGGGCTCCTCAAGCTCAAGATCTTACATTGTTTTTATACACTCAACACCTACAGTGCTGCCGAGGGTAGACAGGGTGTGGGCAATACTGAATGCAGGTGGGAAAGAGAGTGACTAGGTGTGCAGAGGAAATCATCCCAATGCCCACCTTATCTGCCAAGACCTCTTCTTTCCTCTCCGCCCTCCCTGCACCCCAATCATTCCAGAATCCCTCCAGATGACCTGGGTTCCCTCCACCTCCTCCCCAGCTGTGGGAGAGGTGCTATCACTCCTGACGGAGTCATGCACACAGACGCTAAGGGCTCTGCTAGAATCTCCAGGTCCAGGGCGCCTGGGCGGCTCGGTCGTTGAGCGTCTGCCTCCGGCTCAGGTCATGGTCCCGGGGTCCTGGGATCGAGCCCCGCATCGGGCTCCCTGCTTCTCCCTCTCCCGCTCCCCCTGCTTGTGTTCCCTCTCTTGCTCGCTGTGTCTCCCTCTGTCAAATGAATAAATAAAATCTTAAAAAAGACCACCATCATCATCTGCAGGCCCGGCCTGCCTAGCTGCTCTGTCCGTAGGCAGGTGGGCATCTTAGCAGCACTCGTCCCTATTTTCCCCAGTCCCTGGCTTCTAGTCAAACCAATTTTCGATGGCGAATCATGAGGCAGAAGGCATCCCCTGGCTACAACCCAACCCTGAGACCTGGGGAAGGGGACAACAATAGCACCAGAACGCCCCCCAGCCCAGAGATGAAGCTTCGTCCGTTCGCACAGCAGCACTTAGCAGGGCTCCTGCAAGGAGGAGCAGGTCCTCCTTGACCTCCTGGGTCAAGCCTGCTCTCTTAGCAAGTCCCCTGGGACACAGAGCTGGGCCAGTATATGGGTTCAGGTGCCAAGTGCATGGGTTTCCCCAAGTGTCCCTAGGAGGCAAGTAACCCGTTGCAGCCCTGGTACAACTGTCCTTCTGACAAGGGGGTGGGTAGGCAAACGAGAGTCTTAGTAATAGCAGCTGCTCCCAAGGAAACATCCACGCCCGACGTCTGTGTCTCTGTGGGCTGGGATTTTTCAGTGTGGGCGGCACGCTCATTGCCACATTTTCCTCCTTCCTTCCCAAAGATGGCACTGAAAATGCATGATTTCCAGGGTCCAATGTGGCTGTGATGACTCCACAGTTTTCTTACTCAGACATGCACCGAAAATGCATGATTTCCAGGGTCCAATGTGGCTGTGATGACTCCACAGTTTTCTTCCTGTATGCTACCCATTGACACAGTTTTTAGATCCTACAACATGCATATACTGCCAAGTACGTTCTTGCCTTCCAAAGCCTTTTTTTCATTTTGGTCACTCAGATCAAAATGATTAGCATCACAGGCAAAATTTGAAGGCTGAAAAAAATTTTGAAAAGTACAAAACTGGAATTCCATCCTTGTGTGTGTGTGTGTACGCATATGTTTTTTGTTTTTGAGGTGGAGGGGAGACAGAATCTTAAGCAGGCTCCCACCCAGCGTGGGGCTCGATCTCACAACACTGAGATCATGACCTGAGCCAAAATCAAGAGTCAGATGCCCAACCAACTGAGCCACCCAGGCGGCCCTGTCCTGGTATGATTTTACAACTATACTTCAACTCTTTGGAAAGCATACTCAAATTTTTAATTGAAGGTTATGTACTTACACTCAAGATATTCGAACTAAAAGATTCATTTCAGGACAGTACATATTTGAAACTGCATACTACCCCAAGATACACACACTCAACGTAGACCCCTTAGTTCTTCCTGTTGTGACAAATTCATACAAAACCATGCAGACAAGGATGCTACCAGGACTTGCCCTCTCCACCCACCCTTGCACCCCCAGCTTTTTGCAAAGCTAGTTGTCTAAATACAATGGCATTTTTTACAATGACCTTATTTTGTCCTGCCTATCAACTATAATTAAGTTATATATACAAACCCGCCTAGCTAGAAAGCTTTTATAAATGCATCATAATGAGGCAGTGTGGCATAATGGTTTGGGGCAGGTTCGAGAGTCAGACCTGGGCTGGAATCCCAGCTCTACCTTCCCAGCTGTACAGCCTTGGGCAAGCGACTGAACGTTTCTCTACATGAGGTTCCTCTCCTGGAAAATGGAGACAATAATGTGCCTCAGCCTGATACTCAGTAGGTGCTCCGGACACATGCATTGCTTATTTTGTTCTGTTTGTCCTGACCTTGAGGTTTTCCCTAATTGCAATCCCCTGCTGAAAATATCAGAGAGAGAGAACACATGGGCAGAACAAATGGGTAAGCAGTCAGCATAACCTTGGGGGCCAACTTCACTGGTGATCGAACTATATTTTAGCATCACAAACTTTGATTTGGCATGGACCCACCACTTAGGCCCAGAGGATCATAGACACCCAGGCAGGGATTGAAGACTCTTCTTCCAAGCTCTCATGCAGTTCGACATTTCACTGCCCTCAGCAAAACACCACCTTGAAAGCCATGTCATCCCGAATTAGCCTCAGCTTCCACAGCCAATATCTCCTCAGCACCAGGGAAGGACCAGCTTTGCCCTTACCGGAGGATTACTCTCTCTGTTGTCCTCAAGGTGCCTACCCGCTAAGGGGGCAACTGTCTGAGAAACCTAAAGTCTCCTCCCCTTCAAAGCAGCGGTAGGTGCTGGGCGCCTGGGTGCCTCAGTTGGTTGGGCAACTGCCTTCGGCTCAGGTCATGATCCTGGAGTCCCGGGATCGAGTCCCACATCGGGCTCCCTGCTCGGCGGGGAGTCTGCTTCTCCCTCTGACCCTACCCCCTCTTGTGTGCTCTCTCTCTCTCTCTCTCAAATAAATAAATAAAATCTTTAAAAAAAAAAAAAAAAGCAGGGGTAGGTGCTGCTGAGCTCCCCTGGGCAGTCTCCAACCAACCGACACCCGCCTTTCACAACCCAATAGTCCGGGCTAATGGAAGAGGGGAGCAACAGGAACCAGGACGCAGCCGACACATTCAACAACAGGAGATGCTTAAACTGTGGTGCTGTCAGGTGATGGAATACAATTCAGCCACAAATGATTGTAACTCAAAACGATGAAAAAAGATGCTCAAGATAGACTGACACAAAAACCAGGCGAAAAATCGTTTGTACCGTGTAATGCGGTTTGAAAGTTTTAAAAAATCCTTTCCCGCGCATATGTGTTTCTGTATCCGACATCAAAAACATGGAAGAAAATAGACCAAGATGTTCGCAGGGGCAAACCGTGCGTGGTGGAATTAGGGGCAAGTATCTTGTTCTTAGTTTTTCTTATCAACAGTATTTTCAATAACGCCCATGCCTTACATCTGGAAAGAGGAGGAAATTAAAAGACATTAAGAATGGCCTCATTCTTAATGAGAATGGCCAACTCTAGTCTCTCTCTGGCTGGGTCACATCTTAGAAGAGACGAACGCGGACACCACTTCCGTGCCCCCCACATTCGTCTTTCCCCGCGCTTGCATGTGTGCGCGCGCGCCTGCGTGCATGCGTACGTACGGATGTGCGTGCGTGCGTGCGTGCGTGCGTGCCACTACCGTTCCTTCTCAGTGGCGGTGAATGCGTTTCTCGACAGCAGAGGGGGCGCGTCTCAGGGCCAGGAGGGTCCTGGCAGGAGGCACTTTCTAGCACGTCCCGACATGTGTTTCCAGTAACGCTGTTTGGGGCCGCTTTTTTCTCTTATCGCTCCTCCCGTGACCTTTGCTGGTTACAGGCTTACTGGCTGGAGCCAGGTGGATTTGTTTGATTTTTGTTGATGGTTATTAGGAAGAGGAAGTGCCAGAAGGGATTACCTCAAGTTTAAACCTATTTCCAGCAGAGTCCTGGGGCCTTTAATTACACATCTCGGGTCTGTTTGGTAAAGAAGTGGTCAAAGATGTGCTTTTTATCTCCCTCGGAATCTCCTGCGACTGGCAGCATTCCATTTGTGCCTGGTGTTCCTGTAAACTCAAGCCACAAGCTTCTGGTGGGAGGAGGGGTGGGGGTGGAGAATGGGATATGAAGTTGAAAGCTGGCGAGAGACATTTTTTAAAGCACCCTACCTGGGAGTCCTGGGTCAAGCCATGCCATTTTGGAGGCCAGACAGCAGAGAAAGACTAGGAGCTGCACCCCCCAGGAAGCTGAAATTTTGGTTTGGGGACCAGACATACTGCAGCTCCCAGAGAAGTGTCCAGGGTCAGCTACTGCTGAACCACAAGGATGAGGACAGTCACAATGCTAAATGCCCAGCCCATTCCAAGAGCAGACTTTTCTTTATTTCTTGCCGATTTTCCCCCACATCTTGGTATTGAAATACTAACAGCTGCAGTCACCATGTGGGCAGGCAATCACTGTGTCTGGGATGATCAAGATAGCAGATCAGCTGTGGGGCAGCTACAGGCCACTTTTCTGCTACAGGTGGGTCTAGTTAGAGAGATCAGAGGACCCACTGGTCCTCAGAAAGAACCCTTCCCACTCTGATTTCTCCAGGCCAGTGAAAGAAGACAGACTTCAGGGATGCACATCCCTCAGGGCATGAGTATGCTGCCATCCTTTGTCTTACTTGCTGGTTAGAGAGATTGCCAAATTACAAAATTGCTAAAAATCCAAGACTGGGAAGTTTAACACATAAAATGCAACTTTATTGGAGCAAAAAATTGTGGGTGCTTGCTTACTCAGGGTCTTACTTCATTTTTGGTATATACAGTGAAGTCAGGAAATTTAGCTGCTTGTATTAAAGACACAGCGATGTAGGTCAGATGCACACACAATTTCAGACAATAAGATTCCAACTCTCCCTTTAATTTAGGCCCCAGAGGCAATGGAATTTAGGGAGGAACATTTGGTTAGGATGGAAATAGGAACAACTGGAGTTTAGTCAGAGGCCTCTTTCATCCTCGACTGGAATCCTTTACCACCCAAACTCTGCCCATGGCAAGACTGTCTTTCATAACCCCCAGTATCCCAGCAAATCCCTTCAGCAGGAGCACATAGCAATGGAGTACAGATTCTCGCCCCAGTCCCTGGAATCCTTCAACCCCCTCAAGGCTCGCTAAGTAATAGTCTTTTTCTTGGCCCTGTAGCTGTCTTATTAGAGCCCTGAAAGACAGAGTGTGGTCTCCACCAGGAGAGTGCCTTCCGTGTTGCCCAGCCCCTCCCTGAAGCTCCCAGCACCACTCTCCATGAGGCCAGGGCCTGGGCAGGAAGGCCTCCTGGGGTGGAGATGTAGAGGCTGTTTTAGTTTGCCCACAATTCCGCGGCAGTAGAGACATGCAGCCTTTGCATCTTACATCAGGACTGTTGAATGTACAGTATGAATACACCGATGGTGCCTAAAATGATGCTGGTGGGACATAAATTTCCCATGTTAATGGTTATGTACTTATTTTAGTGTCAACTCAAGAAAAATGAGATTAGCACATCAGTGGTTATTTCATGGATATTGATTAGGATGAGGGTAAGTAATAAATTCAATAACATTTAATAAAAAATGTTAATTAAATAGTAATTCAATAATACTGGTGATATATAAATAGGGCAACATGCATGAAGCTGATTTTTAGGTGGATGAAGTTTGGGACAATTCTGTGCCAGTTAGAGTTAACCAACATGTATGAAAAGCTCAGACATGTATACTAAAACACTAGGGATAGCTGTCCACCGTGCTAAGAGCTTTGGAATCGGAAAGCCCAGGGTCAGATGCTAGCTCTATCTTTAAGTTAGCTCTGTGATCTTGGACACATCACAACTCTTTAAGCCTCAGTTTCTTCATCTGTAAAATAGAAATGACAATTCTTATGTGATTGTTCTAAGAATTAAATGAGGTAATCCTTTAAAAGTGGCTAGCAGAGCCCTTGGCATAGAGAGCAAGTTCCTGGGAGGAATGATGATTATAAATGCAAAGGACTCATTTCTAAAGCAGGCTGCCCATATATCTGTCCTGAAGATTTCCTTCCAAGAAAATGTAGCCCAAAAAGTACAGGAACATTTAGCCCTTTGGGTCATGGATCTACTCCCAGGCAAATGTGTGCACACACACTTAGAAACGCCAAAACTGCATACAATTTTAGGCATTCACAGTTGACACCACCTTTAGCCACTTCCTGAGCTGACTACAGCCCTGGGAAACAGATGGAGAGCCAGGGTAACAGGAAGTCTCTCCACTACTTCTGCCGCAGGGCGCCCTGGAGTCATCCTAGCTTCTGGAGTCATCCTAGTCTTCTAAAGCAGACTGCGGTTCTCTCTGGGGCCTCTTAATACACAGGGCAGCACAGCTTCATTCTCTACACGGGCAGAATGCAAATAAGGTGCTGAGAACCCACACAAACCCCTATACTCGGTAACTGGCTTTTTCTTGTTCTCCTTGTTATACAGCCTGGCCTTGCAATTTTTAACTCAGCGCTGATGGGGCTGGGTAAATTCAAGTGACTAGCAAATGTACATGGAAAACTGTGGGCCCCGATAAGCTGCTGATATGGTGTGCCTGCGCTTCCGCCTGTTCTATTTAAACACTGATAGACCCTTCGGCAAACAAGAAACCTTTTGTGCTCTGAGCATCCACAACTGCCACCCGGAGTCCATTCTGGACATGACCATGGCTCAGAGTAGGCAGAGTGGGGGTGGGGAAGGGGCAAACTTTTCCTGCACTTTATCAGATAAATGCACAGAGGTAGGACCACTCTGATCTTCATTCCTGGGGTTCCAAATCTTTCTCCCTAACCCTTGCCACACCTCGCAGAGACCTCTCAAAAAGTGAGCTGGAGAGCATGTTTTTCTAGAAAATTTACTGCTTATCCTTCAAGGAAGACATATGGGCTGGTTCAAGTCATGACCCACACACATCACACAAGTGAGTAAGAGATGAATAACTCAGCTTACAAAGAAGCAATGAGAGGAAAGCCAGAGAGTTTACTGCATGCACTAATATAAACCAAAAAGGGAGTCAGGGTTGGGCCCAAAAAAACTCCATGAAAATCAGAATGCCATGGAGCCTGCGGACAGGTGTTGTTTCTAACAACCATTGGAGTTTTGGGTTATTTAGTAGACAGTTCGTAAATAGTTGAATTTGAATTTCTTTCTTGAATATAACATGGGATTAGAGCACTACTTCTCGAAGCCTCGTTCTCCTGGATCAGCAGTTTGGGCGTCACCTGGAAGCTTGTTAAAAATGCAGAATCTTGAGCCCCAGACTAGACTTCCTAAACCAGAATCTACATTTTAACAAGATCCTTAGGAATTCATGTACATGTTACAATTTGAGAAGCACTGGCTAGAGTATTTATAAAGCCTCTATAAAGGTGTATGAAAGGGTAGTCAAAGATCATAGATTGTTTCCTCTCACATTTGCGGCAGATCTTAACCTTAACATCAAGTCTTAAAAATTCATGTTCCGGGGGCCTGGGTGGCTCAGTCGGTTAAGCGACTGACTTCGGCTCAGGTCATGATCCTGGGGTCCCGGGATCGAGTCCCACATCGGGCTCCCTGCTCAGCGGGGAGTCTGCTTCTTCCTCTGACCCTCTTCCCTCTCGTGCTGTCTCTCATTCTCTCTTTCTCAAATAAATAAATAAAATCTTTAAAACATAAATAAGTAAATAAATAAAAATTCACGTTCAATTTTAAGGGATGAGATTAATAACAATAAACCTGTTAATATAATAAATTTTGCTTTCAGCAATCAGTTCTCAAATCTAAGTGAAGAAATATTTCTCACGAATCCTTCAATATATATGACACTGCTTGGGCAACTTCAAACACCCTTCTCTGACATGAAGACAGAATTATTCTTAGCAGTCCAAGACTACATACTCCTCCCATGAAGGTTCACAGCTGTACACATGAGAATTAGTGCAATTTTAAGAGGTTAAAAAAGTACTCCAGATTTAGCACTATTGACAGAAGGCAGAGTTTTAAAAATCAGCTTTGAAATAATTCTGTAATGAACATAGATTACCTTTTGGGGGGGAAAGAGAAGGGGGAAGAAGTATCAATTAGTGGCCAAGAGTGTCTTGCACTCTTTGCTGTGTGACAATACCCAATTTAGTGGACCTCTCTGAGTCAGCTCCCTCAGTATAAAATCAGGATAATAAAATAAAATGGGAATAACTTGTTGAATTTTTGTAGGATTAAAGGATATAATGCATGACAAGCAGTTAATAGCATTTGGACACAAAAGTACTGAATAAATGTAAGCTATTAATAGGCAGTTAGTAATGAAATACTGTCTCAAGATGTCCCTTTGCTTAATTGGAGAGAGCAGAGACCCCTGGATCTTGTCCTGTCTCTGTGCAGTACTCGTTCTAGGAGCCTGCAAAATCACTGCATTTGAGCCATGGCTAGAAAGATTCAGATCATCAGCTAGGCCTGCTTCACTGACTTAGAGGGAGAGTAAAAAACTCTCTGGTACCAGCTAGGGAGGCCGAGGCCAACGTCAACATGTGAGAACCAGCGGACATTTCGGGCAGCTGTGGAAGGGTGGATGTTCTGTGCCTCCGGGCCAGAATCCCTCCACTGCCACCTCCAATGAAGCAGAGTTGGCAAGCTAGGAGCCCTGGGGGAAGAGAAAGGAAGAGTGGATAAAGAGGGAGCAGAAGAATAAAAAGAGGGGACAGAAGAAGGTGCACTCACAGAAGGGGCAGGTGTTACATCACTATTTGGAGTTCATGCTCTGACAGCACAAAAGTAAATCAGTCTCGGCCTCCCCACGTAAGAGCTCTAAGGGGCACATCAGTTAACCTTCCTGAGCCTCCCTTTTTTTTAAAGTATAAAATAAGGATAATAGTACTACCTACCTCAAAGGTTTAGGAGGGCAATTAAATGAGGTAATGTGCCTAAAGAATGAAGCAGCTTACTTGGCACATGGTAAATGCTCGATACATGGGACCTATTACAGTCTATCTATGATAGGCACCTATAGCACAACAATAATATACATATTTACTCTAAATTTAATCCCTGGAGACTAAGAATTTGATTTAATGTGATTTTCAGATGTATAGAGAACTGGATCTCTTTTAGACATCCCATCAATGAAAGACCATAAGCTTTTATTGTAAGTGTTACAAAAGCCTAGTTATTCTCCTTAGCAAAAGAACAGTGGAAAGAGCTATTAGAAGTTGGCTTAAAAAACCCCGCCATGTCAGATTCATTAGAACTAGGTGAAAAGCAGGAAAAGGCGAGGGCATCTCCAGGACAGCAGAAATTTAATGTCTGACATACGCAGAATGGCTTAATAAGCGACCTCATTCCACTGGACTGTACCAGGCTAGGACTACCGAAAAGGTTAAAGTGATAAATATATAAAAGCAAGACTGAGAAAGAAAAAACAGTTGATTGGGGAGGGGGTAGTGGAGTAGAGGTGACTTTTAGATTTGTTGACTATTTTTTGCAAAATCAGGGTATTTTTTGAAACCCCTGTAAGATCAAGGGAGAAAGAACAGTATGATGGTCCAACAGCTTCAGGCAAAGTGAGGAATGAGTTGGGGCACTCACCCAGGGCAGTGGTTTTCCAACCTTTTCTTTCAGCTAGACATTTTGTAAACAAAATCTTATTGATACTCCAATCTATGAAGCAGATAAAATAGTGCTGTTATTCGGTTTATTTATATGTTCAATTTTAATCCTTGCTCCACTTAGGTCTGTAAATGAGAGCACAAATATCTACACAGGTTGAATATACATTGAATGAGGATATTTAATTTTTTTTTTAATGGTTAAAGATGTTTTTAGAAGATAAAATTCCAGGGGCGCCTGGGTGGCTCAGTCGTTAAGCGACTGCCTTCGGCTCAGGTCATGATCCCAGGGTCCTGGGATCAAGCCCCTCATTGGGCTCCCTGCTCCGTGGGAAACTGCTTCTCCCTCTGCCACTCCCCCTGCTTGTGTTCCTGCTCTCACTGTGTCTCTGTCAAATAAATAAATAAAATCTTAAAAAAAAAAAAAAAAAGATAAAATTCCAGTTGGAAGCTTGCGGGATCCCAGTGTTTCCTAGAAGGTAGTTCAGAAACATCGACAGGATTCTAAAACCTGGGGCTAGCCAACTGTCAGGTGCTTTTCCATACAGACCTGAAGCTCACCACAGCTTCCTGCAGCAGTCATTTCAGTTCCTGTCAAGTGAGGAAGAACAGTGAGCAGAGGACACCTCATTGTCTCCTATTTAATGACAAACCAAACTCACACAGAAGGGACATGAGAGTTGAGCCCATGGTTATTTTTTTTTTTTTAAGATTTTATTTATTTATTTGACAGAGAGAGAGATAGTGAGAGCACGAACACAAGCAGGGGGAGTGAGAGAGGGAGAAGATGTGGGACTCGATGCCAGGACCCTGGGATCATGACCTGAGCCGAAGGCAGACGCTTAATGACTGAGCCACCCAGGCACCCGAGCCCATGGTTATTGTGACCCGGGCCACATCTGTGAGAAACTCTCCAAATCCCAAATAAGAGGAAAAGACAGATGGGTCGTACCTCTACCACCCACGGGCACTGAGGAAGTAAATCAAAACCCATGACTTTCTGGTTAGGTGGGGTAGAGGTCAATGGCCAAGGAAGGCAGAAAGTAACTAGGGTTGGCGTGGCCCAGGGGAGGCAGAGAAAAAGAGGCAGAAGGTGGCTAGAGAAAATGGCCCTATCTCTGGTCGTAGAAAAGAGATATGTAGGAATTTAGGACCTGAAAAGGCCAAGAGAAGTAGAGTCATCGAGGAAGGACTGGAAAGCTTGTAGGGGGAGGTGCAGGGAGGCTGGCAGAGAGGATATGTGAAGAGTGGGGAAAGTAGCAAAGAATTTAAGGCAAGTGCAAAAAGAAACAAGGAGAAGTTCAAAGGACGCTTTGAAGACCTAAATCCACACAAAGATAGTGTATGGGAAATCTTGACATAAAATACAAACGGCCCAAGAAAAAAGGAGGCCAGAATCTCAGCCTGTAGAACTCAGGAAAGGAAACGAGAATCAGAGTTTATTGGATTTATAGAGTGTTTTGATGTGACTGAGTGTTGAAAGATTATTTGCCAGGGGGAGGGAGGTTTCGGTTGCTTGGTGGCAAAGAACGCTCAATAATCCCTTTTATGGTAATCTGTGAGGATCAAATGAACATGTATACAAATAGAACGCACTACATAAACACATGATGATATTACCAGAAAAGCAAGGGTAAGTCACATTCTCATCTGGGCAGCAGGAATTTAGGAAGGAAAAGAGCGGTCTGATTTATCAGGGATGGTCTAATGACAGCCTTGAGGAAAGAAAGAGGAAAGGCAGAACTTAGGGTAGCCACGTGGTCCTGAGAAGGGAATGAATGCCCTTGGTTTGAATTATAGGTTTGGGTTTTTTGTGTCCTGCCCTTGGATCCAGTGCTGTAGCTGGTTGCAGAGCTGCCGGGCACTTTACCTACATTATCCCATTTAAAACTAAAAACAGCTCCGTGAGAAAATATTCTGGAACGCAGGTTAGGAAAACAAAGTTTGGCTAGGGCAACTGAATGACCTAGATTGCAGGAGTGAGGGTTCAAGCCCTGGCCCAGTGGATTTGGGCCTGCACCTCCCTTTGCAGCTGGTTTTCCAGGTCCCTGAAATGTACCCCCCACCCCACCCTTGTTGGCTCTTTGGGCAGCGGGGACTTCCCCAGGTGGCAGCAATCTCTCTTTCCTTGGACGGTATTTGGTTTTACGAAGATCTTTAGTGCCCTTCCGGGTAAAAATAATATTAGAGGCAGGTAAATGTAACTTGAAAAGTGTAAAAAACTTCTTCTACCACTATGCAAGTAAGCCAGAGAAAATGATGAGTTATTGAGATTCCTGGACAGGAAAGCACTGTCTTATATCCCACCCAGCCCTCACCCTCGACCAGAAGCTCCCCGCAGCCAGGGGCTCTCTTCTACAAAGCCTGCATGCGTGACAGCCGGTACAAGGTCATACACATCATAATCAGCTAGTAACTTTTTAGCCAATGAAGGCCTAAAACATCTGTATCCGAGAAACCGGAACAGTTCAGCTATGCAAGATGACTAAGTCCTAGCAGTCTACTATAACAGCATAGGGCCAGGAGTCAACAACACTGTATTGTGCACTTAAAATTTTGCTAAGAAGGTAGATCTTATGTTGTGTTATCACCAAAAAAAGGAAAAAAAACCCCAAAAAACAAAGAAAACCCCAAAACCCAAAAACAAAAAGATGACGATGATAAAAAGGGCAAAAAGAAAGTTTGGGAGGTGCTGGATATATTTAAATATAGATTATAGATTATAATAATTAGCAGGGCAGGAAGAAACTTTTGGAAGTAATGGATGTTTATGGCATCTGAATGACTTCTCTCCGAACTCAAGTTGTTTACATTAAATATGTACAGCTTTTTGTATGTCAATCATATCTCAATAAAGTGGTTTACAACAAAAAAGCCAAGGCGCAAGTATTTACACTTCATAAAAGTAGAACTTTCCTTTCAAAAGTACAGCTTTATCACATCGGACACAGGGGACTGAATTTCATGCATCATTCTCTCGGAGGGGCTAGAACACCGTAGACGGAGGTGAAGCCAAGGCCGCTTGAAAAGTGAAGATGCAGGGAGGGTCTCTGGGCTTCTCTTCAGCTGTCTCTTGTCACCCAAAGCAGTGCTCTGGAGGGCCAGCTTAGAGAAACTTATGACCTCTATTTGGCCTTGTGTTCCTAAAAATTTTATGGGAATGTCACTAATAAACTAAGTGTTTAAATGCTTCACCATCTAGTTAAAAAATAATAACTGCTACTGGGACTGACTTACACTACATATTTTCTGCAGAACATATTTATTTACCTTTCCAATAAAATACACCTGGCAATAAATAAAAGGCAGTAAAAGTATCCATGGCTTGCTATTAAAACTTGGTATGTTTTAATGACAACTTTTAGTATACTGGTTTTGGATGGATCAGGTATTATTTGAAAAAAAAGCACCTAATTAGGAAATGATTGAGATTGGCACTGAGATACAAACACAATAATCTGTCCTAAGTACAGTGTCTATATTGTTAATATCTCTGACATTTAAATTATGTCTCCCCCTGTAATATCAGACGGCACTTTAAAACGGTCAATATATTTCTACCAATGAGTCACTTGTATAAAATTGCCACTAAAAACACATTAGTCTCTTTGGCTTTTTGTTTTTTTGTTTTTCTTTTTAATGTAAACTAGTCTAGTGAATTTAGTTCATCACACTCTTTTAAAAAAAGGCTACAGTGAGGGGGGAAAGAGTTTTTGGAATTTCAGGGACTTTTTTCTTTCTTTTTTGTAAAGAAAACCTCTCAAGAGGGTATCCAACCGCTTCTTGGAGACATAATCATATGTAAAGAAAAGTGACCTGAATAAAGGAGGAATTAAAAAAAAAATCCTTAGTCACTCTTTAAATTTATTCTTCAATTTAGGCCAATCCTCTTTTATGGGGAGCTCCTGGCAATTAGCTAGCAATTTTATCCTGTGAGTCTAAAGGATTAAAGCAGGACCGAAGAACAAAAGGAACCGATTTGCTACCCTCTTCCATCAAGTCCTTTCTTAACAAATCAGACTTCATTTCCTCTAGGGCCCTCCTTACCCACCTAATCTGCTTTCTTTCTTCCTCCCCGTGGTCCCTTAGGGGAAGGATTCGGAAAGGTAACATTAGCTAATGCCACCTAAACAAAATTCCTTCAGAATATACAAAGGTTTGAAAATGGCTTCAGAAACTAGAGGGTGCTTTTTTGTTTTCTCATTTTGGAACTCTGAGCAAAGTGTAACTTTTTTGATCACTGGAGCTTAAAACAAATGTAGTTGTAGGTAATAAGCCTTCCTAGTTAGGTTTCCCAGTAGTCTGGACACACTCCTTCCCCTCTTGCAGACTATTTAGGACAGTGCTCTCATAAGGTCACCACACTGAAACGAGCACCGCCCGGGAACGGCAGACATGACATCTGTCGAACTTACTGTTCCATCTGTCACTGACATGGGCCACATACAAACCTCTAGAGTTTCTGGGGATTTTAAGGAGCCTGCTAATCCATTCCTTTTCCTTTATCCTTAAACCATTTCAAACAGATGAGGATCCACTCTATTTTTAAAGACCTCCAAGGAAGAGTCCACAATCATTCTTAGCCAAATATTTGGAAATTAATTTCCCTATGGCCTTTCCCTGTTGCTCTGCAAATACACTCCTTTCCATAGTCCTGCTATAAAGAGGAAGTATTGTAGTCATGACCTTTGAGAAGACCTACAGACCTATTTTGAAGATAAAATAATTAATTTTACCCAGCAAACAATGCCCTGAAAATATTCTAATGAAAAAAATTACCTCTTAATTTTAAGTGTAGGTATACAACTCTACAAATTTCTTCTATCCAACCTTCTGTGGAAAGTCAAGATTGAGACGAGTTCTTACGTATTATCCTTATTTAGAAGCTCTGTGAAACTGCTACAGAAACCAAGACTGACTATTTATAATTCTACAGGACGGACGTTAGAAAAACGTTTTTTTTTTTTTTCTTTGAGCAGAGTGGGGGTGGGCAGGGAAAAGCAGGCTCGCCGCTGAGCAGGGAGCCCGAAGTGGGGCTCCATCCCAGGACCCGGGGATCCTGGGTTCCTGACCTGAGCCAAAGGCAGACACTTGACCAACTGAGCCACCCAGGCACCGGTAGAAAAACAAGGTTTTGTTTCAATACTAAATCTAGTGAACTGCTAAATCACAGATTTAACCCAATTTCATACATATAGTCTCAGGGAAAACACATATAACAACCCCCCAAAGGTTTTTCTTAAATACATGATGATGGACACACAGATCCAGAATTTGAGAGTCACTGAGTCAAACCTAGAAAAACATGGACTAATTCTGCTTCTTTAGGCCACCAGTCCCCACTTTTTAAAAACTATATAGTATCTGGGCGCCTGGGTGGCTCAGTTGGTTGAGCGACTGCCTTCGGCTCAGGTCATGATCCTGGAGTCCCAGGATTGAGTCCCGCATTGGGCTCCCCGCTCAGCAGGGAGTCTGCTTCTCCCCCTGAACCTCCCCCCTCTCATGCTATCTCATTCTCTCAAATATATAAATAAAATCTTAAAAAAAAAACTACATAGTACCAGATGATGCTAGCAATGAAAGGGTTTATGAAAATATTGATCTAATAAACCAAGTGGCTCCCTAATTTATTATCTGCAAATCCAGTTAAAATATGAACTAGAAATAAATCGATATAAAGATCCTTAAGGTTGATACTCAGAGAAGAAATGAACATGCCCAAATGACCAGAATGACGTCTAAAGCCAGCGACTGCCAAACACAGCCTATGAAATGTCCCATCAAAATAAAGATGTGAAATCAGGAAGCAGATGGCACAATTCTTTCTAAAACCTCACATAAGGGGACATTTTAGGCATTTCTGACTGTTGTGCTAAAGAAAAGAAGGATGTTTCACCAAGCATTAACTCTAGCCAAGTTATGATAATAGGTTGTTCCAATCCTCCACTTGGCTCAGGAAGTAACTGGCTTAAATGGGGGAAGCAGCTCTCAGTAGGGGACATGAACGCAAACCCTGACTGTGCAAGGTGGAAAATCACTGCAGCCCTGGATGAATTTCAGAAGAGTCAGGCTGTTTCATGGTCAGAAGGCAGCACTTCCCTAGCTGTATCGTTTAGCTGATACAAAGTGTCAGGAAATGACCTTTTCTATTTGAGATTCCTTTTAGGTTTTTGACCCATTTTCTTGCTTCCCAGGCTACATATACCAATACCACTCTTGAACCTCCCAATGAGTAACAATAAATACCGTCTTCTCAGAGCCTAGCACTCATCTTTGTTAAGATTTAAAGGACGACTTTTCTTACTTTTGTTGTCTGTAAACCCACAATCACATATGGATGGGGAAAAGTTTGTGAAACATTTCATTTCCAATATAAATAGTAAAAACGCATCACTTTTAGAGTACAATGGACAACATACAAAGCAGGATTGGGAGAGGTCTATTTTATACAACTGCATCTCAGTTTCTGATCTGGATGAAATCCTGCAAAATCCAAGAGAATTCCTATGTTTCATATATTCTATAGTGATTTCATAGATTTGCATTTAAGTTTATATCTAATTCACCAATGGAGCTTAAGAGTTAAAACTCTCAAAAATCAGCAAACAATGCTTTTTGGTAGAAACAGTATTAAACAAAAACTTGTAATACATTCTAGAAGTTTCAAATTCTGAGAATAACTGGAGGGTCTGAGGGGATTAAAATGCCATGCGTTAGATGGTATTTCAAATTTATAGCTAGGGAAACTATCCTCAGGAGGACAGCTCTCAATTCACAGATTTCCCGTAAGAGCAGGTCTTTGTATAGGGCACCAAGTTGTAGGTGAGACAATGAACTGGGTTATCAGATAGCCTCTTTTTAGAATAAAGAGGATACAAAATCAGTTTCCTCCTGAAAACCTTTTACTCTCAAACTAAACCTGCTCTCCCCTTCGGGAGTTCCTGGTATATTTCTGGGAGTTGTTCTCCACTTTAGTAGCACAGCCCACCAAAACCTGTTTTTTATTAAGAGGCTATCTGCCAAAAGCACTTTTTCACTCTGTGGGTGCTCTAAATGACTACAACCATACACATATGCAAAGGTACATAGCTATATGCAAAAGGAAGAGTTAAACCAAGAGCACTTCAGTATTGGTTTAACAAACACTCTTACTCAATCCACTTTAAATACCATACAGACTACAAATAGTATTGGCATTAAAAATGCACAAACTATTTACAGAAGCTTCTTTGCATTTTGTTACACCTCTCATCATCTCTTAAAACCTAAAAAGGTGAAAATCTAAACAGCTGAAAAACAGCAGATGCTGAAAATTATTAAACTACATGTTACACACAACTTACCTGTGTTCATCGAGATTTCACCAAGAACCAGATTCAACATAGGGCACAAGGGCCCCAGCTCCTTGTTCACAAAATACTCCCACATACTTTAGGTAAATGTATAGGTCTGTGTCTAGCCTTGGCATGTTTGAAGTTAAAATTCGATTATCGGTATTTAATGGAATCAGGGCCAAGTGCTTCTCTGGTATCTACCATGTTAACCTTCAAGGTTGGACACAGAGAAGAACACTCTGTTTTTGTTGATTCTGACCTCAGAATCTTCTTGCCACCTCAGCAGCTACTTAAACTGAATTATCACTTTTATTGGCCCTGGAACTCCCTTTCAGTAATTATATCTTCCTTTAAACCATTTATAGCTGTGGGATATATTCTAGTTTAAGAAAATAGTGAAGGTCAAAAGACATTTCCTATGTGCTGCCAATGACTCATGGTGGGCCACAGCCCAAGTCAGATAACTTACATTTACTTCATTAAAAATCTTGTTGCTTTAAAAGCCTAAACAAAATTGATCCCATTAGTAAAGGTATTCACTCTTACAATTTTTTAACAAGTAAATTTTAATAACCTTTTATTCCCACACAATCTAATTTTCTGAAAAAAGAAACTGCTACACAGAATCCTTTAAACATAGTTTGTATAATTCCAAATGAACAGGTAAGAGGTGTGAGGGACCTCTGTGGTCATGGATAAGCCCTAGTTGTCCCTTCGCTCAGGATCAAGGCCAGTTTATTCCTTAACTTCAGGGAAGTAACAGTGGTTCCTCAACATACCCTTTCAAATAAACTATCATTCTTTTTTTTTTAAAGATTTATTATTTATTTTGAGAGAGTGAGAATGAGAGAGAGAGCACATGAGAGGGGGGAGGGTCAGAGGGAGAAGCAGACTCCCTGCCGAACAGGGAGCCCGATGCAGGACTCGATCCCAGGACTCCAGGATCATGACCTGAGCTGAAGGCAGTCGCTTAACCAACTGAGCCACCCAGGCGCCCTAAATAAACTATCATTCTTACTTATGAATCTACCAAAGGGAAACAGAAAATGACAGACAAAAATGAAAAGTAACAGTACAGTACAAATATTTCCATCCTAATAGTTAACAAATGGTATCAACTTTACATGTCTGAAAAGACTTTAGTATGTAGAACATTTAAAAGAAAAAAGAGAAATCACCCTTCTAAGTACTTTGAAAGCATGTCACACTGTAGGTTTACATGTAAGAAAGTCTTAAGGACCACCAAATATGTAGAAATAGGAATTCCAAATATTTCAGTTCTCTGAATATACAAAACCAAATAAGGCACAAGGACCTAAATAATAAACCCAAAGTGAGTTTAAAATGTTTCAGTTTATGTGATTTAGGGCCCTTCTATTTTGTCCTGTAAGATAGTTTAAATAGTTCTCTCTGTTGCACTGCCCAAATTTATTCAGACTGTTAGAGATATATTCATTCTGAAACTTTAGAACACAATAGGCTATAAAATTTTCCAAACTCTATTGTTGGCATAATCTAATTCAAAATTTAAAAGTCTTCAGAGACTTTCATTAAAACCCCCTGCTTACCTAACTGCAAAATATAACTTGAAATATGAACAAGAACATATACTATTAGTTATAATAAGTTAGAATGATCATTGAAACGTCCATCCAGGAGGCCCTCAGTTTTCCTACTTGGCTTTCAAACAACCTATATACTTCTGTGCATTACATACTGACACCCCTAAAGAGTCTTCCTAAGCTGATTCCAGATACTTACATGCAGCAGATAAGCAACATTTGCAGCAAGCATACCTCACTGGTGCTGGTTTGTGTAGTTATTTGACAATCTTACTGCTTTAAGTGGAGAAGGTAAGAAAGAAAAATCAAACGGCTGACATTATAGGAACCACTGGTCTTTAACACAACTTGGACAAGAACAGAAATCAGGAGGAATGAGTAATCTTTCACCTCAAAGGGTGCTAAAAGGACTTAAACCGGGGGACTGTGTTTGAATGAGAAAAAGAGCAAAGGCAAGGAACATGCAGAAAATACTGGAAATAAATTATCTAAGATTATGTCTGAAAAATGAAGCATGATTAGGAATTCTGGAATAATTTAAGATCTCTACAACTCCTCCCCATGTAGTACATTATGTTTTGCAGAACTAATTTTCACATACATCTTCAGGAACATATTGAATATAAGAGAAGGGAACTTCTTGTGCTGAAGAAAAAAAAAATTGGCCCCAAACCAATTTTTTTGTATTTAGTGAATAATTCTGCATGAATCTGTATGAATAAAGATTAGAAAAAATTGCCTTGGCAATGAACAAATGCAAACCAAGAAATTAAACACTAATCTACAGCAAAAGTTGCTACACAAGAGACGTTTATTAATGTTCTGTTGTATTTACAGTTTTAACATAGCAAACCAAGGTGAATTACCACTTGGCAGAAAGCACATCATTCTACGTTTATAACTCATCGGTTTCTGCTAACACACAGTAAAAGCAAGTAGTACTACAGTATGTTAGGGATCATCTCAAAAGTTCCAAACTAATTCTTTCTTTGCTCCTAAGTACCTATTCCCCTCCCTTACTCCAGCCGTTGGCCTAATCATCAGGAGACCAGCCCCCCACCCAAAAAAAGGGGGAAAAAAAGGGGAAAAAAGGGGGGATAGGGACTCTAATCACACAGAAAATGTCAAGAATTGCATTTTAGTAATTAAGCTGCATTTGCCCTTGAACTTTTTATTTTATACAGTGACAACGCCTTTACAATTTTTTAGATTCATAACACAGAACAATAAGGTACTGCAAAATTTAGAATACAGACGATAAAAAATTAATGCTTATTATTTACCAATTAAGAACAAATTCTTGACCACACCTTAAATGTATTTTGCACTATGATTTTGCTTCCAGGTGTTCACAGTACAACTGAAGAAATTTCCACGTTAATTTTAACAGCAAGTATGGATTATGTGCAGAAATGCAGTCAAAACAAAACTTTTAACTTTTGAGAAAACCCCTTTAAAATGGCCAGCATTATACATATCTTACACTAAAATACTTAATTCCAAGTTCATTTTGAGATGGAGGATGAATAAAGCAAGACTGCCCCCTACTGACTACAGGGACAAGGCTCATGCTATTTAAAATGACTACAAACAATAGATAAGGCATTATTAATACATCACATACTTGATTGCAAGAGCTTTTTCAAACATTAACCACTAATGATTCAATGACTACAGAATTTTGCATTAACTATTAAAATTTTACACCTAGGAACAAATAAAGAGAAATGATCTTTTTCAACAGTACTTTTATTTTTTTAAAGCAGGTGATTATTCCTCTGTGTTCTGCATCTTGATTCACTTCCTGCAGGTGTTCTCTTGCTTCTTCAGAGAGAATTCATAAACGCAGGAAGGCCTTTGCCAGAAAACATCTGCCAGAGAAGGATATTGAATATTGAAACTCTAGTTAGCTTGTTATTTTGGCCAAGAGAAGGATGTAGTCACAAAAGAAGGCAGGATGTTTGGAGACACAAGAAGTACATTTTAACATAGCTTTAAAATTACTATACACTGACATCATACTATTCAATAAACATTAAAATTTCGGTTCTTAAAGTTACCAAGGACTCTAGAACTAGGAAGAACTTGAATGCTTTCTCTAAAACCCATGAGGCCAGGAGTCTCTCTCTCCAAACTTCCTCACAAAAGAATGAAATGCAAATACCACTTCCTTTACCCTACACTTAACCTTCACAGCAATGACTGTAACTTGGGGGCTATGACACAGTAGAATCCAAGTACACAAATAATTTTCCTGATACACCTGAAGCTACTGTTTACCCTGCCAATTCTGTCAGATTTCACACAAAGATGATTTCCAATAAGGATGCCAATGATGTCATGCTGTACTCAGAACATGGCAAAGTTAAAAGACAACTGGTAAACTCACAGGTATCACACTTTTTTTTTTTAAAGATTTTACTTATTTGAGATGGGGGAGGGGAGATGAGTGGTATGGGGGGACAGGGCAGAGGGAGAGGGAGAAGCAGGTTCCCCACCAAGCAGGAAGCCAGATGCGGGACTCAATCCCAGGACCCCAGGATCACAACCCAAGCAGATGGCAGACGCCTAACCAACTGAGCCACCGAGGCGCCCACACATAAAACTTCTTCTTCTTCTTTTTTTTTAAAAGATTTTATTTATTTATTTGAGTAAGAGAGAGAGAGTGAGAGAATGAGCAGGGAGAGCTCAGAGGGAAAGGGAGAAGCAGACTCCCAGACGAGCAGGGAGCATGATGTGGGGAATGCTGGGATCATGATCTGAGCCGAAGGCAGACACTTAACCGATGAGCCACCCGGGTGCCCCAATACTTCTTTTTAATCAACTAGGGGAAGTCTGTATTTTGGGTCATGTATCTCAGAAAAAAAAGTTATAATGTCCATATATTGTAAAGTCTAGTTTTCACTCCAATACTTTGAGGCATTTCTGTATTGGTAGAATTGTTTTGGTTTTCATGGAAATAATGGGGAAAAGTATAAGGAACTCCTGATATTCATGCTAAAGAAAACCACTAAGGAGATACATACTACTTAATAAATATTTGAGAAACTACCTTGTTGTACCCTGCACCTACTACTACATAGGTGGATGGGCTACTACGCAGGCCCTTAGCTTACTTTTCCACCTTTCCAAATTCCTGTAAAAGCTCCAAGCAGGGTGCCTGAGTGGCTCAGTTGGTTAAGCGACTGCCTTCGGCTCAGGTCATGATCCTGGAGTCCTGGGATCGAGTCCCGCGTCGGACTCCCCGCTCGGCGGGGAGTCTGCTTCTCCCTCTGACCCTCCCCTGTCTCATGCTCTCTCTGTCTCATTCTTTCTCTCTCAAATAAATAAATAAAAACTTTAAAAAAAAAAAGCTCCAAGCAAACTTTTTCTAACTTTTCTGATTAGACAACTGCATCAATCTTTAAAAGGCTGACAAAACGCAGAGGAGCTACAACAAAAGAGGAAATCAACATATGCTTTCTTAAACTGTTAATATTCTACCAGATTCCAAATTCAGTAGGTATTCAAGGAAACCAGTACCACGAACACATGAGCAACTTTTGTTTAGACTGAGAGACCTCAGGATGTGTAGGGACAAAGACATGCAAACACAAGGAACTTGAAAAACCAAGAAGCAAAAAGAGTTATTGGCAGACGGACTTCAGATGGAGGTTTCTGCCAGAAGGCTAGACTTAATTACAAACTTAAGTAACTTCAATTTTAGCTGTTTCCATGAACAGAAGAAAACGGATGTAATTGTTCCTATTCAGCAGAACACTAAAATTTGCACGAATATATGATGCAGTCCAAATAACTACCTGGCCACTTTCCTTAGACCATGCCGCTTCCCCAGAGGTGAATTAGCTTTAATAGATCCCTCAAAGTCAGAGCCACCCAGCAAACATTAAAATTCCATTAAAAGCGCCTAGACAGGTTAGTAATGGGTGATCTCAATCGCTGTACAAATGAGGGGAAAACGACTGCTAGAGAGGCGCTCACTTCTCTCTAAGACCGAGGCCTGTTCAGATGGACTTGACTCTCAAATTGTTACAAAAACAATGGTGGCACAGAACGGAGGACAGAAGGGTTTTAGGGACTGTGGGCTTCATTAGTAAACTGTAGATCAGATCACTTCAGAAACAAAAGGAACCAGGAGTCCAGAGATCATTTAATTTCAAGAGGAAGACAACCATGTCTTCCTGAACGTTATATGAATTTTTTAAGCAAAAATTCCACTGAAAACATTTCTACTACCTTGCTACTTTATAACACAGTCCAATAAATCAAACTGACTTGAGGTGAACTTCCTTTAATAAACTGAGAGGTATTAGGAGGGGAAGATTATAGAACAGGAAAAATCAAAGCATTTATCATCATATGGGGGAAAATGTAAGTATCTGCTGTCTATTAGGTACAGCTCACCAGGTCAGAGGAATCATTTAATTAGGAAGGGCCCTATCTCATTAACGTCAGGGCTTAAAAAATTTCTTTCCTCAGGGCGCATGGGTGGCTCAGGTCATGATCCCAGGTTTCTGGGATCAAGCCCTGCATCAGGCTCCCTGCTCAGCGCATGAGGCTCCCTGCTCAGCGGGGAGCTTCCTTCTCCCTCTCCCTCTGCCCCTCAGCCCCAGCGTGCAACTGCTTGCTCTTTCTCTATCAAAAACAAAACAAAAAAACACCCCAAGCTTTCTTTCCTCCTATTTCACAGGTGGTTAAAATAACAGAATTTAAAATCTACTGTGCTTCCTATGTGCAACTACTTTCGTAGTAGTGCTAGACACCACTTAACTGTGTTACCACGTTCCAGCTGCTGTAACTAAACCCTCAATTACTTGGCAGCATCAGAGAAAGTGGTATTCCACATACATCTACTTTCCAGTTAGCTGCTAAATAAAAAAAAGTATGAACACTTTACATCTTGACCATTTCAGATAACGAGGTTTCTAAAAGGGATCCGTTTCTTTTTAAACAATACAGAAGGAGCCCTGGCATTTTGTTCTTCTGTTTCCTCGCAGTCACACACTTCCTGATGCTGCTGGGCCCACCTCTAGCAGTTCCTTTTGGCTCTTCTTGCTATGGGATAGGAAACCCGATTTCCTTTTTAAGCTTAAATGAGCTCCCGAAAGGGAACCTGAAAGTGGCTCTAAGATAGTAGTACATGAGCTTTGGTGTTTGGTTTTGTAACAACTACTTTAGCTGATTAGAAACAGGGCTTTTGGGTCATTTCAAGGTTGGTTTGTGTGTACTGTATGTACTGTGTGTATTTTGGGTCGCCTGAAAAGAAAAGTCACTATTCTTAGACCTCTTTCCAGTAAAATGCCAGATCGTAGGACAGCATGGGAATTAAGTTATTTTTCTGTTATGGCAAAGCTATTTTAAAAGTCCCTACCTGTGTCTTTCTGGCAAAAAGTAAGCCTACAGCTAGCTTTTAACTAGCAAGAACTATATTAAATGAAGAAGTCTCTATGAAAGAAAATAAAATCTTCATTCCTTATAAGATGGTGGGTTAGCACAACTTCAAACTAAATTAAGTTTCCTCTGACCTAGAGAAACATTCTATATTTGAATCTAGATGAACAGTTCTTACCCCGTCAATGGACAAAGGAAAATTAGTCCCATGGGATATTATGGTTTTTCAGATTCACTCTGGGGATACTGACAATTAGTAAGGAAGTCATTAGAATTCTAAATGCTGCTCTAAGTCCCCAAACCCCTAATTTAGAGCTCTGAATCCTGTGGGCATGTCAGAAATTATTTCAAATCAACTAGAATAGCAAAGTCAGACAGAAAAGGAAAATAAACTATGCCCTCCACTGGGGATGCTCGAAATTTCTGACAACTCCTAAAGCACAATAAGCCTTCTGACGCCAAAATACAGAGAATCGCAGACCTATACTGTCCCTCCACAGCTCCATGAGCATTAGTACTAAGGACTGCCTACTTCAAATCATAACCCCAAATAAAGACATTTCGGAATTTTTAAAAATCCAAACAAAAAATAACAATTTTTATAGGCAAAAGCCCCTCAATACAGTCTCTGACAATATAGGAAAACTGAGAAGTTCAGGCTTTCTCCCAACCTGGCTATTATTTGTTATGTATTAGAAACAAGATGACAAAGCGATGCCTGGATGGCTCAGTCGGTTAAACGTCTGCCTTCAGCTCAGGTCATGATTCCAGGGTCGAGTCCTGCATCAGGCTCCCTGCTCAGCAGGGAGCCTGCTTCTCCCTCTGCCTGCCACTCCCCCTGCTTGTGCACGCTCGCTCTCTAACAAATAAATAAATAAAATCTTAAAAAAAAAAAGAAAGAAAGAAACAAGATGAGGAAGGTGTGCAATCCCCTAGTAAACATCAAAACTTCCTTCTAACTGAAGAATGAATAGACAGAGGTGTGATCTCAGTCCACTCAGAAATTCAAAGCTACCGGAGGGGGGGAGGGGGATGGGTTATCCTGGTGATGGGTATTGAGGAGGGCACGTTCTGCATGGAGCACTGGGTGTTATGAACAAACAATGAATCATGGAACACTGCACCAAAAACTAATGATGTAATATATGGTGATTAACATAACAATAAAAAATTTTTAAAAAAAAGAAATTCAAAGCTACCATTTGACTAGATAAGAGAATCTATTATTTTTAAAAAAGAGAAAGAAGGGGCACCTGGCTGGCTCAGTCCGTAGAGCATGTGACTCTTGATCTCGGGGTTCTAAGTTCGAGCCCTACATTGCAGAGATTACTTAAAAATAATTTTCAGATATTAATAGAGAGATAAAGAAATCTGCCCCTTAGGATATTTTTGGGCACCAATGTATTAGGGGAAATCTATAGGTGATTTTGGTACCCTTTGTAAGAAGGGGAACCACGGCAACCCAAAAGAATTAACTTTTGAATTTCTGGTAGGTAAGAGTTAAACCTGAGGCTTAGAAACAATTACCAATTATAATCAGATATGGAGAGGAAAGAAAAAAGATGACAACAGTAACTGCATAAAACTGCAGAGAACATCTGATAAGTCTCTTATTAAAGTTAGTATGTGCTAGACACAAAGACACATCATGGGCATTAGGGGCTAGGCCAGCAATGTCAATGTCCACCTGTTCCTAATTCAAATTCAGGATATGCCACACACTTTTAAACATGCAATAAAACATTCCCCTTCTCAAAAAAAAAAAAAAAAAAAAAACCGGTGTGGTAATCTTGATGACTAAAATTTTCTTTCAAATAAAATACATACTCCCTTGAAGATACTTAACTTTAACACAAGCCTAAGTTCTTTGTATGCTTTTTTTTATAAGAAACGCCTTATAAATATACTCCACTATGCAGGTATCTGAGCTCATCTATCATAACCTTCTGTTACTTACATAAGAATATTCAATTATACATATAAAGTACTTAAATGAGTGCTGAAAAATGTTATTATACCATGCTTGAAAAAATTTTTTTGTCATATTCGAGAAGTTCTCATCATATTATTCTGTTGCTTACAAACTTTTTTTTTAAGATTTTATTTATTTATTAGAGAGAGAGAATCAGAGAGTGAGAGAGAGAGCATGAGAGGGGGGAGGGTCAGAGGGAGAAGCAGACTCCCTGCTGAGCAGGGCGCCCGATGTGGGACTCGATCCCAGGACTCCAGGATCATGACCTGAGCCGAAGGGCAGTCGCTAAACCAACTGAGCCACCCAGGTGCCCATGCTTACAAACTTTTAATGCTGTCCCCCATCACCTGGCAAATTAAATATGGCGGCTACTTTCTTTCCTAGAAGCACACATCCTGATACCACCATGAATCTTCAAAACTGAGAACTCCACTCTTAGCATATGATTACCTACACAAACTCTTGACTACCTAGCAGAAAATACAGAACAAATTAATGTTCATGAAGGGTCAGCCTTGCAATGAGCCAACATGTCACTGGATTTTTAGGGCTGCTCTATGAATTCTATAGTTCCATTGCAAATGGGCTTAGTACTCAGTACTTAGATACTTAGTTAGATATTTGAAAACAGTCTCAGCCTGGCTTTTCCAGCCTTGACCTTCAACACTCCTTTATGCTACAATCAAACTGCTGTCCCTTGAGCAAGCTCCATTCTTCCTTGCTTCTATTCACACTCTTCATTCTGCTTCAGGCGATTCTGAAATCTTCCCCACCCTATCCAATTTTCATTAGTAGAAATTCTACCTACCACTTAACATTTATCTCAACTGGTACACTCTTTACAAAACCTTGTCTGATCTTTGAGGGGCGTCTGGCTGGCTCAGTCAGTAGAGCATGTGACCCTTGATCTCGGGATTGAGTTTGAGCCCCACATTGGGTGTAGAGATTACTTAAAAATAAAATCTTAGGCGCGCCTGGATGGCTCAGTCTGTTAAGTGTCTGCCTTTGGCTCAGGTCATGATCCCAGGGTCCTGGGATCGAGTCCCACATCAGGCTCTCTGCTCAGTGGGGAGTCTGCTTCTCCCTCTCCCTCTCCCTCTGTGCTCTCTCTCTCTCAAATAAATAAATAAAATCTTAAAAAAAAAAAAAAAATCAAAGAAACAAAGTCTTGCCTGATCTTCAACTAGCCTAGCCCCTAGGTATAATGCAAGGTTCCCCTCCACGCCAAAAGTCTTAAGTAACAATGAGCAAAGTCCAAGAAGTCCTATATCTTGTTACCAGAGAGATCTCTCTCTGGTGTACTCTTTCCCAAGATTCTAGAGCTGTTCCTTTTTGTAGCCAGTGATATAAGATGAAACCAACTCTGGGGAAAACCACATAGGAATACAATCAGGGCTTAGACTTCTGTTCTAGCTAGGCAGGGGAAAAGACCCTTTCCCCTTCCTTTCCTTGAGTTTGACCCTCATTACCACCAGAGTGGTAATATCAGGTTATGAACCTGAAGAAGGGCACCAAGAAAGTCTCCCTAATTTTAAGAGATGGAAGCCTTGGTGGGCTTGTAAGTAAACTAGACAAAAGGAGTTTCTTTTTGTTTTTATTTATTTGACAGAGAGAGAGACAGCGAGAGAGGGAACACAAGCAGGGGGAGTGGGAGAGGGAGAAGCAGGCTTCCCGCGGAGCAGGGAGCCCGATGTGGGGCTCCATCCCAGGACCCTGGGATCATGACCTGAGCTGAAGACCGATGCTTAACCGATGAGCCACCCAGGCACCCTGACAAAAGGAGTTTCTAAAGCAGCCAATGGTTTCTTCGCTTTGGAGCTCTGGGGTTTAGGGGATCTAATTAAAGCTCAGTGATGAGGCCTGAAAGGCTCCTTCCAATCTTTCCTCCGTAACTAGTACAACAATAAGCAATGGCTCCAGGATTCAAGATTCAAAGATCTAGGACCCCATAGTTGCAGCCAAATATCCTAGCTCCCCGATGACTACACTAAGACTCCTGCCTCTTCTGTATTGTCAGAACATGAGAAAATGTTTTCTCCTATGGCAGTTTTTCTAACTTGCCCTTTTCAACAGCTTTTCATGAAAACACCCCTTACTAAACTAGAAACTGCTAAAAGGCAAAGACCTTAAGAAGGCTTCTTTACCTTCTCTTTATTTCCTACCACAGGAGGTATACTCTAACCTGAACCTGAATAGCAATCTGCAATGTATCATGTTATTATACTAGGACTAGAATAAAGTTTTGGTTTTTTATTTTATTTTATTTTAAGATTTTTATTTATTTGACAGAGAGAGATACAGCGAGAGAGGGAAACAAGCAGGGGGAGCGGGAGAGGGAGAAGCAGGCTCCCCGCTGAGCAGGGAGCCCGATGCAGGGCTCAATCCCAGGACTCTGGGATCATGACCTGAGCCGAAGGCAGATGCTTAACGAATGAGCCACCAGGCGCCCCAAGTTTTATTTTTTTAAATACCTTTAATAAATAAAGAGAACTCTGGTCCTGGGGAGATTTGAGAAAGTTTCTGGCATCTTCCGAACTTTTGCATAATTGATAAATCCTCTGAGAAACAGGAGAAAGCCTGATTTAAAAAAGAAAAGTCAAGAATGAATTTATAGTTTCCATATTAAGTCCCCTCCCCAAAAACATCCCTCTTGATACCACTACTTTATCATTTTTCTGCTAAAAGCTATCAAAACATGAGTAATTTTCTCCAAAATTTCCAAAGGAGTTCCATTTCTCAATGAGAAGACATAATCTCAAGAGCTCAAATGAAACTCTTTTTGCACATTAAGAATCTAATTGATCTAAAAGGGAAAAAAAAAATAAGATGGAGTTAAACATGTACATTTGGCAACCTGAGAAGCATTATCAAAACCTACCTTCTGGTTCCAAAAAAGTATTTCAAGATAATTAACTCCAAATAAATAAAGGACATGTTATAAAATACTTTTCTCAAGTCAAAAAAAAAAAAGTCCACCATCCCTTCCGGTCATGGTATTTTTTTTCTGTCAACTGTACATATGCTGTCCACTAGATGTCAGGATCCCCTTATCTATTACAACAATTCTTTTTTTTTTTCCTTTAGCACCAATTCTTATAGTCTCAACTCTGAACTCTATTTCTCTATTTTTAAAAAATATAGACAAGTAGGGTACACCTGGCCATTTATTTACCAGACACTAAGGGAGTTAAGACTAATTTTGTGTGTCTATGCCAGAAGCTACACATTCACAGTTGGTACCTCTTCTAACAATCTGTGGGGGAAGGTGATGTGCCCCCTCCAAGGATAGCTCACATGCTCCTGGTCCTCCTCCTTTAGAGCTGGTGTCTGAGTCTTAAGAGGGCTTTTTAAAAACACCTTCATGGTGATATAATTCACATACCATGAAGTTCACTCATTTAATGTATACAGTTTACTGGCTTTAATTTTAGTATAGTTATGGAGCTGTACAACCAAAACTATTATCTTTATTTTAGAACATTTTTATCACCCCTAAAAAAATTGGTACCCATTCAGCGATCACTCCTCATTCCCATTCTGTTTGGTACCAAAAGCAGTAAGTGACTATAGAGCAGGAGTCACCCCATTAAGTGCTGGGTTGGGGAATCCTACTAGTGAAATAGAGAGCACATAACCTGTATGGAGGGGACACCTACAACTCAGCTCCAGTCAAAGGGTGGGTGCCATGTGGAAATAGAGGCCTATTTTACTAGATATTCCAATTTTTAAGAAAAGTAAAAAAAAAATTCAGACATTTTATGTGGAAACTCTTGATTTTTAAATGATGGCAGCTAATAAAAAAAAAAGCCTCTGAAAATAACTGTGGAACAAACTAACTACAACTCCTGGCTAGATGTAGCTCATAGGCTGCCAGCTTGAGAGCCCTGTTCCTTGCAACAAAACACCCCAAAATTGGTTCTTTCTGCAAGAGAAATCCCAAAAATGACCCAAACACTGGGTCCAAATGCACAAATGATATCCAAAGCCTCACTGTTTTTTTGGTTACTAGTAAACAGTAAGACAAACAGAAAGATCAATTAATAACAAGTATTATAATTTCCCATGAAACTTCAATATAGGAAGACAATAAATTCATTAGGTTTCTTTAAATAATCTGTGCTGTCAACAATCAACCTGAAAATATGCTTAAATGGCTCTCCTTTGGTCCATTCAGGATTTGCTTGGATTTATGCTGGGGGTGGTGGGGAAGGAGTCAGCCTTTTTCTTAAAGATACAATTTTGAGAATAAGCAAACCAAGAAACTATTCCTCCAAAGTAACTCTTCTTTGGGGCATTTTTATTATTAAGTGTCTCAATAATTAAGGAGGGGGGAAATCATGATTTCTCTTTCTGTGGAATCCCAATGACTATCAGCAGAGTAAGATGATGTTGTTGGAGAGGCTGGAGGTGGTGTGATTTAAGACTTGTATTTTCCAAGTAAAATTTAGGTTCAGCAATGAATGGTCTATCACCATAGGCAAAGCAGGTAGGTCTACACTGTACTAACTTGACCCATTAGCAGCATTGCCACCAGAGATCTTAATTACAGAGGCAACAAGAAGGCCCAAAACAGGAGACAGGAGCAAGTGATATCATAGAAGCCAGGCGAAGCAATTATACCATCTTTAACAGCTACAGGTTGGCCCCGCTATAATTCCATAGAAATGGCAGCAGGGATGGTGGCTATTATTGTGTCATATAGATTTTCTATACAAAGAATGAAGAAGCCAACACTATCCACCCCAATGTTCATTTCTTTGCTTTACCGTGTCTTGAAAGAAGAGATTTTAAAATAAATACTTAGAGGAAAAAAGATAATCTTAAGATGAACAACCTGAAATGCCTAGCATATTTTTTTTTAAAAAAAAGGCCACCTCCTCATTGCAAAATCATTCTTATTCTCATCAGTATTGAACTAAAGAATTCTAGAAACCCAATAATGATTCTCCCAGAACTTATTTCTAGCAAGGCTATACATTTTGTTTCCTGCTGACAGATCCAACTGAAGATTGGCTGCATACACTCCTGACTAGTTCAATTGGTTACAATATACCTATAAACAATTTGGGGTGGAGTCTGTGAACCTTTCTGTGGCAATAATTCTCCAGCGGAAAAAAACTCATAAAGTCATCTTATTAGTGTGGTCCCACTGGTCACATGGGAAACCTGAGAAGTATATATGAATGGGTTAGGAAAAATTCGACCGCCACTATGAGACGTTTTATTAACATGCACGTTACTCTAATGGTGATGACAAACTAATCTTTAAGAAATATTTTAAAAATCATACTTATATTGCTAATCTATTACTGTATCGTAAGCAAGATGAGGGATGATTTACAGTGTAAAAGTAATTTTACTTCTAAAATTTAACAATTATCTTTTCTCTCCTTTGTCTATGTTAAAAGCACTTACCTAAAACCAGGAACACCCACCAGAGCCAGTACTGACCATCAAAATATCCAGGGAAATAGGTGGAAAACTGAAAAATAAAGCAAATTAATTTATAGTAGTTTAGCGGGTAGAAGTTCACATTTTAACTTAAGGGCACACAAAACACAAGACTTTCATACACTAATGCTGTCATTTAGCTCTCAATTTTTTTAAGCGGAAATATTTTACATATTACTGACTTGAAATGATTATCATATATGCAGATGTATTTCCTTTCGTGGAAAGTCAATCTCAAAATATGATTCTGGCTTTATAGACTCTTTGTTTTGAAGTTCTCTAATCTGTTTATTTTTTTTAAAGATAGTCTTCCCCACATAATATTCATCCTTCTAGAAATATGGGTTTTGTTATTTAAAGATTTTATTTAAATTTATTTGCCAGAGAAGAAGAGAGAGCACAAGCAGGGGGAGCAGCAGGCAGAGGGAGAGGGAGAAGCAGGCTCCCCACTAAGCAGGCAGCCCAATGCGGGGCTCGATCCCAGGACCCTGGGATCATGACCTGAGCCGAAGGCAGACGCTTAACCGACTAAGCCACCCAGGCGCCCCTAGAACTATGTTTTGATGATACTTTTACTTTGGTTGCCCAGTGCCAAAACCAATTATTTTGTTCCCCTTGTTCCAGGTATGCCTTGACCTTGGAAGCTTTATCATGTACATCACAATAATCCCATTCCTTTGCAAAATAATGGCACATTCTGGCCAATGGCAAGTGAGGGCTGCTGAGGTTTTCCTGCACTTGGAGAGCAAAGGAAGAGAAGAAATTGTTTTCTTTCTCCTGTTGAGCATGGCTGTGCCTCTGCTGTGATGCCTGAAACTGCCATAGGCGTTAGAACCCTGCTGGAGGGGCAGCCGTACCGACATGCTGAGCAGAGGCGTCGACTGTCCCTGACGATATCAAGGAAACACTGATTTAACTCTCCTCCACGGCAGGACTTGTTTCCATGGGAAATAAATTTTCCCCTCTGTTTTCTAAGCCATTTTGAGCTCAGTTTTCTGTTACTTCCAGACAAAGGCATCCTGATACGAGTTGATTCATTCAATTCAGTTTTAACATTTTAGTCAGCTTAGTGAAAATTTTAGTTAAAAAAAAGATTGGTAACTAATGTTATCTGTTTTCTATTGGGGGCTTTGATATCCAAGAGTTTAACACAGTTTGTGCACTAAAATACAGTATATTATTTCTTAGAATAACAATTTAAGATTTAGAGAAGGAATAAAAAACCTCTTTAGGGCTTGGGTTCCTCACCTAAGTCCGTGGCTTAGATGAGTAAAGTATTAGCTGCCTGGGGGAAAAGCCCATAACTTTTAACAGATTCTCAAAGGACTCAGAATCCTATGTGTTAACAATGTTAACAACTGGTTAAAATCAATCAATCAATCAATCAATCTGAAAAAGTCCAGTGGTCAGTCAACACCCACTAATTAGTTAATAATGCCAATATATGATGAATACATTGATTTTTATCTATTAAGTTGACAAAAGCAATAAATTTACCTGAAATCACAGTACACTTTAAGAGACTAGATCTTTTAAAGTATAAATTACTTCAGCAATTCTGACTACCTGATAATTCCCAAATCACTGAAGATTTCTAATACACTTTAGAGATAAGGCCCCCTAATGGAATAGCACTTGTTAAACAGTTTCAGCTTCCAAACATTTTGGCATAACCAGTGATGCTACTGATAAACAACCCTGGAAAGGAGGGCGGGGGGGGGGGGGGGACAAAGAAAAGGAAAGAGGGAAGAAGAAAGACCAAAACTTTAATAGAATTAATGTGAGGAATGCCTGTTTTTTGAGACACCAAAGAAGTGGTATCTTTCCTTTTTTTTACAAAAACAACTAATTTCAGAACAAACACCCACATTAACATATCATAAACATTAAAAGCAGAGAAACAACTTGGGAACAACCTGTAGGATAGATACCTTGGGACCACCAATATTCACTAGATTTAACTATAAAACTTACATGCATGAACCACCTGAAAATGATTTAGGTTCAACTTCATGAAACCAGAACAAAGACAAACCTAAAATCATTTTAAACATAGAAATAATGTAAAAAAAAAAAAAATCAAATAGTCAAAGTTATTCTACTTATTGTTTCTCTACAGGGTCTATCTTTTCTGATATAAAACTTACCCTGACAATCAGGATCCACTTAATTAGAGAGAGACCAAATCCTGAAATGGCCCCATACCTTCCTGCAGCTGAGGTGGTCAGGCAAAAAGACAGAAAAAATCCAATCCAGTTAAAGAGGAATGCCACTGTAAAGGCAGAGAAGAAAAAAACCATGTCAGATATGTCCTGTTACCCAAAAAGGAAGAGTGATCTCCACACTTGCTTCTGCTTAAATGGCTTTTCCAAGGATAAAAGACAGCCCAGCCCTGCCCACCCACCATAATCCTTGCCCTCCCCTCCCCAAAACATCCATTTTTTGTCTTCTTCCCAAAAACAAACAAGAAACCATCTGCTCTGAATATCAGGCATTACACTATTATGTCTGCTGCTATTTACTTTCAAAAATGCTTTAACATTCACCAAACCAGGGGCGCCTGGGTGGCTCAGTTGGTTAAGCGACTGCCTTCGGCTCAGGTCATGATCCTGGAGTCCCGGGATCGAGTCCCACATCGGGATTGAGTCCCACATCGGGCTCCCTGCTCAGCAGGGAGTCTGCTTCTCCCTCTGACCCTCTTCCCTCTCATGCTATCTCTCATTCTCTCTCTCTCAAATAAATAAATAAAATCTAAAAAAAAAAAAAAAAAATTCACCCAACTGTATACTTATGACTTGTACCCTTTATATGTTACACTTTAGTAAATAAAATCTGATTCAAGTTATTCATCCCCCTACTTCTATGAATTCTGACAGCTTACATAATGTTACCACTAAAAGTACTATGTTTCCTTTATATCTTTTTAATATAGGAAATTAAAAAATGGCTGCTCACTTCTAAGTGACACACATGGAAAGATGAATGCAAAATAACACCGAGGAGGCAAAAAAAAATTCAGTTGACTCTGATCTGTCAGAAAATAGAAGCATGCAGGGCGCCTGGGTGGCTCAGTTGGTTGAGCGACTGCCTTCGGCTCAGGTCATGATCCTGGTGTCCCGGGAGCGAGTCCCACATCGGGCTCCCTGCTCAGCAGGGAGTCTGCTTCTCCC
>NW_027397085.1:26360283-26442748 GCF_003265705.2 Callorhinus ursinus
TCTCTCATTCTCTCTCTCTCAAATAAATAAATAAAATCTTTAAAAAAAAAAAGAAAAGAAAATAGAAGCATGCAAAAAAAAAATTCCATCAGACTAAGGCCTTTAATTCCTACTCTACAGGTCAGGTATGAGTAGGAGCAATGCTAAGGATCTTTGCAGACCCAAAACATGAGGCTCAGTTCACGTAAAAATATAGCATCCCCAAAACTGCTTCAGTTATATTTTCTATATATAGTCGTAGAAATAGAAGACAGAGGGATAATAAGATAAAAGTGAACTAAGCTCTGAACATCTCAGTAAAAGGCATCAAATAAGCACAATGTATTAAAATATTAGCTCACCTAGTCATTTTAATTCAGTCAGATTCACCCATAATTCAAAGCACTCCAGTTTGTGGGAGGTGGCTCTGCTATGTGTATTTACTTACTGAAAAAAGTTAACATGAAAATCCCATCATTTCCTATCCTCAGCTGGTCAGCATCATCAAAGTCATCCCGACCCACAAAATCCTCATCCTAAGTGAAAAGAAAAAAGAGTAAGGTAAATTCACAATGAATTACTCATAGGCAAATGAAAGGCATCAAGAAAAGTAAGGAAGGGGAAAAAATGAGTACCAAGGAGAAAATTTACTGCTTTGGCTCAATTTAAAACTATGAGCATTGAGGCTCAGTATGTGTTAAAAATTTCCTTTTGTCTTTTAAGTAAAAGATCTAATTAGAGAAAAAAAATCTTTCTTCCATCGCTACTGTTTTCTAAACGAATTGTTTATTTTATAACCCAAGTTCTTTAACGATGAGCTTCAAAAATTATAAAGTTCAATGGGAAGTATTAACTCATATATATCTAAAGCAAAGATATATATTTGGCTTACGTTCTAAAATCACTAACCCAGGAGGCGCCTGGGTGGCTCAGTTGGTTAAGCGACTGCCTTCGGCTCAGGTCATGATCCTGGAGTCCCTGGATCGAGTCCTGCATCGGGCTCCCTGCTCAGCAGGGAGTCTGCTTCTCCCTCTGACCCTCCCCCCTCTCATGTGCTCTCTCTCTCTCAAATAAATAAATAAAATCTTTAAAAAAATAAAAAAATAAATTCACTAACCCAGGGCCTGCTGGGGGCCCAGAATATTAGTAATCCAGGACCTATTAAGGATCTCAAATGCTTTATGAGATGTGGGAGAAAAAGGAGAGCATGATCACACATGAAGAGGCTATAGGGCTGCCCACTGCTCAACTCCATAACCATTTGTTCACATTAGCATATAGGTCTGAAACAACCTCACTTCCAAGCTTATTAGCAGATAGGATCCTTTCCATCCTAACTTGAAAACATAATACTCCAAGTCTAGAAGGAACACGATCCTCACCAACATTAACACCCACATATGTGGCCCACCTTTTCAACTGATGTAGGTTATGTGTTGAAATACCGAAAAATATATGAATATACACTTAGAAGTAAAAGTGATATTTGTACAGTCCAATGAAGGTTCCCCAAATGAAAAAAAAAAAAAACTTTAGAGACAGTCCAAACTCTTCCTACACAGACAGAAAGGGGGCTGGGAAGTCCATAACAGGCCTGGGGAGGGGGTACTAGAGAAAGGAAAGTGTCGGTGGCAGCTTCCATCTCTAACTTAACACATTTCTTCTCCTGTTAGAAAATTCTTATAAGAAAGTGTCTGTTTTATGTTTTTTACAATACTATACCCAGTTTCTGACTTCATATTAGGAAAAATAAGGCTTTGCCTAATTAGACACTAATTGGTTTTTTGCATAAATACTCAAAGATATACTACAAAAGGACATGGAAGTAATTTCTAGTTATACTGCAGGTGCCTTCTAACTGTTCTTCCTGTCCTTGGGATCTCTACTACTGGATTCCTCCTACAAATTTTGCTCGGTTAATGTTTCTAAAATACCATACTTGTCTTATCCCTGCTCAAAAACTTTGATTGAAAGAGTCTGTGTGACCTACATGTAAGTCTAATTGCCTCAGCCTTGCATTCACAACATTCTACAACCTAGAGTCTGGTCACAAACTCCTTGCTCAAGCAAAATCAATTACTACATTCACAGACCCTACCCCACACAGGGCTGGATTCACATCTGCTTTCTGCCCTTTTCCCTCTGGAATGTTCTTATCCATCAAAACTCAGGGCCCACTTCAAATCCCATCTTCCCCGCAATCACACAGTAAAAAGTCACAGCTCTTAATGCTCACTGCACTTGTACTGCTGCTTAGGTATTGGTATGTGTGGTCCTTTTCCCCAGCTATATTTAAGTCCTTGTATGTAGGAGTATTGCCTTACTCCAAGTTTTCTACCTATCCACTGCAAAGTACACAGCACACTGTATAAAAAAGTGGTCTACACGTTTGCTAAATAATGTTTAAACAGGTTCCTAAATATGTATACTTGTCAAATAAAAGTATTCTAAGGAGTTCTGCTATTAATCAGAGCTGATCACTTCATCTATTTCCATGGGACAGTTACCATAGAGTCTAACAAGACTACAGAATACACACAGGATTAGGGAGTCTGGAATATCTGGGTGTGACTCTCACCTATGCTACCTATTAGCTGTATGAGTTTGGGCCAATCATTTAATCTCTCTGGCCCTCAATTTTTGCATCTGTAAAATGGGGATAATATAATCTCTACCTTGCAAGGTTATCGTGAAGACTTCAAACGATATATTGGAAACTGAGCACAGTACCAAGCATGTCATTTGCTCCCAATACATGGTTATTATATTAAAACTGTTTTGCCCTTAGACCATAAGCTCCTTGAAGGTTGCTAGTTTCTCCCTGGCACCTCCAAGAACTGAGCACACACGACCATATGGGATCAGCCTAGACTGGGCTTATAAACTATTATTTCTGCCAAGCAGTGGTTTCAGAAGCCCCATCACTCATAATAGGTGTGGTCTGTAAACAGTCTACGACCATAAGGCCTGAACTTCTGGGACCTATGCCATTGCACTGCCCAGGTTAATCTTCTGTTTTTGTTCTTATCATTCACTCTGGTTTCCTGCCAGGACTCGAGTCTGGAACCCTGACTGCCCCACATTCCTAGGGAATGGCTCCTACTCCATCTTTCCCACTATCTGGCCTAAGGCCCTACCCACATCCCCTTCAATCTGTATGAGTATTTGTGAAACCACATCTAGTCACTTGCAGATCTGACATCAAGAACAAAGAGTGCCCCAAAGTCTCCTCCTAGCTTTCATCACACCCAGTGCCCCCTCCCATGAATCAACATCAGGCCAGATGGGATCTAAATTCACTATGTCCCCACAGATGCAGCAGTCTGGAATGCTGCTGGCATGAGGTTCATCGAGACAATTGCTGGGGCCTTTTTTTAAGTCTAATTCTACAAAGTTGAACTTATTCTCTCTACAGATCTCCCCAGCAGCTATCTACCTAACACCAAAATATGAAGTGTGCAGAATCAAGGCAAACAGTGTATTTGCTAAATCAGTCCCTGCTCTAAGACATTTCAGTCAGGGCAGGAAAGTTGAGAGAATGGTTGTAATAGTAGAGATACAGGGAAAATAAGCTGGCCTGACTAGTGATTTTCTGCTGATTTGTACCTTTTAATGCATCATTTTCTGGAAGAGGTAAGAGTTTGTTATCCCAAAAGAAAAGGTACTTGTTTTTAAAAATTAGCTGTACTTCTACTAATCAGTACAATCATAAGGAATACATCAAAAGTAAATAACGAAAAGAACCTAATTCCATCAAGCAGCCAGCAAGTAACATGGTAAATTGGACTTACTCTTCCAGGAACCAAGGGGATAGTAGCTTCAGCCTTGGTTCTCTCAGCCTCATCATAGCTGGGCAGTGTTGTCGCCACATTGTAAGACGGAGGCTTTGGAAATCCACACTCGTCTTTGTAGTCAAAATATGCTGCAGAATAAAAAGGAAGTCACAAATATCTGACCATTAGCTAAACTAAGGAAAAAGAAGATTTCCACTAACTCTGGCAAACAAAAAACAGCTGTTCCTCTAAGAGTACATATAGAATAATTGAATCAAAATGTTTATGTATGAATATGAGATCAAGAATGATTTTTAAATTTATCCACCTTTCAATTATTTAAATTTATTCATTTAAATCACTCTGCCTTCCCCTCCAAATGCCTTTAAACACATTTTCAACTGTTATATGGTATGTTCACAAAAGGCATTTAATATTAATAGTGGTATAAAGACAGCATTTAAGTCAAAAATACCTCACCTGTGTGTGTGTGTAAAGCTATACCATGGTTTCCTCCCATTTATAAACAGGAAAACCAACTTAACAAAGAAGTTAAAATTCATTTCTCACAGGTTTGTTTTAGCATTTTGATTCTTACACATTAGTTTTACCATGTACTGTTTTCTATGATGGGCCTAAGGTAACTAATTCAGTTCCAGAGCCATTATTTATTTGAATTGAATCTTTCATTTCCTCTTTTTAATGTTGCATCTTCATTCTCATTAACTCCTATTACAAGAAACTCAATATTTATTAGAAAAGAGCTATTTAAAAATGTATTAAAATTCTGCACAATTTTTAAAAAACAAGTATTTTGAAAAAAAAAGTCCTATAGTTCATCAAGATTAACATTTTTCTTTCTTTTTTCCTTCTGGTTAATTGTAATTAACTTCCAGTTTTACTGTAACATTATTACTGAAATCATGAATCAATACAGTTCACTTCATTAACAAAAAAAAGAAGAAAAAGTCTATTGTACTTGCATGGGCAGAAAAAGCATTTTATAAACTTCGACACCTTCCTGATCATAAAAACCCTCAGCAAATGAGGAATAAGGGAAAACATCCTTAATCTGATCATAAGTCTCTATGAAAAACCTAGAGTAAATATCATAATTGTAAATTTTTAAGTTTTCTCCCCTAAAATTAGAGATTTAGACAAAAGTGCCTACTCTCACTACTTATCAAACATTACCTTAAAGGTCCTACTAGTTGATATAATATAGCAAGAAAAGGAAATGTAAGACATAAGTATTAGAAAGGAAGAAAATAACTGTCCTTAATAATTATGGATGACATGATTATAGATGTATCAAACCCAAGAGTATCTACAGACAAGAATTAATATATGAATTTTAGCAAAGTCTCTGCATGCAAAGTCTCTGGATGGATATAAACCATCAACTGTATTTCCATACACTACCAACAAATAGAAAATAAAATTATATATGGAACATTTTTTACAACAGCACGAGGAATAAATCTAGTAATAAACATGCAAGTCCTCAATATTGAAACCTACAAAATACTATTGAGAGGATTAAAGAAGATCTTAATTAGATGGAGAGGTAATATCATGTTTACAAACTGGAAGCAGTATTATAAAGATGTTAATTCTCTTCAAACTGACCCCCAGATTCAGTGCAATTCCAACTACAATTCCAGTTTTTGTTTTGTTACATTTTTTATGGAAATTGACAAGCTAATTGTAAAAGGCATTTGGAAATGCAAAAGGCCAAGAAAAAACAAAGCAATCTTGAAGAACAGCAAGTCTGGGGGCGCCTGGGTGGCTCAGTTGTTAAGAGTGTGCCTTCGGCTCAGGTCATGATCCTAGGGTCCTGGGATCAAGGCCCGCATTAGGTTCCCTGCTCCGTGGGAAGCCTGCTTCTCTCTCTCCCTCCCCCTGCCTTGTGGTCCCTCTCTTGCTGTGTCTCTCTCTGTCAAATAAGTAAATAAAATCTAAAAAAAAAAAAAAGTCTGAATGACCTACTTTACCAGATATCAAGATTATAAAGCTCTATAATTAAAAGTTTAGTAGAGGATGGGCATAAAAATAAACAGACCAAAGAACAATAAATGATTCCAAAAACAGATCCACTCATATTTGGTCACCTGATTTACAGTAAAGGTGACCCTGAGGAGCAGTGAAGAAAGAGTGGTCTTTTTAATAAATAGCGCTGTATGAAATGGCTGTCCATAAGGAAAAACAAATTAATCTTGACCACTACCTTATACTACACAGAAAAAAACAATACCCGATGGAACAGAAATCTAAAATGTGAAAAATAAAATATCACAGCCTTTAGAAGAAAATACGCGAAAACGTGTTACTGAAACTAAAGCTGTTGGGGCGCCTGGGTGGCTCAGTCGTTAAGCGTCTGCCTTTGGCTCAGGTCATGATCCCAGGGTCCTGGGACTGAAGCCCGCATCAGGCTCCCTGCTCAGCGGGGAGCCTGCTTCTCCCTCTGCCTTCAGCTTCCCCTGCTTGTGTGTGCTCTCTCTTTCTGACAAATAAATAAATAAAATCTTTAAAAATAAAATAAAAGTCTGGTTGTTTATATGGTGCCTGGGTGGCTCAGTCAGTACAGCATGAGACTCTTGATCTCAGCGTCATGAGTTCAAGGCCCACACTGGGTGTGAAGCCTACTCAAAATAAAAATTAAAAAAAATTTTCTTTTAAAGTTTGGTTGTTTATTTATTTATTTTTAAGGCCCCTGTGTATTTAGATGAAATGCCACAAAACCCAAAGACTTTATTTGAGAGCGTATTCTTCAGGCTCTATTCTAGAAATAGTTTACCTCTACCTTATACCCAATCTTAAGAATCTTTGTTATTTGCTGTTGAGGCCCACAGTAAGATTAACAAAAACAAGGGAGAAAGAGATTAAAGGGACTTCATAAGGACAGCTATAGGAAATACCATCTAACAGCAAAGGGAGAATTTGATTCTTTAACCAAAGTTCTACAAATCTCAGTGAATAAAGGCATCACTATAGTATAGGATAGAATACCTTCTAGAGAATGTTTCTGATTGTAACCTAAATCATAAGGAAAAATTTAAACAAAGAATATGACATGTAAGTGAATAAGAGAGAGAAGTGTTTGAGAAAGACTTCTATTGAAAATGGTTGTTAAGATTTTATAATTACAGAGAGTAGAAACTAAGATATTCAGGAAAAAATTACCTCCTAATGATTCTGGGTACTTAAATACAAAGGACTTTTATCATTAATAAAACAGGGATCCAACTTTCTTATTAACCAGCTAGAATTTTCACTGGATGTTTTTCTAATGGAAAACCAGTACTTATAGTCTGGGTAGAAATGAGTAAATATGGCATGGCACTGTGATTCTTTCTCAAGTCTTGGTGTTCTCATTTGATTCCATGAGACACCCTAGAATTCCTCAAAAAACTTTAACTTAGCATTGTTAGTTTTCGATGCTTATAAATAAAATTAATACAAGGAGACAGGGTTCAAAATTTGAAGCCAGAATGGAGGTAAAAAACTTTCTGACCCATGTTCTTCTTCATTATAATGGCAGCCTCAGGGCCACAGAGACCAACAAATTTAATCCCACATCAACGGACAACAGCTGCCCCAAGTGCTGTATAGAGAAGGATTCTGAGGCTGTGTTTGGGTAAATGCTGTCTTCAATTTGCCTATCTACCCTGGGAAAAGGATGGGTTCAGTGGTGGCACCGTGGGCCATATACTTGCCACACTGCCACACTTCCCTGTCAGAGAAAATGGAAGATGTTCCATCAAAACCGGTCAATTTTCAGCAACTAAAGGAGAGCTGCTCATCAGGCAGCTTTAAGCTACCCAAAGTCCTCAACTGTCGAGGTTTTCTTTCTCTTCCCCATCCTTTCTATATAAACAGGTGAAAATGTAAAAGACAGTCTGGCATAAGATGTGAAGATGAAAGATTACTTAAGGAGGGCTTAAACTATGAGAAACATCATGAAAGAGCTGAGAGACTTCCAGGTTTTTTTTATTAAGAATTTACTAACACAGGGCACCTGGGTGGCTCAGTTGGTTAAGCGACTGCCTTCGGCTCAGGTCATGATCCTGGAGTCCCGGGATCGAGTCCCACATCGGGCTCCCTGCTTGGTGGGGAGTCTGCTTCTCCCTCTGACCCTCTTCCCTCTAGTGCTCTCTACCTCTCATTCTCTCTCTCTCGAATAAATAAATAAAATCTTCAAAAAAAAAAAAAAAAAGAATTTACTAACACAAAAGAAATCAAACGTACTATGTTCCAGGTCACAGGCACTAGAATCACAAAGAGCAAAACAATTAATGAGGAAACTACAAAAAGAATAAAAATCAGATGATCACCTGGCTGCTTAATTTCTACCTCCTTTATATTCTGTTGGAATGAAATTGAGTTCCATAAAAAGCCACAATGAAATGGAGTTTTAAGTGTTTTTCAGAACAGTAACATGAGTCCCCCCCCCCCCACTTTTGGCAATAAACTACAAATAATGTCAGACTTTTTTAGGGAAAGCTGAGGTAAAGGCAAAGACGAATAGACACATACTGGACAAGCCTCTGGCCAAGTGCATTTCAAGAGTTCAAGAGTCACCTTGCCCAGTTACCTACCTGCACTCTCCGCAGAGATGCTGCTGTAAGGTGGAGGAGCGTCCCCTACTGCCTGTTCTGGCTCTCCAGGCTCTTCCTCATTCTGCAACTAAATAAAAATTCCACATTTTAATCCAAGTACAAAGCCCCTTAGAGAAGAACCTGAAAACTGGAATAGCCCTTCTGGGAAGCTATCTGGTAACATATTTCAAAAGCCTTAAAATGTGTAAATCTTTTACAAAGTATTCTGATCTCAGGAATTTATCCTAAGGAAATAGTCAAAGAGGCAAAAAAGGGGTACATAAAAGTTACTGCAGCAAAAAATAGAAACAACCTAAATTCCACTCACAGGGGACTTATTAAAAAAATTATAGTTCATCTCACAAAGGATCACTAAGCATCCATAAAAATGAAAATAGAGAAAATGTGATGGCTTGAACAGATATTTATGCTGTACTGTTACATGAAAAAAGCAAAATCTCCCAAAGAGTATGCATAATATAATTTGGTTGTGAAAGATACGTGAAGGTCTAGAATGAGAGACAACTACAGGTTACAATGTTTATCTCTAGCTGATACAATCATAAGGGAATTTTTCCTTTTTGTTGTTTATGTGTATATTTGAATTTTTTGTAATGAACATTTAGCACTTGTATAACTTTTTAAGTTAGAAAAATAATCTAGGGGTGCCTGGGTGGCTCAGTCATTAAGCATCTGCCTTGGGCTCAGGCATGATCCCAGGGTCCTGGGAATGAGCCCTGCATCGGGCTCCCTGCTCAGCGGGAAGCCTGCTTCTCCTTCTCCCACTCCCCCTGCTTGCGCTCCTTCTCTCGCTTTGTCTCTGTCAAATACATAAACAAAATCTTAAAAAAAAAAAAAGAATCTAATAATAATCTGTTAAAGATAAATCACAGCAAACCAAGGTTTGCCACTATATTTATTCAGTGTGCACAGGAAATTAAATCTTAAATAACTGAGACATTTACAAAAACATAAAATTCTACATAATTCTACATATATAACCTCTGTTAATAAATCTCCCTCTTCCTATCTCAGCCATTTTCTCTGTGAAATCTACAGCCCCAGTTACTTTAAATAACTCACATTGAAAAGTGGGTCTTTCTGCCATTGCCAGTCTGGACAGTCTACCCAACTCATCTTCATAGAACATCTGATTTAATTTTTCTAGTGTGACAATTAACTACAGTTCATTTAAAAAGATTAATTGGCTGAGAATGGGAGTCAATCTGTAAAGTCATAACAGAGTATTTATCGATGTAAATAACTTGGGGGTCCGGGTCCTACTATACGCCATCATAATATACGGAGCCACATGAGCCACTTGTAAAATACACACCTCTCTAAACTGACTGCAACGGAGAACTCCATCTTGATTTGAGACAGGAAAACTGAGAGCCTGACCTCCAGTAACATGAAGTAGAGCTCCCTAATTCCTTAAATTTTTAATTAACCATCTCAGTCTCTACTCCCTATGCTATTATGCTATTCAAAATCAGAAGCCAACAAAACTTTTCTGATGAACACTGCAACGTATTCAATTTCAAAGGAATTCTTGTGCCAAATTATCATCAACATCTCCCATCCAGGCACATTTTTTTGAACCCTAGAACTCTAATGTTAAACTTAGGGCACCCCCAAAAGAACTGTATTGTAACCTAAGACGAATTTCCTTTTAAAGAAGGCATATAGGGCAAAATAGCTATAGTAAAGCCACATGTTCCTGGGACAGTAAATTATTTAAACAGAGTTCCTAGAGCCATGGTCCATTTTTAATTCTTTCAACATTATAAGAAGCTCTAGACAGGGTATTCTCAGCCTACTCCCACCTAACCACTTTTGCCCTGAGAATGTCACAAAAAAGTCAGCAGCAAAAACAGAGGCAATACGGACTTTACAAGAATATTACCTCAATATACTGTGGCCAGTCATGTTCTTTATCTAAACCAAGCCTGGAATTTCTGACCCGCTTTAGATTTCCTGAGCTTGGTCAAATAATCATGTTACCTCTGCATAATTTAGGGTTTAGAAAGGAAGCGTGATAATTCTGAGAAATACAGAAGTCCAGAGAATAAAGAGGTCTTACATGCCAGTAACTATGAGATAGGTTGCCTGTCTCCTAGCAACCTGGAGATGTGCAATTTGATCATCCCACACCAAGGTACGAGATAACAGAGCAAAGAAATTCCTACTGTCTCAGAAACCCCCATTTTTCTCTTCAGTGAGGGAACAAACAAACATTTCCAGGTGAAGTTTTTCCCCTCCATTAAACTTCACCATTTAGAATCATGTACTAATACCATTTCCAACTGAAAACAAACAAAGACGATAAAAAACACCCACTATGACTTTGGAGGCTCCACATGCTGGGATGATCGATCCCAAGACCTCACTCTACAGGCTTCCCAACACTGGCCTATTTTCTATGCTGGTGATAAGTTTAGGCTCCACCAAGAAATGCGTTTAAAATAAAATAGTACCAGGTGGGGAAAAAAGAAAGGGGCAACCACCTGCAGCAAGTATCTAGTGACCACCATCTGTGTGAATAGTAACTTGCTAAACAACAGAATCCCTAAGTATGTATCTTTTTACACTTGGGGGTCATCTATGGCCGTTAATTTGGCTCTGCTAGTCAAACAAATCAGGTGCTCACTAACAAGGGGGGGGTTGGGAAGAACGCACACTAGAACTACAGGTGGACATATCTACAAGGCTATGAAGTTGGTTACTCGGTTTCCAAATGTATTTTTAATGGTCCCCCTTCTGTCCCTGGGAATCTTTCCTGTGCAGCACTCCCTGCCACATCTCTAAGGCTCAGGGATCTTCAGGCTCTCTCCAGAGACTCTCTCAGAGAATCAGGGTCATTGTCACTTTGGGGCTGGTGTTGGAAAGATGCCCAGTGTCTTCCATCAACAAGGTCAGTGGGAGCATGAGTCCAACCTGTCACAGAATCCTGGCTGTAGGGGACAGTGTGAGAGGCAGGGCTGGACCGTGGGAAGACCTGCTGCTCTCTCCCTGCTGTGCTATTAGGTGTGGTGGGTGGGGAGAATCCTTTGATTGTATCTATGACAGATAATAAATACCCACTGGGGACTGATTCTTTTCTGTCATATAACTTTCCTTAACAATTCTGATCAATTTCACTTATCTCTATTTAAATGGCTTTTTTTTTTCAAAATAGTAATTAATTACACAATTACCTATGCATGCCATAGAGTACTGAGTTTAGTACAAAACTACCTAAAATTACCCAGGTCTCCATCCCTGAGATAGGAATAATCCAGTCATCTGAAAATCTGTCTGGCCTTTCTCTTTACCACACCCCCACTTTCCTGATTACCCATGTTCCACTCTATACTCTGAGTAGACACTGTCATGGCTCCCTAGAAGAACCTTCCCATGTTTCCACTTTGCGTATCACAATCTGCTATGGTACCTCTTGGCCTTGATCACTTTCTATTTTTTATTATTTACCAATAATCAGATGTTAATAATGTTTTGTCCTCTAGATTTAGCCAGAGAAAGGCAGTATGTCTAAAATAAAGAATGTGACTCCTTCTTACTACATTCCTCTGTGTCCTATCTATATTGTTGCTATTAGAATTATATACATGACATTTTACCTAAACAACAGTTTAACAAATCTCCCATACAGAAATCATACATAGTTCGGGCACCTGGGTGGCTCAGTTGGTTAAGCGACTGCCTTCGGCTCAGGTCATGATCCTGGAGGCCCTGGATCGAGTCCCGCATCGGGCTCCCTGCTCAGCGGGGAGTCTGCTTCTCCCTCTGACCCTCCCCCCTCTCATGCTCTCTCTATCTCATTCTCTCAAATAAATAAATAAAATCTTTAAAAAAAAAGAAATCATACATAGTTCTAGTTCTAACAGAAGTAAACTAGATTTTAACAAGTTTACAGACACTTATACCCTGCAGGTTTAAATTCTTAAACTTGAGTTCCCACTCCAGCAAGAAAAGCCTCCTCACTCCTCTCCCCTAAGAAGTTCTAAAGATGGTCTTCCATTTAGAAATGAGCTGTTTTTAATCAAGAACAGAGCCAGGACTAGGATTAGGCCCAAATTAAGGGCCAACATTTACAACTGCTGGATGGCAGTACCTAAGGCTCTTAAAAGTCACTCTTGGATTCTATTTACTAAGAATGGGAGAGCAAAAAACCCTATTAAACAACTAAGAGAAAAACAAAAAAATCCATAAAGCCTTATACATGACAATAGGTACCAAAATATACCTCTTAATTCACACAAACACAACAAGCATGTGGAAAATAACGCTAAACTACCCAATAAATCCATAAAGTTACAAGTATTCACACTATTCATTTTTATCTTGGTTAGGTCCTATTTAAGCAGCAAGAGATCTTGTAAGTTTTAAATCCCTTCTTTAGTTATTAACAATAAGTCTCAAAAAATCCTGGATCAATGCCTAAACTCTAGCTTTAAATGTTATTTTACCACTTATAATTTTAGAGTTAAATCCTAAATCTTTTACCTTACAATGCAATTTTTAAACCTCTCATTACCAACCCACTACTTCTGCATACTCTAAATCCTACCAAATGAGACAGTATAATTACCAGAAAGTAAACAAGCACATTTCCTTAGGTAAACAACCGAGTGTGCATTTTACTCTGTTATTCAGAAATAACCAAAGTTTGTGAGGACTGTGTATTTTCTTTTTTGTTTTTAAATGTAATCTTTATTTACATGGGGCTTCATTTTTTTAAAAAGATTTTATTTATTTTACTTGACAGAGAGAGAGAGAGAGACAGCACATGCGCACACACACACACAGCAGGGAGCAGGCTCCCCGCTGAGCAGAGAGCCCTACTGAGCCACCCAGGTGTCCCGAAGACTATGTATTTTCTACTGTATATAACCTGTAGGTTTTTAATTGTATACTGACTGTAAATTGAGTTATTCTAACTTTACCAAATTCTTTACATTCAAGAACAATTTCTATTATAGTGCTATTAATTAGAGGGTGACATTTAAAATAAGGTAAATAATTCTGACAGAGAGAAACTCACCAATAAAAAAAAATCTAATTTAATAATGGGCAAAGAGAGGCACCCGGGTGGCTCAGTCAGTTTTTAAAATCTGCCTTGGGCTCAGGTCATGATCTCAGGGTCCTGGGATCATGCCCCGTGGCAGGCTCCCTCCTCAGTGGGGAGTCTGCTTCTCCCTCTCCCTCTGTGTCCTCTCCCTCTGTGCTTTCTCTTGCTTGCTCTCTCTCAAATAAATAAAATCTTAAAAATAAAAATGGGCAAAGAATTTTAATAGACATTTCTCCAAAGAAGATCTACAAATGGGCAGTATACACAAGATGCTCAACATCAGTAGTCATCACAGAAATGCAAAATCAAACCAAGAGCTATCACTTCAAACCCACTAATATGGCCATAAGAAAATAAAAACGGAAAGTAAAAAGTGTTTTTGAGTATGCAGAGAAACTGAACCTTCATACATTGCCAGCAGGAATATAAAACTGCGACTGTAGAAAAGTTTGGCAGTTCCTCAAAAACAAATTAAACAGTTATAAAAAGACCCAGCAATTCCACTCCTAAGTATATACTCAAGAGAAGCGAAAACATAGTTTCACAGAAAAACTTGCATGTGAATGTTCATGGCAGCACTACTTATAATAGTCAAAATGTTCATCAACTGATGAATGAATAAACAAAATATGGCATATCCATACAAAAGGATGGCTAAGAATAATCCATCCTATCCATAAAAAAAAAAAGGAAAGAAGTACTGATACATGCTACATTGCAGATGAAGCTTGAAAGCAGTATGCTAAATGAAAGAAACCAGTCACAAAAGACCACATATTTTATGATTCTGTTTATATAAAATAACTAGAAACAGCAAATCCAAGAAGAGACAGAAAGACTGGTAGTTGCCAGGTGCTGGGGAAGGGAAGAGGAGAGAGTAACTGACTGCTTATAAAGGACCCAGGTTTCTTTTGGGGGGTGATAAAAATGTTCACAGTTATATACTGGTAATAGTTCCAAACCTTGTGAATATAGTAAAAATTACTAAGCTGTGTACTTTAAAAGGGTGAATTTTACAGTATGTGAATTACATCTCAAAAAAAGTATTTTCTAATTTTGAAAACACAAACCTACATAATGTGAATTTTAGTTAAAACAAAACTGAAGAGGGGTGCCTGGGTGACTCAGTCAGTTAGGCGTGGAACTCTTGATCTCCTCTTCGGTCTTGATCTCAGGGTTGAGTTCAAGCCCTGTGTTGGGCTCCATGGTGGGCGTGGAGCCTACTTCAAAAAACAAAAAACACACCAAAAAAACTCAAAAAACCAAACTGAAGAGCACTCTGTGCACCTGCTCCTCGGCTCTTGTGTTGGTGTATCCTTCCACCCATGCCACCACCACCAGGCCAGGCATCACAGCAACCAAACTGTCACCAAGTTCTGGGAGTCATCAGATAGCAGGGCAGCGACACTACAGGCACTTACCACAGCGAAAGAGACCTGCAGCTGGAATGGATCAACGGGTACTACACAGGCCAATGGTGGCAAGCACTTCCCCGCCTGTGCTCGTGGGCCTGGAGCTGGGTGCCATGGACTGTGTGCACTCAGGACCCTTTGGGCAAATCTTCGGGCCAGACAACTTCGTCTTACGTCAAAGTGGTGCTGGGAACACCTGGACCGAGGGGCACTACACGGAAGGTACGGGGCTGGTTGACTGGGCGCTGGATATCTTGAGGAAGGAAGCTGAAAGCTGTGACTGCCTGCAGGGCTTCCAGCAGACCCACTCCCCCGGTGGAGGGCCTGGGTCTGGGACGGGTACCCTCCTCCCCAGCAAGATCCAGGAGGAGTACTGAGACAGGATCATGAACACGTTCAGTGTGGTGCCCTTGCCCAAAGTGTCAGACACAGTGGTAGAACCCTACAATGTCACCCTCCCAGTCCACTAGATGGTAAGAAACACAGATGAAACCTACTGCATGGATAACGAGGCTCTCCATGACATCTGCTTCAGAACCCCAAAACTAACCACACCCACCTATGGGGACCTCAACCACCTGGTGTCAGCCATCATGAGTGGGGTCACCAGCTGCCTGGGCTTTCCTGGCCAGCTCAATGCTGACCTGCACAAGGTGGCTGTTAGCACAGTCCCCCTTCCCCCACCTGCCCTTCTTCAGACCCAGCTTTGCCCTGCTGACCAATGGAGGCAGCCACAGTACCAGGTCCTGACGGTGCCGGACCTCAGCCAGCAGATATCTGAGGCCAAGAACGTGATGGCTGCCTGTGACCCCTGCCGCGGCCACTCCCTGACTGTGGCCCCAGGGTTCAGGGGCTCCGTGTCCACGAAGGAGGTGGATGAACAGGTGCTTAACATCCCAAACAAGACCAGCAGCTACTTGGTGGAGTGGATCCCCAAGAACATGCGAACAGCTGTGACATCCCACCCCGGGAGCTAAAACTATCTGCCATCTTCATCGGCAACAGCACGGCCACGCAGGAGCTGCTCAAGTGTATCTCAGAGCAGTTCACAGCCAGGTTCCGGCGCAAGCCCCTCCTGCACTGGCACACGGGCAAGGGCAGGGACGAGACGGACTTCACCAAGGCCGACAGCAACACCAATGACCTGGTGTCCAACTACCAGCAGGACCAGGACACCACAGCCAAGGAGGAGGGTGAGTCCTAGGAGGAGGCAGAGGAAGAGGTAGCCTAGAGCTCTGAGCCAGTAAAGCATGGAAGCTGTGTGAGCTCCTTATTCACTCACAGCCTGTTCTCTGATAGCCATGTCTCTGGGCGCACTTCCTCTTTTTCCTGTTGTGACGTCACACACTGTACAAGACACTACCTTTAAGGCCTTTTTACGGTGGGGAGAAAAAGTCCTGAAAATTAACGGCTCCAAATCATCATTCTCTTGCTAAATCCATGTCTATGCCCCTTAATGGGAGTGAACGGTCCTGATCCCATCAGTATCCTCAGGGCTTAACATGGAACACATACTTGCAAATGGACAAAAATAAAGAAAACACACTGAGCTGCAAACTAATTATAGTAAAAAAAAAAAATCCTTAATATTCTCCCCTCCTGACAAAAATATTAGGATCAAGAAATCAAAATAGTTTGGCTAACAATCTATTTTAAGAGCTGAGGATGAGCAGCATTTAGATTTTTCTACTTCAAGAGCTTCCCTAAAGATAATTTTAAAAATAAACACCAGAATTAGACTATCCCCAACAATATGTCTCATGTCAGAAGAAAAAATTAAATGCAAATCCTCTTAATACCAAAATAAAAAAACGATTAAAAGTCAAACTTCACCAAAGCAAAAGAAATCAGAATAATGCCTTAAAAAGTCAATGCAGTAACAGATGAAAAGAAAATGCTAATATCACAGCAAATCCCCTTAGAAAGACCATCAGTTTATAAAGCTTTTTAAAGATTTTTGTGGTTATCATTGCTATACACATAAATACAACTGATGAATAAAATTTGGTTTGGAAGGAGAGAAAATACAGTATTTATCTTAGTCCTTAGAAATGAAAGTACTATGAACTATGATTACCAACTTGATATGTTTTATTTTTTCATTTGAGATCCAAGTAACAAGGAATACCATCCAGAGAGAAAAGAAGAAGGCAAGATAGTAGCCACTCAATCTCCAACTTCAACTTTCCTAAGAAGCCAAGGTACTCAAAGAAATCACTCCTCCTTTGGGCACCTGGGTGGCTCAGTCATTAAGCGTCTGCCTTCGGCTCAGGTCGTGATCCCAGTGTCCTGGGATAGAGTCCCACATCGGGCTACCCGCTCAGCGGGAGGCTTGCTTCTCCCTCTCCCACTCCCCCTGCTTGTGTTCCTGCTCTCGCTGTGTGTCTCTCTGTCAAATAAATAAATAAATAAAATCTTTAAAAAAAAAAAAAAAAGAAATCACTCCTCCTCCACAAACTAAATGAGCCAACCATGGCTATGAGAGTGGCACTGTGAGATTTTTGGGTGGGACCAGAAAATTGTCATCAACCTGCCACCTCCTGGGATCCATGTCTTATGTTCAAGTATTTCCACCACTGATAGCTTCAGCAAGACAGCGTCAAGGAAATGACAGCCTAATGTTTTCTGGCACTTAACTTCAGCAAAATCTGTAGCCAAGAGCCTTCCAAATTAATGATAAGCCCCTCCCTCCCTAGGCTTCATGGTTTTATAAAGATTGGAGAAATAAGAGGGGCACTCATGCAATGTTTTCAAATAGGTCTCTCTGCCTCTGAATTTATCTTTTGAGAAGCAGCAAACTATTTACTAAACAATCCATGTCCTCTGTAACATTCTGAGTCCTACCTCTTCTCCACTTCATGATTCCATAAAGAAAACTCAGGCTTCAGAGCTCTAGGGCCTACTTGGAGAAGTAATTAAAAGTCCTAGCAAAGACAAGTTGAAATGGAAAAGTGTGCACTTGGCTTATTCCCCTTGCTTTTAACAGGATGGTAGAAACCATTCATCTTTTGTTCGGAGAATAAACAACATAAAAATAGTAGCTAGACAGACTCACTTTTAAATAATTTTAAAGTCTAGTCCGTAATTTAAATGCAAAAGTGATAAATATTGTTTGTGCTTTTTTTTAAAAACCCTATTATGTTGTATTCATTAAGACATGTTAAAGCTATAAAATACCAACATGGAAGCAAAAACAACCTCTTAATTATTCACCATTTAAAATGCTATATTAAGCAATGCTTTCTCGGGGGGGAAAAAAAAAGGAAGTTGTCCCAACAGAACATGGCATCATCTATTCAAGGATTCTTTTAGACTTAAGAACAAGTCCAATTTCTGGATTTGGCATAGAGAGCACTTCTAGCCTCTATTAAGATTTTCACACACACATATACATTAATACACACGTGTGTATATAAAGATGTATCTACTAAGACACACACATTAAGGATACGTATAACATATGTACTATGTCTCCCCAAATCCTAACGTGTAAAACAATTATATAATGTAATATTAAAATTACAAAAGAACTCAACCCTTTTAAATCAGTCCAATGCAAAATTATTATTAAAACTACATCCCGGGCACCTGGTGGCTCAGCCAGTTAAGCATCTGCCTTCAGCTCTGGTCACGATCCCAGGGTCCTGGGATTGAGTCCCGCGTCGCACTCCCTGCTCAGAGGGGAGTCTGCTTCTCCCTCTGCCCTACCCACTCATGCCCTCTCTCTTGCAAAAATAAATAATAAAAATCTTTAAAAAATAAAAAATAAATAATAAAACTATATGCCTATCAGGGTGCCTGGATGGCTCAGTCAGTTAAGTGACCGACTCTTGGTTCCAGCTCAGGTCATGCTCTTGGCATCATGGGACTGAGCCCCACGTGGGGCTTCATGCTCAGTGTGGAGTCTGCTTGAGATTCTCCCTCTCTCACTGCTCATGCTCTCACGCTCGCCCTCTCCTATTGATGTGGATATATAACTTAGAGGAGTATAATCAAATGTAAATATTGTGATTCAAGCTTTCCCTTTTCTCCACTGCCTTTTCTTCTGCCATAGCCACAACAACTTTTCTCGGGAATAGTCAGAAATTTGAATATTTCATTCAATAAAATTTTACCAGGCACAAACACATGCCAGGATGACATCATTTTTTTATTATCTTCCCCTTAATGCTCCTGAAAGAACACTTCCATTTTTTCCATTTACCAGGAAAACTGGTTGTTAGTAGAAGCCATAATAATACTATTTAGGCTGATAATTCTGGATATTAAAAAGTTAATTTGATATCTGTTAAATGTTTTATGTACAATTATTAAGATCAAGATCTATCAAGGACAAAATAACTGTTTCATTAAATCTGTTGATAGAAGAACTATTCCTATATACCATTACACTAAAATACCAAAGGAAGTCGTTTCTTAGGTACAGTAGCTGATTTCTTCTGGGCTCTACTTGTTCTGTTATGTCAATATTCTCTACCCTGTGATTAGCTTCGTGTTTGGTTTTATTGCTGTTCTTCAAAAGTAGACTATCAATTTCTTCCTTCATGGTTAGTTTTGTGTCCAAGGACATGAAGATGTCCACCCACATTTGCTTCTCATATTAAGAAATTTTATTCATTCAAAAGACACCATTAAGAGAATGAACACAACCCAGAGTGGGAGAAGATATATTTTTCAGACAAAGGACTCATAACCAGCATACATAAAGAACTTCTAAAAAACCAGTGGGGGAAAAGGAAAAAAAGAGGAAACCACCCAACTGAAAAATGGGCAAAAGATTTAAATAGACACTTCACAGAATAAGTTATGCAAATGGCCAATAAACTTATTAAAAAGTGCTCCATTTCATTAGCACAGAGATGCAAACTAAAACCACAGCTGATATTTTAAAAGCAGAAAATACCAAATGTTGATGAAGGTATATAATGACCAGAACTCTCAAATTGGGAATGTAAATTTGTACAACCACTTTAAAAAACTGTTTGGCGCTTATCTATTAAAGATGAATTTATACATACTCTATGACTCAGCAATTCCATTCGAGTTACATATCCAACAGAAATACATATGTTCACCAAAAGACACACCGGGATGTTTAAAGCAACACTACTTATAAAACTGGAAACTACCTAAATGCCCATCAACAGCAGCACAAAGAATAAATGTGGTATCTCCATACAATGAAATACTGCACAGCAATGTGAAAAAATAAACTATGACAATATACAATGCATGGGTGAATCTCACAAAAATAATGTGGAGCCAAAGAAGCCAGAAACAAGAGCATTTACTGTATGATTATATTTATACAAAGATCAAAGCCAGGCAAACCTCATATGCCAGTCAGTGGTTACCCTGGGGGAACTGGAAGGGCACTTGAAGGGGGCTTTTTTTTTTTTTTTAAAGATTTATTTATTTATTTTGAGAGAGTGAGAATGAGAGAGAGAGAGAGAGAGTACATGAGAGCAGGGAGGGCCAGAGGGAGAAGCAGGCCCCTCGCCGAGCAGGGAGAGCCTGATGCGGGACTCCATCCCAGGTCTCCAGGATCATGACCTGAGCCGAAGGCAGTCGCTTAACCAACTGAGCCACCCAGGCGCCCTGAAGGGGGCTTTCTGAGTGCCGTAATGTTGTTTCTTGATTTGGGGTCGAGTTAAAAGTGCATGCTCACCTTTTGAACACTAAGCTGTTCAATTTATAATTTGTGTATGGTTCTGTATGTAAATTATACTTTACTAACAATTCAGGAAGGGGAGAAAAGGAGACTGCAAGAGTATCCATGACGCAGAGAGGGACCTTTGCATGGTTCATCACTGTATTCACCTCAGCACTGAATAGTGAGTGGCACATCAGGGGTACTTTATTAGCACATGCGGACTAAAGCAGGCATGGAGGTATAGCTTTAACAGAAATCTACCTGAAAAAGCGGTGGCTTATCTTAATGCCATCTTAACCTACCAGTTCACATTTATCTCAAGTATTCACATTACTTTACAAATCACCAAATACATCTACAGGCAAGGCATGTAGCCACATGCAGATGAGTGCCGATTCTGTGGAAGGGACAGTGGTGACGGGTCCATGAGTGAGCATCAGCAGCCAGTGGCATCCCTATGACTACTTAGCACCAGGAGCACATAAACATGAAGAAAACTGAGGAGAAACCAGGCTTTACAAAGCAACAAAGACAAAGTTTACTCTTTCTTACTGACTGGTCCAAAAGCAAGGGAGGTGTTTTGAGAAACAAAAGAAACTTTCAGAAGAGTGCTGTGACCTGGATTATAAACTCAAAGGTGTTTGATTTATTTGCAGGCTTTATAAACTTATGCATTACATGTATTCCTTGTATATGTATTGTGTATTTCATAGCAAAAATTAAAAGAACATTATGATGGGGTGCCTGGGTGGCTCAGTCATTGGGTGTCTGCCTTCGGCTCAGGTCATGATCCCAGGGTCCTGGGATCGAGCCCCTCATCGGGCTCCCTGCTCAGTGGGAAGCCTGCTTCTCCCTCTCCCACTCCCCCTGCTTGTGTTCCCTCTCTCGTTGTGTCTCTCTCTGTCAAATAAATAAATAAAATTTAAAAAAAAAAAGAAAAAAACATTATGATTCTATAATTACCAATATTCAAATAAATGGCAACAAAAGCTTAAGAAACACAAAGGAGAAACAGACTTCTTCAACCTTTATCTCCTGAGAAATAAGAAACGTTTAACATTTAGTATTCAACCTATAACACTTAGCATAATACACTAGGTATAAATAGGTGTTCAATAAAGGTGGTACATATGAAGAAAAATTACTATTTTTTTTTTTAAGATTTTATTTATTTGACAGAGAGAGACACAGTGAGAGAGGGAACACAAGCAGGGGGAGCGGGAGAGGGAGAAGCAGGCTTCCCACTGAGCAGGGAGCCCGATGCGGGGCTCGATCCCAGGACCCTGGGATCACAACCTGAGCCGAAGGCAGATGCTTAACGACTGAGTCACCCAGGCGCCCCGAAAAATTACTATTTTAATCACACTGTAATTCCTAGAATGTTTTTTTCTTCTAAAAACAATCAAATGGGGGCACCTGGGTGGTTGGTTCAGTTGGTTGGGCATCTGTCTTTGGCTTGGGTCATGGTCCCATTGTCCTGGGATCCTAGGATCAAGCCCTGAGTTGGGCTCCCTGCTCAGTGGAGAGTCTGCTTCTCCCTCTCCCTCTCCCTCTACGCTCCCCACGCCAGTCCACCCCGCTGTGCTCTCTTTCTCTCTCAAATGGAGAAATAAAATCTTAAAGGAAAAAAAAAGTTTAAAAAAAATAAATAAAGGGACGCCTGGGTGGCTCAGTCAGATAAGCATCTGCCATCAGGTCAGGTCATGATCTCAGGGTCCTGGGATCGAGCCCCACATCAGGCTCCCTGCTCAGTGGGGAGCCTGCTTCTCCCTCTCCCTCTGCCTGCCACTCCCCCTGTTTGTACCCTCTCTCTCTCTAATAAATAATATTTTAAAAAATAAAAATAAAAACAACCAAATGGTATATCCAAGACATGGAATATTGTACATTAAAAACACAGTAAAGTCAAAGTCCAGATACCAAAAGTGACAGACATGCCTAGAAGCCAGGGACTAGCGCTGACTGCAGCCTGCTTGGCTCTGCTAGTCCCGTGAACAACCAGAACTCTCTCAGGCTGAGAAGTTCCAAAAGCTATGCTTCCTTATTACTATATTATTATTACTATGCCTGGACTAGAGCATACAAGGGCAGAGATTATGGATGGGAAAAGGTATTCAAGAGTCTGCCTTAACTTAGGTTTGATCATGAGGTCCCCTTCTCCTCCAAGAACAATGAGAGCCGAGAAACAGAGAGATGCATTAAGCATTACATATCTTTCCCTCCATTCCACCATCACAGAATGTTCCATTATGCAAGTGTTTAACTGCTAAATTAATTTAACACCACTCAACGAACAAGTTAGGTCATGACTGGTGTGGGGTAAAGGACTCAACAGTAAAGGTGACTGGTATTTTTAGCCTAAGTCTGTAGTATATCAAAGAAAAGACAATCAAAAGATTTAAGTGCAATTTTAATACTCCACTTAAAGACTAAACACACACGTACTTCTTATCCCTTCCAAAACCATCTTAAATGTAAATGTCAGTAAAGTTTTAATTTTAAGGCAAAAAACTACAGAGCCGAGCGCCGGGAAAGGAAGCAGCAGTAAAATCCTGAAAGCCAGAAGCAGGATGACAGGTGTCAACTACCACAGCAGACCCAGGAAAACTGAAGCCTAACCCAGAAGGCAGAAAAGCAATCTGTCTTGCACTACATCCTCAAAAGGCTCAAGCGGTAGCAGCAGGTACTGGTGGAAGTAGGAATGACAATGAGATTTAAAAGAAAGGTAGACGCAGCCAGAAACACACAGCTCCCAAGATCCCCATTAGAGGACTAGAAATTTATTCTCTGGAGAGTGTAAAACAGAGTTTTGGGCTGGAGACATAGAGTTTAGGAGAGAGGGTAGCATATCAGAAAAGAGTGATGAAGTGAATGTACTAAATGTTGAGCTCTCCCAGCCTTCTTCCTCCCATTCAGCTCCCTTCCTACTAGCAGCCAGGCCTGTTCTCTGGGAAATAGAGCAACCCAAGAGAATAGACCTAATGACACTGTCACTCAAAGCAATAGCCTCGTCAGTTCAAGAAGAAACTCCATCAAGCATACTGAGCTTCCAAACTGCTTTCCTGGTTGGGCACTCTGAACCAAGGAGGCGAAGATTACCACACACCTAATGAAAGCTTCTAAAGGTCATAAAAGACCAAAACAAAGAGAATACATGCAATGTGGAGGAAACAAGTAGGCAGGAAAATGAAAACTTAAAGGAAAAAGTTTTCAATAATCTCAGAGGAGAAAAAAATCAGAACCATAAAACAAGGACGGTGTGCTATAAAGAAAAAAGGGGGGATTAGAGAGTTTTTGAAAATTAAAACTAACAGATTAAAAATTTATCAAAAAGAATCTAAAATTGAGAAATCTCGGGGCACTTGGCTGGCTCAGTTGGAAGAGCACGTGACTCTTAATCTTGGGGTCCTAAGTTTGAGCCCCCTGTTAGGCAGAGATAAATAAATAAAACTTCTAAAAGAAGATTTAAAATTGAGAAATCTCATAGGAAGTAGAAAAAAAAGACAAAGATGAAAAATATGAGACGAGGCTAAATCAGTACAAGAGGTTCTAGATCCAAAGAGGAGAAAAAAAAACCAAAGCAGAGAAAAATCAAACAAAAACTTATTTTTTTTCTTTTCAAATTTTTATTTAAATTCTAGTTAGTTAATATATAGTACAATGTTGGTTTCAGGAGTAGAAATGAGTGATTCATCATTTACATACAACACCCAGTGCTCTCACAAGTGCCCTCCTTAATGCCCATCCCCCACCCACCTCCCTCCTTCACCCCTCAGTTTGTTCTCTATCATTAAGAATCTCTTATAGTTTCCCTCTCTTCCCCCATCACATATGTTCATCTGTTTTGTTTCTTAAATTCCACATATGAGTGAAATCATACAGTATTTGTCTTTCTCTGACTGACTTATTTCGCTTAGCATAATATACTCTAGCTCCATCCACGTCTTTGCAAATGGCAAGATTTCATTCTTTTTGATGGCTGAGTAATACTGCATTGTGTATATATACCACCTCTTCTTTATCCATTCATCAGTCGAAGGATATCTGGACTCTCTCCATAGTTTGGACACAAAAACTTTTTAAAATTTACCAGAACTGATGGACATGGGCTTCCAGACCAAAAGGACACCCTGAATGCCTGGCACAATGGATGAAAGTAGCTCTCAAGGTACAATACAGTATTTAAGAATACTAGAGACAAGAAGCTCCTAAAAACTTCTGAGAGTAAGAGACAGAGAGCTAGAGAAAGGCCGCATTTGAAGAATCAGACACCAAAACTGGCTTCATGCTTCCTAAAAGCAAAACAGTTGGAACTTAGAAGGCAATGGAGTAAATGCCTTCAAAATTCTAAAGGAAAATGTTTCTAGACCAAAAGTCTAAGTAACACAAAAGAGTCTTCAATGTACAGGGGCGCCTGGGTGGCTCAGTTGGTTGGGCGACTGCCTTCGGCTCAGGTCATGGTCCCGGAGTCCCGGGATCAAGTCCCACGTCGGGCTCCTTGCTCAGCGGGGAGCCTGCTTCTCCCTCTGACCCTCCCCCGTCTCATGTACTCTCTCTCTCTCTCCTTCTCGCTCTCTCAAATAAATAAATAAATCTTTAAAAAAAAAAAAAGAGTCTTCAATGTACAAAGTCTCAAAAAGGTGGGGGGGGGGGCTTAACTTCCCATGCATTCTTCCTCAGAAAGATACTGAAGGCTGTGTTCTAGGAAAACGAGGCAATAAACCAAGAGAGAAAACTGAATCAAGGAAAGGGGCTTCAATTAAAAACCCTGGGAAAGGAAACCCCCAGGATGACAACTGAACAGCAGACCTTGGGAGCAATCTTCTAGAATGGGTCAAAAGGCCAGGAAAGACCCCTTCCCACCCTGAATGATATCAATAAAATACCTGATGTATCTGAATATATCAAAAAAACTATGAGGTTGTATTAGTTAAGAGCCTGAGGATGAATTAGTGCTATTAGCAATTTATGATATGTACGTACAAATTAAGCAAACAAAAAATAATTACTTTTTAAAATTTATTTTAATTCCAGTAGAGTTAACATACAGTGTAGTATGTTTCAGGAGTACAATATAGTGATTCAACACTTCCATACATGATCCCGTGCTCATCACAAGTGCAGTCCTTAATCCCCATCACTATTTTACCCATCTCCCCGCCCCCAAAATAATTATTAACTTCAGGGAAAATAAAGTACTATTCAGGCAAGGACAAGAAACCACAGAATACCAAATATCTCAGCTGTGAACAGTATTTATTACTTTCAATTACTGTAAATGCTGAATGTTGATCTAACCACATAATGGATACAACTATATCAGAAAAGTGAAGAGACAGGAAGCGGGAGTATAGGCAACTGTGGGAGGGAGGTAAAAGACAAATCCTTACACCCCACAGCGGTGAAGTCAATTTTTTTTCAACAGTGAAAACTGAAAAATCAAGAAGTAGCACATTATAAAATGTTCTTTAGCTACAAGGATAATAACAAAACAGTAAAAGAAACAGCTAAAGGAGCTAAGAAGCAGGCAAGTAAACAGGAGACTACTGTGTTTAGTAATAAGCCTGTAAGATTTATTTGACTCTAACCTATATGCGTGTATAATTTTGATATAAAAACTAAATTGAAAGTTAAAAAAGATAAAATGTGATTACAAAATGTGTCACAAAAAAGGAATCTCACTATGCTCAGGGGAAACTAACCTAATGGGGGGGTTACTCAAACTCCCCTTAAGAGAGACTGCCTAAACTAAGATGGGGGGCTAAGAGGGAAAGAGCATTCCAGGGAGAGGACAGGAAGAGGGGGCCTCCAGACCAGAGAGGGTGATGCACTCTAGGCCCTGGCCCTGAAACACATTTCCCATTGGAAACAACAAGTCACGAGAGTCCACTCCTTCCCCCAAATCTTTGTCTCCCTCACTACATCTTGCTCATCCTTCAAGGCCAAGCTAAGTTTCATCTTCTCAGAAGCTTCCTATCTGGAACCAGGTGAGCTCTTCCATCTTAAAATGATGTCTTTAATCTACAATCTCATTCTCTGTACTAATATAATTAGTATTATATCAAGACCATAATACATTCTCTTGAATCACTCAATTGGCAAAAATATAGAGAAGAAAATAAAAACCACCAATGTGATCTTTCAGCTATCCTTCTAGACTTTTGAGCAAATACAAATAATTGAATAACCTTTTCACTAACTGCATGGTGGAATTTTCCTTCATTAAATAACCTCTTGTAGTATCACTGCAGTACCTGAAAGACAGTCTTAATTTTTTAAAGTAATTGTTGAAATCCTTTTAAAAACAATTATAGATTCTCACTTTAATATTTCACTGAAACGAGAAATTAAAATGGCATTTGGATTACATTAAACCTGATACATGAAAAGATATTTTAACCTTCCAAATAATAGCAGATGCTAATATAATAAGCCAATGATTACCTTTCCTGCCCCCCATAAACTTTCTCCCCTTCTACTCAGCTGATTTTTGGCCACCGCTGAAAGGTGGCAAGCTGGCTGTGAAACTCACAAGATCATATAACTCTCTGATCACCTCACTTAGCCACCTAAAATGAAACTGGGCCAACATGTCAAAGATAATTAATGCTGTCTACCCTCACATACATGACCGAGGAGAACTGATTTTAAGCACAGTTTAAAATATTACATCTGAAAACGCAATTCAGCTACACAAGGACAAACTGCTGGAAAGACTCTAGTATCAACCATCAATCATGTATAAGATCCTCAACTGCAGATTACCCTCAAATCAAACTTCTTATTCTGTTTCAAGAGTTACATGAGAGTTCCAAAACTTGTGAAAATGTAACTACTAAAAGCAGTGAATGAGAATACTAGAATTCAAAGAGCCAGCTTCTTAAAAAAAAAAAAAAGCTACAGAACTTTTAAAATTACTATTTTCTCACTTTTACAAGGACTTTATTAAAACATCTAATCAGGGGCACCTGGCTGGCCCAGTTGTGGAGTGTGTGACTCTGGATCTTGGGGTTGTGAGTTCCAGTCGCACATTAGGTATAGAGGTTACTTAAAAATAAAATCTTTAAAAAACAAACAAACAAACAAAAAACCCCATCTAACCGGTAATAGTCCAGCTCCTATCATGAAGTAATAAAATTATGTGACAGTGGGTGATGATTTTGTGAACCTAAAACTGCTCTAAAAAAATAAAGTTTATTGGGATGCCTGGGTGGTCAGTTAAACGTCCCACTCTTGATTTCGGATTGGGTTGTAAATCTCAGGGTCGTGGGATCGAGCCCCATTGTCAGGCTCCGTGCTGGGCGTGGAGCCTGCTTGGGATTCTCTCTCTCTCCCTCCCTCTGCCCCACCCCCCTCTAAAAAAAAAGTGTATTTGAAAAAGTTGTAATTATTACTTTTCCTGATTTTTAAAAGCATTATTCATTTTTTGCTATGATATATGTTTGAAGTGACAAGAAGGGAAAGACTTAAAACTAGTACTGAAAAATGACAAAATGGTATTCTGTACTCAGTGACCCATTTTTTTGAAAATATACTATTAAGGAGACATTTTCTATATTTTTGAATAATACATAATTTCTTTTATCTTTTAGCATAAACTCACCACACACTATACTTAATGACATCACTTTTAAAAATAATTACTCATCACGAAAGAAGTTTGCTAAATCATCAAGAGAATGCCATCTCTTCAAATCAAAGCCACCAGCTTCTACATACAAAAACAACTATAAAGCTGGAAGGAGTCAAAGTGATATAGTCCAACTACTTCATTTTACAAAAGAGAAAATAAGGCTAGAAGGAGGTTAAAATTCTCACCCACAGTCACATAACCTCTTACTTCATGACAGAAGCTGGACTATTACTGATTAGACGTTTTAATAAAGTCCTTTTACCTTCTCCTGAATCAGTCTCTACTTAATGTCCAAAGTGAACCTTCCAGATACTGAGGTCTACATTACAAGCCTCAAAAACTGCTTATTAGGACACCTGGCTGGCTCAGTTGGTAGAGCATGCAACTCTTGATCTCGGGGTTATGAGTTCGAGCCCCGTGCTGGGTACAGAGATTACTGTAAAAAAAACAAAACAAAACAACAACCCTGCTTATTAACGTAAAGTTATATGAAAAGTTTGGATGCTATTAAATGAAATTCCTAAAACGAGAGCTTCAAAATACTACGAACACCACATTCCTGATTCCCTAGTCCATAAAATCTCATTTAAATTTGACAAGGGCAAAATAACTTAAAAATAATTTAGTAACAAAGAAAATCCCAAAATAAGCATAGAATTCTACAGAGAAAGGATTGTGAGGTTAAAGGGACTTGGGTTTTACCTATAGTGCTTTCAATTTTTATAGCACTGTATTTCATTGTTAATCAGACCTTAATGTCTGAGGTGACTGAGCAATAAATATATGGGTGTTATTTTATACTATTCTTGAAACTTGTAAGTTGAAACTATTTCCAAGTAAGTTTGTTACAGGAATTTTTTAAAAAGCAAAACATGATTATTAACAGAAACTTTGGGAAAAAAGAGAAATCACTCCTACCGTTTTTCTTAACAACATATTATAAATGTATCAAACAACCCCACTAAAGAAGGTGAGGGGAAAGGTGCTGACCTAAGTACCTAAGCAACTCTGGAAACGAGTAGTCTGTAAGTCTAAAAGCAAAAGAAACTGTATGTGCTCTGTCCTCTAGTTGATAAAAGTGTTTCTCACAGAGGTGTAGGTTAACAATTCTGACATCACTGCACACATATGTTAGAATTGAAGAATTAAGTAAATGGATGGTGGGTGGTGGGAGCAAGGTTTCTCACTGCTGAAGTGGGAGTTTCCAGAAAGGCCAGGGCAGGAAGCTACAGTGATCCATGTAATAATTGGTTAGAGTTGGTTAGTTTCATATAGATACAGGTGATTACATATAGAAATACTTAGAGATAATGTATACACAATCTATTTCTTTACTCTGTTAACTTAGAAGGCCTAGAAGCAATGGCCCCCTAGTAGCAATGTGCACAAATCTTGGTTTCTAGTATCACCGTCCAATAAAAGGAGCCAGGCTCCTTGGAGAAATAGCTGATTCCAGGATGGCGCAGGAAATATTCACAATGAGCCTCATGCCAGAAAGGAAGGAAGTGCTTCAAAAAACCCAAAATGATGGAATTATGTCAGAGGGACACAAGTGCCAACTGAAAGAGTTCCAATGGCCAAAACTGCAAATATCTGAGCCACAAAATAAATCAGTACTGGATTATAACCCAAAGAATAAAATAAATGAGTCCGTCCTGATATCACCGAATAAATAAATTAATAGGATTAGACAACTATCCTGTGCAGAAAAATTGAGTAATTTATGTAAATACCCTGCCCTCCACAAGGTGGAGCATAACTCTTCAATACTTAAGCGCATATTGTACATAGATAGTGACTTCCTTCCAAAAGGCAGAGTATGAAAAGCCGGGGGGGATAATTTTACAACAGAGAAACCTCATAAATACTACTTCAACCAGGTGATCAAGGTCAACATCAACAGTGTTAAGTCACATTGGTTGTACGCATTCTTGGTATGATGTGATGGAAATAGCACTTTACCTCCGTGGTCTTCCTCACTAAAACCCACAACCCCAGTTTGATCATGAAAAAAGATTCAGACAAATCCAATCGACTATATGAGCAGATGGATGTTAGGTAAACCTATTGTAATCAGTTCACAATATATGTGAATCAAACCACGATGCTGTAAACCTTAAACTTATTCAGTGATGTATGTTAAAATTCTTTCTCAATAAAAGTGCAAAAAAAAAAAAAAAAATCCCATTTGAGGGACAGTCTACAAACACCTGACCAAAACTCCTCAAAACTGTCAAGGTCATCAGAAACAAGGAAAATCACAGCCAAGAGGACCCTAAGGACCCTAAGGTAACATGACAACCAAATGTAATGTGGTAACCTGTATGGGACTGTGGAACACAAAAAAGGACATTAGATTAAAAAACAAAATTCTGAATAAAGTATGGAGTTTAGTTAATAATTATGTATCAGTACGGTTTATTAATGTCATAAATGTATCACGCTAATGTAAGATGTTAATAGTGAAAACTGGATCTGGGGTACATGGAAACTACATTTTCTCAATGTTTCTGAAATTTTTAAAGTGTTACAAAAATTAGTTATTTTAAAATATTTTTTTAAAAACTTGTTTTAAAAAAAGCAAAGGGAAAAAAATTACTAAAGCCTGAAGAATGCACACCAATTTGAGCGCTTATACCTCTGAGAAGAGACTGGAAGGGAAGGGAAATCAAGCTTTCCTTTACAAGTGTACTGTCTGACTTGAGGATATGAAGAATATCTGTGTACTAATGCCTAACAAGAAATGTTTAATTTTAAATGCCACATTTAAGCACTGAATAATAAAATCAAACTTAAACAGAAGTCACTCCTTAAACCCATGTATTTCTAAACTATCCAATTTCCAGAAAAACCTCCAAATCACATTCAAGCATCTCATTAACTAGTAACTGATATTAGTGCGATATGTGAATTTAAACAAAAAAATGTCAATATTCAATTGCTAAGGGGCATAAAAAACATACATGTGAAACAAACTGCTTTTATCAGTAAGAAAATATTTCACCGGAAACATTCTTAAATTTGATCAGTATTTAGACCCAGTATGTACAACTTTTAATATAATAAATTGTGTTATTCAGGAAAAAAAAATGAGTCATCCTAATTTTAACAGCAGGAAGTGCTAAATGATGTCTATTAACACTCACTTTATTACTACACTTGGTGAAGGCAAAATAACACATCCTGCACATCTATCTAGACAACCACTAGGATCAATTACAACTGGGGTATATAAAGCTCAACAAGTTCAATGTATGGTATTTACCAACTGCCTATATTGGCAAAAATGATTTGAGAACAAAGATAAGACCATCAAGCTTATTATCAGCATCAATCTCTAATTAAATTGTTAGGAGCTGCTTTATCTAAATGGGCACCATCCACTACTACGAGAATATGTTCCACTAAACATCTGTACTTCTTATTATTTATTTATTTGAGCAAGAGAGAGCGAGAGAGAGCACAAGAGGGGGGGAGAGGAAGAAACGGGCTCTCCACTGATCAGGGAGCCCAACAAAGGGCTCGATCCCAGGACCCCGGCATCAGGACCTGAGCTGAAGGCAGACGCTTAACCGACTGAGCCACCCAGGGACCCCATAAACAGCTATACTTGTTCAAAGACAACATAAAAGTAAATTATTAAGAAACCAAAGTAATTATTTTAAAGCCCTAAAAACAGATAAATCGGAAGATGGCACTTGAACCTCTTCAAGCCTTTCCTCTTTTTTTTATTAGTAAGAATACAAAGTCACTCTCACAGAAGGATTTATTTTACAATATAATTTTATGTAAAGTAATGTGATACAATTGGTGTCTAGCATAAAGTAATTTGAAGTTACAGGCAGGCAAACCCGGGGGTGGTGTCAGTTGAGATGATGCCAGGATTTCCTCAACTGGGCCTTAGTCCCTCAGTGCAAAGAGAGAATGATAAAACCAATTAAATCTCCCCAACAAGTGGTCACCAGTAGGAACAGGCAAAAAAATTAAGAATGAATCAGCAAGTATCCATCACTGCTACAAAAAAACAGTCACTGCTTACCAAGAGGGAGTCAAATAAGAATCACAGTTGTAGATCCACAGCTCCTGACACAAATCCTGTTTCCATATTCATAACAGATTACAAAAGGGCTCTCATGATTTATTTCTCACATGATACTAACTGCTTACAACATCTTTTAGAGTTACACACAAAAATATTTATGGATGTAATAACATGATTTCTAAGGTTTGCTTCAAAATAATGGTGGGGAGTATAAATGAAACAACATTACCCATTTGTTGATTATTGTTGAAGCTGAGCGATGAGTGCGTTAGATTTATTATACATTTTAGTATATGTTTGGAATTTTCATAGTAAAAAGTTGAAAATGTAAATATTACTAAGAAATGACTACTCCTACAACTCAACAAAAAGCAAAGAACCCAATTCGAAAGTGGGTAAAGGACTTGAACATGCATTTCTCCAAAGAAGATTTACAGATGCCAAAACGCACATAAAAAAATTCTCAATACCACTAATCATTAGGGAAATGTAAATCAAAACTACAGTAAGATACAACTTCATGACCCTTAGGATGGCTTTATCAAAAAATAACAAGTGTTGATGAAGATGTTAAAAATTGGAACTCTTCAAAAAAAATTGGAACTCTTATGCACTGCTGGTAGGAATGTAAAATGGTGTAGGTACTATGGAAAAATATTTTTTTAATCAAAAAATTTAAAAAAGCATTACCATATGAACCAGCAATTTTACTTCTGAGTATATACCCAAAAGATTTGAAAGCTGGGACTCAAAAGATAGTTGTACACCCATATTCACAGCAGCATTATTCATACTGGTCAAAAGGCAGAAGCACCCCAAATGGGCATCTTTGGATGAACGGATAAACAAAATATGCTATATGCATACAGTACTATTCAGCCTTAAAATGGGAGGAAATTCTGACTGTACAACATGGATAAACCTGGAGGATATGAAGCTAAATGAAATAAGCCAGCCACAAAAGGACAAATACTATATAATTCCACTAACATGAGGTATTAGAGTAATCAAATTCATAGAAAATAGAATGATGTTTGTGGGGGTCAGGAAAGGGGAAAGAAAGGAGTTATTGTTCAATGGGTATGGAGTTTCAGCTGAAGAAGATGAAAAAGTTCTGTAAATGGATGGTGGTGATGGTTGCCCAACAATGTGAATGTATTTAATGCCACTGAACTGTACACTTAAAAATGGTCAAAATGGTAAATTATATGTATTTTTTTACTACAATTTTTTAAAGTTCTTAAAAAAACAATTCTACCCATCTCAGCATTTTTGGAAAAGTTTTCTTTGATCATTGCACATATGGGCCACAAATACAGCAAAATAACCTTAAAATCTTGACATAACATTCTAAGGTGCATTCCAAGATATAATCACAAGTTTTCAAACTAAAAAAATAAAACCACACGGGCACTTTCTGCCCCTTCCTCCAGGATCGTGACTTCATCTAACACTTCAGCATAAATATGGTTTGGCTTGGCAGAGATGAAATTCTTTCCCTGATCTATCAAAACCTTCCTCCACAATCCTGAGAAAATTTATCCAAATAGGCATCATTCTCAAAGCAGCTCTACAATGTCATCAGACTGCATTACAAGCCTATTAGTGATGCTTACCAGTGGGCAACTTCTTCAGCAGGCAGTAAGTCTAAAACTAAACATTTTCAGTCTATTTTTAAGCCTATATGGTAGTGTCATTGCTGCCTCCTTAGATTAGATTCAAATCAAAAGAGCCGAAAACATTTCAGGAAGTATTTGGCAAAATTCATAAAACAGGCAAAGATACAGTCCAGTGAGGCAAAGAGGGCTTGGAATGGATGAACAGGAACACCTGTAGAGGGAGCGCCATATTACAAATTTCACAACACTGGGCCTCCCTACACCTTTCTGAAACAATGCTTCTGAATGTTTAGATATACAATCTCAGCTTCAAAATGCAAAAAGGGAAAAAAAAATAAACACATGGGGAACCTATGAGCCCAGGCTTTCTGTGCAGTCTGTCATAACGCTAAATTCAAGTTGTGCACATTGTGCACTCCCAATAAAAAACCCATAAAGGCAAACTTGTGTTTGTTTTTAGTAATGAATCATACAGTCTTCCACTGCGTTTACTTTACTAGAGGAGAACCAGCTCTATTTGACCAACCAGATCAAAGAGAAGTCAGAACTGCCTTTTGTGACAACCAAGAGTATCATGCTCCTATCAAGTTGCCTGGACAATTCACCGATATTCTATAATGCAAAAGCCTTTTAAATATGTATACTCTCAGGGCACCTGGGTGGCTCAGTCGGTTAAGCGACTGCCTTCGGCTCAGATCATGATCCTGGAGTCCCGGGATCGAGTCCCGCATCGGGCTCCCTGCTCAGCGGGAAGTCTGCTTCTCCCTCTGACCCTCTTCCCTCTCGTGCTCTCTCTCATTCTCTCTCTCTCAAATAAACAAATAAAATCTTTAAAAAAAAAAAAAATATGTATACTCTCTGACCAAGCGTTTCCACATCTGAAAATTTATACTAAGGAAAAGAGATGAAGATGTATGTAAATGAAACTTCAGTGAATAAAAAAAATTATGAACATACTTAGTGACCAACAGTAGGCAACTGACTTGAACTATGGTACAACCAGTTACATGCTATGCAGACATGAAAATATTAAACTACCCTACATAGCTATACTGTGTGCCTCTGTACACACATGTAAACAAATACATGTACATGCAAATTTGTGAATGCACATGTGTCTGAGAACATGATACACATGGGCACAGTGTGTGTGTAAACAAACACATGTGCACATATGCACCAAATGTGTACAAGTATAATCAGTGGCCCATGGAATGGTACACGTGTACAAAGATGTGCCTGTATATATGTATGGGTACAAGAGAAAAATACATATGCACATATACATCTGCCAAATGCACATGCCTATATTTAGAATGTGAGCCTGTGGTTTTAAGTAGGTGAGTGTGTATTTATCCTTGTAATCACTACTTAGAGGCTGTGACCTTAAGTTAATGAGCCTCTTGGAGTCTTGACTTTGTCATCTATACAATAATACCAAACCCTGCCTCACGGGGGTTTTATGAGGATTAGTGAAATTATGGATGTAAAGCACTTACTACTGTGATTGGCATGTAGTAAATGCTCAGTCAATATTAGCTTTCCTTATCTGTAAACATGTATACTGATTTATACTTACGTATATTTACATACCTATAAGTCCACAAAGATACACATCAAAATATTAACTTTGGTTACCTATGGGTGATAGATTTTTATTGTGGGTTTTTTTTGGGGGGGGCTGGCTTTCATATTTTGCAATTTTTCTAGGAAGATTCTTTTTTTTCATGGTTTTTGGAGGTTATTTCTGAAAGAATGATTTTTAAAAAATAAAATAAAGATGAGGCCTCTCCCCGACAGCTCAATTCTGCATCTTTAAAGCTATTAACTACTACACCAAGCAATGCATAGTTCTGATACTCCACCAAATTTTTTGTATTCCAGCAATATGTCAGCATTACCTAATAGCTCAAGAAGATGGCAGTACAAAGAAAAGCCACAGCTTTTTGCTTGTTTGCCTTATCCAAAGCAGGATGAAAAGAATGAATTAGATCACACCGTGGGGTACATGTGATTTTTGAACACTGTGGAGACAGTTAAGTGACACTTGTCATTTGTATTTTATTAAAGCAGGGAGGAACCCAGAGCCTTGCCCAAGGTCATACAAAAAAGCATGTGCCAGACCCCAGGCTGTGAGAGATCTAAGGACTAGACTGCACTGCCACAGTTTGGGCGTGTTTATGAAACCAAGAAGCTAAATTCTTAACCAGTCATTTCAGAAGTCCGGCTGGAGGAGGGAGGAAATTACAACACAGCCCTGATGACAGCAAAACAAACTGGTAACTGGCTGCACTGGGTTAATCTAGATGTTTTAATCATACTGGTTTTCCTTATTTCTAAAACACAAAACTGTAGCTCGTCAAAGATAGGACGCTTAATATCATAAAAGCACGACTGACATTTGTATGCAAATTATATCAAAAACATCTGAAACGACAAAACGCAAGCAGTTACTGCGGTTCCAATCAACACCAGTTCCTACCTGGCTTAATTCCCACAATTATGATATGTTAGGTTAAATACCACTAAAAACCCTGCAGACTGTCTCTGAATTTCCGAGGGGAGCCCAGCTACAGAGCCAGGCGAGTAAAACAAGCAGCTCTTTTCCCTAGGGCCTCAATTTATAAATTATAACCGGGATAATACTCCAATCAACCCCTATACATTTCCTCCCCAGCCATGCTATTAAATCTCCTTAAACGTCATTTCCAAGCTTTTAAAACACACACTCAGGCACACGCCCTGCAGCCTTCCATGAAGCTCGACATTTTGGGGCATCGCCCCAATTAAACATCACCTTTCCCAAACCTACTGCAAACTGCGGACTTGCCTCTCGTCTCATTTTTTGACTTTTGTCTTAAAACCAGAGGCGAGGGAGATGGGTTTCGACAAACAGACTAGGCTCTGAAACCCTGAGCAATCGCATCTCGTCGCGGGGAGCTGTCGGCCGCAGTAGCAGCGATTTTAATCTTTTCTCTCCACCTCGTTTCCTTTCCCATCTCACGCTTGCTTTTTTTTTTTTTTTTTTTTCCTTCTTTCCAATGACATCAAACCAAAAGAGGAGCAAGGAAAACTGAACGCCCCTGGGTCGCTGTCTCCCGAGGGTCGCGGGTTCTGCCTCGGGGACCCGCCCGCCGCGGGAACTGCGGGAAACGCTGCGGGGCAGAGGTTTTCCACCGCCCGAGTGCCGCCCCAGGTCGCGGAGGGATGGGCCGGGCTCGCGGCGGCCTCGAATCCGAGCGCGGGGCCCGCCCGGCCCTCTAAGGCCGGGCGCGGCCTGCCAAGCCGCGGCGTCGCGTCGGCCACAGGCTGGGGCCAGAGACGCCTGAAGCGGCCGGCCCGCGGGGCAGGGTCCGGGACCGAGGACTGGAGGCCGGGGGGGCCGGGGCGGGACTCGTCGCTGCTCACCTGCTGGTACCGGCTGCCGCAGGCCGGCTCCACCGCTGCCAGCGCCGCCAACGCCAACGCCATGGCGCAGCCGGCCGCAGGGAAGGAAGGCGAGCGAGCGAGCTAAAGGGGCGCGGGCGCTGCGGCCTGGGAGCGCGGGGAGGCCGAGGGGGACGCGCCTCGGGTGGGTCTGGATGGCCGCCGCCGCTTCCAGGCAAGCCGCTCTCCTCAGGCTGTGAGCGCCGCCGCCGCCGAGGCTCCGACGCGGCCCCTGGGGAGGAGGCGGGGACGCCGACGACGACGCTGCGCCGCCGCCCCGCCCTCGACTCGCGCCGCGCGGCCAGGCCAGGCCTCTCCCCGCGCCGCCGCCCCGGCCCCGCCGAGCCGCAGCCCGGGGTGAGGTCCGCCCCTCCGAGGCGCGGCCGCTGAAAAAGAATTACCCACTGAGGAACATCTCGTACGAGCTCTGAGCTTTCCCCGTGTGTTCTCTGCTAACCCTCATCGCACACTCCGACATGGGGGCCACAGCCCCATTTAAGAGGTCGTTGGCGTCCAGGGAGGTTGACAGCCTGGCACAGCGGCTATCTGATCCCCGGTACCTGCGGCACAATCTCGGTTCTTTTCCAAGTCCCTTCGTGTCTGCCATCTTCGCAGAGCAGGGGTCTGTCTACCGCAGGGCAGAGGCCAAATCCGGTCCAGTGGCAGTGGAAAGTGTAAGAAATTCACGTTTCATTGTCCATAAATTCAGTTTTACTGGAACACAGCCGCTCCCGTTTGTTGGGTATGGCCAGCAAATCCTAGTACTTGTTATTTGGCCCATCACAGAGCAGTTTCCTGAGCCTACATCCTCCAGAACTCCTTAGATCTCAAACAAGCCCTAGTTAGGATGGATGATAATAATAGCATGCTCCTTTTTATGCAGCCCTTTAGTATTTTAACAGCCTCACCTGTAGATATAGACATATTTTTCTGTTTTATAATATTATATATATATAAAGTAGGCTCCAGCCAGCATGGAGCCCAACCGGAGGCTTGAACTCAGGACCCTGAGATCAACACCAAGCTGAAATCAAGAGTTGGGCTCTTAACCTACTGAGCCACCCAGGAACCCCAACATGAGATTTTTCTTTTTTGGTGGGCGGCAAAGCAAAGTTTATTGAGTTAAAGCAAAGTGATAGTACAAAGCTCCGGAAGAGGGAGGGGACCCCAGAGGGTTGCCCCCCCCATGATATTTTTCTGAACCAAAGCTCTCTGACAAGGTGACATGAATGGCCAAACTCCAAATATTCAGCCATGCTGAGAGCTTTCCTGATAACGCGAACATGTGCAAAATCTGTGAGAGGAGCGAGAGTTTGCCTTGTGGAAGAACTGAAAGGAGGCAGGCCGAAATGCCATATAAGAGATACAATTACCAATGTTTCCTAGATGAGGAAATTAAGCTTGAAGAGATTAAATATCCTACCCAAGAACACAGAGCTAGTGAGGGGAAAAGCTGGAATGTAAACCCATTAAACCAGCATTGTTAACCATTATCATGCAACTGAATTATAAACTCTGTGAAGATGAAAGTATATATCTCTTAAATATTTTGATATTTCTCATAGCACAGCATAGCTATATAGCAGGCATTTGAGGTCTGCTATTTCCTTCTGTCATACTCAGCCACCTGGAATTGCTTCTACACACATGTCCAACACGGGGAAAAAATGGATCTTTGAAGCTTGTTGCAATTCCCATTTCTTCTTGATTGCCTTTCCAACTTAGTCATCTAAGGTTGGCATTAATATGATTATTGTTTTAGCCTCTGATTTTCAAGTTTAGTTAACTACGTATTTTTTGACCATAGCTGTGTTTTGAACCTACCCTGAGGTTTCTACATATACGAGCCAATTCTAGATATTTATCTTCCTCACTTTAAATTCTCCACGTTTCCAAACTCCTACATGTCTGTCCCAACATCCAAGCATTAGCCTCACATATTTACACTTTGGAGAAGTGAACAAATCCAGCAAGATGCCAAGCTGAGAGTCTCAAAATAGTACGCTCTTTACTCTGTCCCTTAGTTGCTTTTAATCCAGAAAAACCACCTTTAAATGTAATAAGGTACAGTGAATCATTCTACACCTAATGTCCTACCTTGTGGTCTTATATAAGGAAAAAAAAAATGTCTAATTTGAAATGCTTTAAAATCTCACCAATAAAAGTAGAAACCCAGATTTCTTTGCCCAGATTATCTAAATTTACTTGTAAGAAGGAATAAAAAAGATGTCTGTGCTGCCGCATATGGCTATGGGAGCAACAACTGCCATCTTGCGCACGTCAGAGGCGCCGTGACGTTTGCGGAAAAGATGTTGCTACCCTTCCCGTCTACTTCTTTCCTAAATTACTTTCTCCCCCAGTAGCGATACACTCCCTGCATATGAACATAATATAAATACTGGGCTTTCTCCCTGAAATATTTTCTCTCCAAAGGAAAAAAAAAAAAGTTCATCTGTAGCTTCCAGTCTCCCATTCCTACTCCTTTTCTGATACCCGGAACCAAAATGTTTTACGTACACAGTGAAGTCTTGGTCTTTTTTTTTTTTTCTTTCTCTGAGTTCCCCACCCCACCAAAGCCTTTAATAAGTAAATGGAGATGATTTGTGTTGATTCAATGGTAAAATGGGAAGATGAGAAACTGAGTCACCGCTGTATAAGGTCTCCCGTTGGCAAGCAAACTGTACAGTGAAGGGGAAAACTGAATTTCTGACTCACGGATCCATGCCTGCTGCAAGCCAAGCAGACAGCAAAGATAATCCAGGGCTATAAAAATTGCACTCTTTGGCTTCATCTGGAGATGTTGTCAAAGAGAGTTTCCACAGAGAAAGTTATTAATTTCAGATTGCTGCACTTAGAAACTTATTTCCCCACAGAATAGCAGTAATACTTTCCATGTGCAATACTTTTATGTGAATTGCTGACTCTGAATCATCCATCCTGAGAGAGAAGAGAAATATTATGGACAAGTAAGAGCATAGCTCATGTCTGTTTCTCTACCCTCCCCCTCCCCATTTAGATAAAAAATCTCCTCCAGAATAGATGTGGTCTTCTGTCTTTCACATCCACCTGAGGCCTGTCCTAGGCAGTGCTGAGCTCAATAAGTAACCAAGAAGGGTTTGTTAAATTTTAAACAAAGCCTCATTAGTCTAATATCTCATTTCAGACCTTGAATGTCTCCAGCTAATCTTTACAGAGCTCCCACTGAACCATGCTTTTCCATTTCCACTTACTTATTCCTTCTCTTAATTCTCATTACATTACTATGAGTTCCATTAAAGGCAAAGGTGATATCTTCATATTACAAATAAAGAAATTATCTACTGATAATTACTACTGTTTGTGGAGCACCTTCTTGATCTTGGACCCTTCCACAGGTCTTCTCCTTAATCCTCATAACAAACCCAGTCTACAGGTAAAAGAGATTCAGGAGATGTACATCACTTGCTCAGCTAGTGGTGGTGGAACCAGAATGCAAATTTAGATCTGTCTGATAACAAAACTTGAGCACTGCTCTGTAGGTAGAGGGGAGTAGAAGACATAGAAGAACCAGTCTCATCCCTGGAGTCTCTGCAGTGAAATAGAGAAGATAGTGTACACAGATTCAAGACATTTTTTCAAATATAAAAACTGCAAGTTAATTACAGCTGTCTTGGACTATATTAACTAGAGATGGTGAAGAGAATTATGTGATCATGTGTGATAATCAGGCAAGGATTGAAGAGAAAGGGTTTTGAATGAAAAAAAGGCTTTGCCATGAATGGGAAGGCACACCCAGTCAGGAGTATGTTTGTACAAAAGCTTAGAACAGGGGGCAGCAACTTTTATGTAAAGGGATAGATAGTACTGGAAATATTTTGGACTTTGTGGGCCACAAGTTTTCTGTCACAACTACTCTACTTTGCCACTGTATCATCAACGTGGCCATAGACCGTATCAAGCAAATTGGATGGCTGTGTTCCAATAGCACTTTATTTATCATCACTGAAATTTGAATTTCTTATTTTCACATGTCATGAAATATTACGCTGCTTCTGATTTTTCTCAACTATGTAAAAGAAGGTAAAAATTATGGTTAACTCTCAGATCATACAAAAACAAGTAGTGTGCTGGATTTGGCCCCCAGGCAGTAGATGGCCAGCCCCTAGCTTCCTAGCGGGACAAAAAAAGTTTATGTGCTAAGAGCTTGAGTAGGAATTTTAAACCACAGAGTAATGCAGAAGACCTAATGGAGAGGGAAGGGAAAGAGAGAAAAAGATGGGTATTTATAAAAGATCTTAAAATACAAATGGCTTCTGCAAAAATGTAAGTCAGAGGAAAAGTGTTAGTCAGTTAGGGATCCATCATGAGATTCCTGATTCCTTGGCTTATCTTCTTGCCCCTGCAATGCAATTGATTTATTCATTCAACAGATACTAATTGAGCACCAATATGGGCAATTGCTGTGGCTTTCTGCCTAAAACCTGAAACTACAAAAGAATAGTTTCTCATTTATTCTCCAGAATGAAATTAAGAAATGCTAAGTGTGGGTATTAACATACCATAAGATTTGGTATGTTATGTCTTTATTTTTATTCATTTCCAACTATTTTCTAATTTCACTTGTGATTTCTTAGACCCATTGGTTCCTTAGCAGTGTGTGGCTTAATTTTGACTTATTTGTGCATTCCCCAAATTTCTTTCTGTCGTTGATTGCTAATTTTCATTCCATTGTGATTGGAGAACATACTTTGTATTTTTTTTTCTTTTCTTTCTTTTCTTTTTTTTTTTTTTTTTGGTGGACAGCAAAGCAAGGTTTATTGAGCAATAGTAGAGTGATCTTATGAAACTCCTGAGGAGGGAAGGGACCCCAGGGGGCTGCCCATACTTTGTATTTTTTCAATCCTTTTAAAATTTATAGAGTTTGGCTTTATGCCCTAGCCTGTGGTCTACCCTGGAGAATGTTCCATGTTCACCTGAAAAGAATGTCTATTCTGCTATTGTTGGGTGGCATGTTCTCTAGGTGTGTCTATTGGGTCTAGTTGGCTTATAGTGTAGTTCAAGTCTTCTATTTCCTTGTTGCTCTTCTGGCTAGTTGATCTTCTGGCTAACCATTATTGAAAGTAGATTGTTGAAGTCTCCCTCTCCCACTTATAATTGTAGAATTGTCTATTTCTTTCTTCACTGGTGTCAGTTTTGCTTCATATAGTTTAGTGCTTTATTGTTAGGTACATATACATTTATAGTATTTACTTATTTTATACACTGTCTCGATCCAAAAAGGATTTAAGTGATTGCAGTGTAGTAAAGAAATCACAGATTAGAAGTAGATGAGAAAAGAAAAAGCAAAACAAAAATAGCAACATGAAACAGACCATGCCTTCTTGTTCACCGTTATCTCCATATGAACAGAGCCTGGCATATAATAGGCCCTTGTAGGACTGAAATAGCATCAGGAATGAGTTTAACACAAAAATGAAGTTATACATGTTACAAGTGCACCAATAAAGTGGAGACCTGATTGGTTATACAACTGATAGGGAACCTGAGCTAAATAAAACAGGGTACCAAGACCGATAAAGAAATTTCTTCCAAGAGTTCTCAGTAACATTTAATTATAAAGATGCTGAACTGACCTGTCTGTCCTAAATAGAATACATGCTTTAAATTTTGGGGAGTCCCCCCTGCCAGGAGAGATGCTGCAACTTGGTCCTCCATGTATTGACTGCCACATTTGTTTGTGTAAATAGTGCATTGACACAGTCCAGGGAGAGCCAGGCCATTATAGTCTATGCAAACGAACCCTCCACCCTGATCTGGGCAATATACAACCTATGCAGCCATAGGAGGCATCCCATAAAATCTTTACATGATCCCACCCCTGACAAATGGCTCACAATATATTTAGGGGTGTTGTGGGTGACAAAGGAATGAGGAATGAAGAACAGCGAAGTGTCCACAAGGAAATCAAGCATCTGATTCTTATCTTTGGACCCAGCATACCAACCAATTGCTTTAACTAAATGTCTTGAACACAAGAACAAGGTGAGTAGGGAAAGTGCCTGGCTCTCCACCCCTCAGGCTGATTCCTAAGACACGAAAAGGTTTCTTCACATTTCCCCGGTGGGTAATTTTCTCCCTGTGTTCAGGAAGTATCATAAGAAACAGGGTTGCACGAGGGAGATATCGAAGCTCAGGGATCTGCACCGCCTGCGCTGAGTCAGGGGAGGTACTACTTGTGCTAATTATGACAACAAAGATGAGCCCGCGCAGGGGCCCCCACTGGAAGAAGCTGATGTTGGTTTAAACTCAGCCGCAGCTTGTGTTGCTCACAGGTCACCAGGGAACTCTGCCTGGGTGACTTAGAGCAGCCCTTAGGGAAAGGACAAGGGAGACTCTCTAGTTTTATTTTTTTTTAAAGATTTTATTTATTTATTTGAGAGAGAGAGAGAAAGCATATGAGGAGGGGGAGGGTCAGAGGGAGAAGCGGACTCCCCGCCGAGCAGGGAGCCCAATGCGGGACTCGATCCAGGGACTCGATCCAGGGACTCCAGGATCATGACCTGAGCCAAAGACAGTCGCTTAACCAACTGAGCCACCCAGGTGCCCTCTCTAGTTTTAAATGAATACATGAGGACCAGGAAATCACACCTTAGTTGTTGGGTTTTTTTTTTTAATTTTTTTTAGAGATTTTATTTATTTATTTGACAGACAGAGAGAGAGTGCCCAAGCAGGGGGAGAGGCAGAGGGAGAAGCAGGCTCCCTGCTGAGCAGGGAGACCAATGTGGGGCTCGATCCCAGGACCCTGGGATCATGACCTGAGACGAAGGCAGATGCTTAACCGACTGAGCCACCCAGGCGCCCCCATACCATAGTTTTAAAGCAGTGTTGAAATCCTGGCCAAATTATTCAGGAGCTCCTCTAACATTATCCCTGTACGGGGCTCTTCCTCATTCACATCTTCAGTAACTGCAGCCCACAGATGGAGCAAAGACAAGCCCCCTTCTATGCCAAATTCCTCCCCTGGAGTCAGCCATGCGGTGATAGAGTAATGGTAATAGGTGGGTTGGCACCTGGCACACAGCCTTTCCAGAGTTGATGGTGACAAAACAGATTTCAATTTTAAATAGTAATTGGCCACCAGCTCAGGGGTCGAATGGAAGTTGTGTTCTCCGCTTTTGAAACACCATTCTCTTGCCTTGACTTTCCTTTACCTGTTAAGCCAGTGTCACTCTGTAAGCAAACATGGCCGATATACTAGTCTACAGGTCATCCAGAATATCGGCTTAAATTGCCACTGATGTTTCTCACCATAAAAAATTAAAGATGCATTTTTTATTGTTCACTGTCCTAAAAAAGATGAGTCTGATATCACTGCCCGCAAGACCACTACTTTAATTATCACACGTACTGAGCACTTACTTTATGCCAGGAATTGTGCCAAGCAATTTACACTTTTCTACCGTTGATAAGAAACACATGAGGTAGAATCTATTTTATCTCTATCCTCTGGATGAGGGAACAAGTTGCATGAAGATAATTATCTTGCCTATATGTGTATGTCATAGAAGACAAGAGCTAAAAGGGCTTTTGAAATCATTTGGTTTGATCCTTCATTTGACAGATGAGGAAACTGAGCTCAGGGGGGTTAGGTCACATGCCAGTGATCACACAGCCAGGAAGTGGCAGAGCGGCTATGGAACATAAGGTCCTTCCATCCCTGAACCAAACAATCTACCACGTTGGGTTAACACACGTCACCCTGGCCTCCTGTACTCTGAGATCGTGTGGCCCAACCCTTTGTGATTTGAGGATTTGTGCCATTCCCAATGTGCTGTCCCCATGCAACCAAACTATGGTTCAGAAGAAAGGGGAGGGGCGGTATTGTGCTCTCTCTGCAACCAACTGATGATGAAGTCAAATTTCATGACTCAGAACAGGCTGAAGCTCTTGGCCCTTCACAACTTTCCCCACAGGAAACACACCAGGTTCTTGGTTACCTTTCGAGTGTTTCGTGGGTGGCACAGAACATATCCAAAAATAGGTCTGTCTCCCAGAAGAGACTTGCAGCCTAAAAATGTCATTCCCTCTCCCTTTCAAAACAGACATCACTGCCCTGGGGGGTAGCCCTTCCTTCCCAACTTGGCAGCTGCCTAAGGATAAGCTTTCCTCCCACCTGGAGATTAGACTTCCTTCTTGGGGAGGGGAGAGAAATGCCAATTGTCAGTAGGAAAAAAAGACCTTTCATAGGATCTTTGGCAACAATTGCTCTTCTGAGGCGGATTGATTTCAAGCAAAAAATCTAGTCTCTTACCTCTTGAAGACCAACTCAATGGGACAACGCAGGTAAAAGTACTTTGCAAACTGCGAATACCAAGAACTCTCACGTGCCTTTGCATGTGTTCCCTGAATCTTCAAATCCAGGGAGCGGAATTATCTAGCGATACCTCTGGTGACACAGATTTTCCAGCCACAGAGAACCAGGAAGTTTTCCCGGCCAGGGCTCTCTGTGGATAACTCCTTGTGTGCTGACATGAGATTAGGATGACTGCGGAAGCCGCTCTGAGGCTGGGTTCATGCCGCCTCCAGGAGGGTGCAAGATTCGTAAATGAGGCAAAGAGTTGCAATCAGCCAGCAGAACCGAGGAGACAGGGAGACAGCCTCGTCTGGCTGTGGGAGCATCTCCCAGTTGAGTCTCTGCCATTATGTTGACCTGGAGCTTCTTACCGGGTGCATGTGCTGCTTGAGCTCCGTGGAACATTTTGTCATGTTAGAGGTGTTTGCAGGTCTTTTGATTTTATTCATGCAATCGCTCATTCAGTAAATGCATATTTAATTCTTACTCCATGGGCAGCTTTCTATTTAAAAAAAAACTCCTCTGTTTTCTGCCCCACATGTAAAGCCCATGTACAGTAAGTATAGCTTGGAGGTAAATAGGTTTTGTTTAAAGAAGAAAAGTAAAGAAGGACCATTTTCCATTGCATCCCCTCCCTGCCACTCTCCTTGCCCCACACCATAAACTAGAGGTCACTTTTGGGATACTTTCTGATCCTGGGAACTATTGTGCTCCTGGAAAGCACTCATTTCAGGGTTTTGGGTGCTTGTAATGAGATGCCCAAAGGCAGGGGAGATGCGTGTGACTCATGTTACCTTTCCTACGTGCAGGACAGAGAGTAATAATCCCCCTGAGGTCAGAAGCAGGTAAGAATTCTAACACAGGGCTCTGAGAAGTCACTGCTGTGTGTCTGGATCTGGCAGGTAAATTATAATCCAACCGCCTCCTCTTTCCATCTGTTTACTTTTGACCAAGTTCAAGAGACGTTCAGGAAAGGATAAACGGTCATAGGTGCAGGAGTGGTTGGGAAAGATGCCACAGGGAGAGGCAATTTTAGCTTTATCCTGAAGGATCCATCAAATTTGGGTAGAGTGGGCACATAGGGAAGAGGAGAGAGGAAGAATATTGGCTGTGCTGAAGTTTTGTGCACTTTCAAAAAATGTAGTCAAATCTATGTCTCTCTCTCTCTCTCTCTCTTTAATGACTTCTGCCTTTAATTTACGAAGATCCTCCTCATCCCCAAGATCATGAAAACATTTACCTATATTTTTTCCTAGCACTTTCCTTTCTTACATGGACATATTTGATCAAGTTCAGTTTATTTTGGGGTAAGGAACATGGTAGGAATCCAGGGTTTTTTGGTTTTTTTTAATGGCTAGCTAGATCTCATACCATTTGTGGAATAATTATTTAAAAAGTGTCCATCATATACAAAATCTCCTTTTATATATATGAGCTTTTTCCTGGAACTCTGATTTTTTTTTTCACTCATCTGTTCAAATGTATATTGTGAGTCCTGCTTTTTAGAAAACTTAATTAACAAAATCCTCACATACAAATTCGATCTAAGGAAATAGAATTCTTCAGGCTGCTGCCCTAACTGTCCTGAAATGACTCAATTTTTCAAAAGCTTAAATATATATATAAACACACACACACATATATACCTTTTTTGAGAGAGAGAGAGAGAGAGCGCGCACATGTATGCACATGTTGGGGGTGCAGAGAGGGAGAGAGAATCTTAAGCAGGTTCCATGCTTAGTGCAGAGCCCAACTGGGGACTCCATCCCACGACCCCAAGATCAGGGCCTGAGCTAAACTCAAGAGTTGGGCACTTAGCGGACAGACCTACCTAGGCGCCCCTATATACCTTTTTCTTATATATATATATATATATATATATAACAGCTTTATTGACATATAACTTTCATTCTATACAATTAATCCATTTAATATGCACAATTCAGTGGTCTTTCTGTATATTTGCAATGTGCCACAATCAATTTTAGAACATTTTCCTCACCCCAAAAAAGAAACCCTGCATCCATTAGTAGTCATTCCTCATTTCCTCCCAACTGCTGCCCCTGCCAGCCCCCTGGCAACCACTAATCAACTTTCTGCCTCTACAGATTTGCCTAGCTTGGTCATTTCATATAAATAGAATCATACAATGTGTGACCTTTTGTGTTTGGCTTCTTTCACTTAGCAGAATTTTTTTGAAGTTCATCTGTATAATAGCATGTATATCCATATTTCATTTCTTTCTATTGTTGAATAATCCGTGGTATAGATATACCATACTTTGTGTAAGCACTCACCGGTTGATGGATATTTTGGTCATTTCCACGTTTAGGCTATCACGAATAATGTTGCTGTGAACGACTGAGCCACCCAGGTGCCCCTATACACTCCTTTTAAAAGGAAAATTATCTTTAAAAATAAAATAAAAAGGAGAGTTACCTTTTGCAAAAAGTCATATACTTCTTTGTAGGACTAGACCTGTGAGCCATCTTTTTAGGATGATTAGAAAGTTTATTTCTGGGCACCTGGGTGGCTCAGTCATTAAGCATCTGCCTTCGGCTCAGATCATGATCCCAGGGTCCTGGGATCGAGCCCCACATCGGGCTCCCTGCTCCGCAAGAAGCCGGCTTCTCCCTCTCCCACTCCCCCTGCTTGTGTTCCCTCTCTCTCTCTGTCTCTCTCTGTCAAGTAAATAAATAAAATCTTTAAAAAAAATTTTTTTAAAGTTTATTTCCTTATCCTCTTTTTTCTTTAAAGCCACATGTAATTTTATTTGTGGAGGCCTTCATCCTGTCCGTTTATGCTAATTTGAACCACGATGAAGTCAAGTTGATGGAGAAATTAATTAAGAAAACAGCAATCTGGTAAAGAACACGACTGGCGGGTGTTGCAAAGGATCCAGTGATTAAGATGGAGGTGGTGATGAAGTACAATATACAAAATCACTTATATCACTTTTTAAAGTTCTTCTCTTTAGGCGGCGCTTGGCTGGCTCAGTCTGGTGAAACGTGCAACTCTGGATCTTGGAGCTGTGTGTTCAAATCTTAACATTGCGGGGGGTAGAGTTTACTCTAATAAATAATAGGGGCACCTGGGTGTCTCAGCCCCAGCATGTGGGGCTCCGCTCAGAAGGGAGTTTGTTTGGGATTCTCTGCCTCTCCCTCTGCCCCTCCCCCTGCTCATGATCTCTCTCTCTCTCTCTCTCTCTCTCTCTCAAATAAATAAATAAAATCTTTAAATAAATAAAATAAAATTATAAAAAAATAAAATTATTTTCTTTGCAAGAATAGGATCCAGACAATTTAATTCATTTATTCATGACCTAGAGGTTCAAATTTTATTTTTTTTTAAGATCCTATTTATTTATTTTAGAGAAGGGGGAGGGGCAGAGGAAGAGAGACACTCTGGAGCAGACTCCACACTGAGCAGGAGCCCGATGCCGGGCTCAATCTCACCACCCTGAGATCATGACCTGAGCTGAAATCAAGACTGTCATTTAACTGACTGAGCCACCCAAGCGCTCCGAGGTTCAGTTTTTAAACTAGCTTAAACATTTAATAAATTTTCCCTGTTAATCCTGCCATTAGCGGAATTACCACTGACAAGTTTTAGTGAAATAAATCAAAGCATAACAAACAGACATAGTTTAACAGACCCTACTCCCCAGCTAGACGCTAAGCTCTTGAGAACAAAGACTGCGTCTTTGTTTGTGGTAGGCACACCATAAATATACTGTATTTGTTTATCAAAGGAATGAGGGAAGGTGTGTCCAGAATCAGATTTCTAGCCTTTGCCCCACCCACCTGCTCCCACTCTGGTGTTTGTCCTCCCCCAGAGATCCGGGCTTCACCCAGTGCTAAGGGACGTATCAGGAGTTATCTGAGGCAGGCACAGTTGGAAGACTGGTGCAGCATTTTGAGGAAGGGAGGGGGCCACATCAACTAGAAAACCAAACGGATCCTGTTTGGTCACGTCCTTTATCTGCCAATTTTGAAAGGAGAGAAATTTCTTCATACTTTGGACTTTGTACCAAAAAACAAAAACAAACAGAAAAGAGTTTAAATACTAAATCACGTTGACTCGACCAAATCCCAAAGGTGGCTGTGGAAGGGAAGAGACCTTGCCTCTTAAGCCTCACATCCTCCTGGCAGGGCTCCCTCCTGACCCCTGGGTAGCGTTTCATCGAAGCTCTGGGACAAACAGAACAAGCAGACCTTTCAGTGGTGCTATTTTCGGCACCAAGTCCAGGTAGTCAATGGTGGTAGCCCACGTGGTGCAAGAAGCACCTTCCTGGCCCGGACAGACATGGATTCCGCCAGACACTTGGACGGCAAACTGCAGGGACGTCCAAAAAGCCTCTTTCGGGCAAAGGCCTCTTTGCTCCTCCTTACTTAAACCATGCCAGACATGCCACACCAGAGGGGACACGTTTTACCTGGAAGTGCCTAGAAAATTCCACGGGGCTTGGAGAAACTCGGGCCCGACCAGAAACAGCCGTTTGCAGACATGCCTATGGCTGGCTCCTTGGTATTACTCGATAATCAGTTCAGATGTCATCTCCCCAGAGGGGCCTACTCTGGCCCTTCACAAAGACCTTGAGGCCCTAAAGATGAAGCTGCTATCAGTCTCAGCCCACACGGTGGCCCAGTTCTCTCTCCTTAGCCACAGAAGCTCACTAAAGATGAAGGGGCCATCTGAAAGGGTGGTGGTGGTGGTTCTTTTGATGAGTTGGTTAGTCTTGATTTTTTCCCTCTGGTTTTATCTTCTACTCTGATGAAATCATTGTGATTTTTCACCCTGTCCCAGAACAAACAGAGCTGTGACTTATGTTTCCCAGTGTTCGTTGCTAATTTCATGCACCATCAGGATTGGTGTCCTTTATGTTTCCATTAAACCTTGTTTCCCCCTCTGGGATGCTAGAACATTGTCAGTAGCATAGTGTCATGTGCTAGCGTGCTGGGGGTTGCAGGGAGGCCAGGACTAACTGGGAGGGAACTTGTCCCTTGGTGACACCAACCCACATGAAGCTTGCTCTCCAGACTCCCCACCCTCCCACTGGGGCAGCCATGGCTCACCAATCACAGCTAAGCCCGGAAACGGCCTCCAGGCTCTTCTCAACAGCACTCCGGGCGGCCATCGCCAATTGAACTTAATTGGCACTATTTGGCAGTCCTGCTTGATTCATTACAATAATTGAAAAAGAAGAAATAAATCTGTCCTCAAAATGGATTGTTGCTCAGATCATGTTCCCAGTATACAGAGGACTTCAGCACCAGAAGTCTATAAGGTGAGAGGACCCCTTGTTCTTTTAAGGAGGACAACCCCACAGGGTTGTTGGAATGATTAGCTGGACAGTGGATGTCCACAGGAAACACAGGGCATGCTCCCACTTGTGTATTTAGACACATATCTAATATGTTAATCTGCAAAGAGAGATGTCTGAGAAGATGTTCACCAAAATGATAATCCTGGTTTTCTCCAAGGTGAGATTTCTGGAGGGTTTTTCTTTTTTTCTTTTTAAGATTTTATTTATTTATTGACAGAGAGAGAGAAAGCACAAGTAGGTAGAGAGGCAGGCAGAGGGAGAAGCAGGCTCTCCCCCCTGCTTGTGTTCTTGCTCTCGCTAACCCTTTGTCAAATAAGTAAATAAAATCTTAAAAAAAAAAAAGAATATGGTCTTTGAAATCAGATAGTTCTGGGTTTAAATTTCAGTTCTGTATCTTTTTTCCCCTTGTCAATCTTTTTTAGATGCCACATCTTGAGCAAAACACCTTATCACTTATAGTTTTGATTCCTCCATCTGCAAAATGAAATGCTTTTTCCGTCATCCAATCACCCAAATCCTACACAACCTTCAGAGCCTTCAGTGTTTCCGGCTGTCCTGAACACATGGAATTCCTGGAATACTTGCAGACTTGGTCATTTCTTAGGGTCCTGGATATAATCATGGAACCCTGTCACAGCCAATACAGCTAATTCCCCACACAATATCTATTCTTTCCTCTCTCTTTACCAACAGAATTTAAATTTTATGCAAGACAGCAATGTGCCCAATTAAAAATACTCACCTCCCAGACTTCCTTGCAGTTAGGGGTGGTCATGTGGTCCAGCTTGACCAGTGAAATATAAGCAGTATTCTTATAGATTACAAAAGGCTTCCAAGAAAATTGGTGTATCCCTGCTCACAAAGGATATGTTCAACTTTCATATATTCTTTGTCCTTAACTCTTTCCTCTGTTCCTGCCTAAAGCAAGACAAGGACACTTAGAGAGTCAGTAGCCATTTTTTGCAATTATAAGAACCACCCATCACAAATGACAGAGCAAGAAAGCAGAAGTCAGGTCTTTGATGACTTCACGGAAATGCTATACATATCCTGGGCCACATACCCTAGACTCCCTGTTACATGAGAAGAAGAAATCTTTACCAGGTTAACCCACTGTTGTCTGGATTCTGTTACATGCAGCCAAATGCAATCCCAAGTGAATACACTACTTTATATGGTTGCTGTGAGGATTAAAATAAGATGTTTGTTAAGCACTTAGCCCAGTGCCTGGAACATAGGAATAACTAAATGAATTATTTGTTGATGAATTCTAATTTTCTTCCTAGTAAGAAGGAATCAGGAATTGAAAATATAGTCCATGGCACAGACTGTAACAGAGAGTTGGGAACTTTACTTATTCATTCATTTGTAAAGTTCTTAGAATCATGCCCAGTAGACAAGAAGCACTTTATAAATATTTGATAAATAAATAAAATCCTAACAAATGTTTACTGAATGTCCACAACGTGTCAGGCACTGTTCTAGATGCTGGGATTACAGCAGTAAGCAGGACAGTATTCCTGCTCTTGAAGCACTTGCATTTTAGAAAGAACAGGAGGAAATGAAGAATAAGGAAATAAATGAATACACAAGAAATTTCATGAAAATAAAAGAGGATGATGTGATAGAGACACAGAGTTCCCTGGGTGGGCTATCCAAGGAAAGCATCTTGGAAGAGGTAACACTGAAGGTAAGACCTGATCCATAAGAAGGACCCAACTCCACAAAGGTCTGGGGAAGAACACTGCTGGCAAAGGGAGGCTTGTCAAAGGTCCTAAGAAGGTAGGTATGAGTTGTTGTTATGAAGGAATAATATTCCTGAAACCACCAAAGGGTTAAATTTGCAAGCACAGAGAGGAATGCATACAGAAGGTAAATCTACATTTTATATTGCCTGAAACATATACAGTTTGGGGGGGCCCTCTTTAAGGAAAAGAATATTAACATACATATATAACATGGGGCTTTGGAAGGAAGCTTTGCAAGGGATGTGAGTGGCTCTAAGGTTTAAGCTTCACGAACTTCAGAGGAAATCTATTTCAGGTTGGACCTGGGGTGATAGAGAAAAGTAGATTTGACCTACAGACTCTTTTGGTAGTCAGAGACCCATCTGAGGTAGATGGAGTGGAAAAGTTGACATTTATGAGAAGGATCCGGGATATCTCACAGGACCCAGGGATGAGAACCTAGCTGGGCCAAATATACATTGCAACCAGAGTCTCAAACCCAAGCAGGACTCCCCATGTTTTGTCTCTTTCTAAACCTACACATGTGCTTCATTCTTAACTTTCTCTTTGAAGATCAACTCCGTGTGCTTTTCTGACACATGGAGCAGGAAACCGTGGCCGCCCGTGTTACATGCTGCCGCTCCCAGCACCGGCTCCCAGGCCACCTTCCCAGGGAAGCAGTCTGACTGACAGACTTGAGTCAGGGATCCATCCTTGAGTCAAAAAACCCCAGCATGATGGCAATGAGGAGACCACTCAACTGTGAGATGGGGACAAAGGCAGTCGCCTGAAAAAGAGGAATCATTGTGAGTGGGGGGAGCAAACCGGAGATGTGTCTGCCTCACCTGTTAGTCTCTGACTATAGAGCAGCGCCGTCCAACAGAAATACGACATGACGCACAAATGTGAGCCACATATGTCATTTAACATTTTCCAGCAGATGCATTACAGGAATACAAAGAAACAGATGAGATTAATTTTAATAATCTATTTTACTGAACTCAACATATCCAAAATATTATTACTTTAACATATGCAATATACAAATATCTTACATTCTTTTCTACATATGAAGTCTTTGAAATCCAGCTTTGAAAATCTATATTTACGGCACATCTCAATGCGGGCCAGCCACATTTCAAGGGCTCTGGAGCCCAGGCAGCTAGTGGCTGCCATGCTGGACAGGCATGTTGAGACTTCTTGGCTGAGATCTGGTTGAGGCTGCTACTCATGTACATCCCAGCAGGTCCGAGTCCGTAATGATCAAACAACATTCTCTCGCCTGACGCAGTTGTCATTACTGCGCGTCTGCTCTTGGGCTCTGATAAATGTGCAGGATTAATCATCACTGGCTTTCAAAGTGCAGATAGCACAAGCACATTTGCTGCCAAATTGCAATTACAGTGTTCTTTCTTTGATGGATCCAGAGCTTAATGTCTTTGCACTTCCTTTATTCCAGAAATGAAATTAAAGCCTCTCTCTCTCTCTCTCTCTCACAGACACACACACATACACACACACACACACAAAAGGCCCACAGAAACCTACAGCTCCATCAGCAAATTGTTCAGCCTTGGTAGGAAAGTCATTAGACTGGTTTTATAGAGAGTCCATAAAGCATCGGGAAAACAGATAAATGTCAAAGTCCTGGCTGCTCAGCTGCACTTCAGCTCAGCCTCCCAAAGGTAATAAATGCATCTCTCCAAAGAGTATCTGCTTTCTCTTCAGTTCGCTGCATCCAGGTAAATAAGCAATACAAGGCATATTTCTTTTTCATTTTTTTGCCCAAGTTCTAGCCAACACAGTTGTATACAGGTTAGATCTGCTCCATCTCACTTGCTGGTTTCTATTCTGGTTATTGATTTTTCAGATGACTTTGGTTGAAAAGACAAGATGTGACTGGTTTAGAAGTCTTATTTTTTTGTCTAGAGGCAATTTGTGATGGCTACCTAGTACATTGATAGCTACTATACATCGGGCATTTCTTGTGTGCCAGGCAATGTGCTAAGTGCTTACCGACATTACGTTATTCAATTTTTGCAGCAACACCATAGGTTAGTACTATTATTAACACCCCCATCTTGTAAAGGAGGAAACTGAGGTTTGACAAATGTTAAGTGACTTGCCTTGAAGTCACATGGTTACTAAGCAATAAATCCAAGATTTGAACCCAAGTTGCCTGACACCAAAGCTTTAGCTGCTAAGGTCTGCGTATCAGTTTGGGGTAATTTCTGAAATAGAAGGCCATCCGAGTCTCCAGGGACCAGAACTTTCACCTGAAGACTTCTTGGGGCAAGGTGTCTGAAGAGAGGACAGTGAAATGAGGGCCGGGGAGCAAGGTGGCAAAAATGGAGCTCCTTTTAAGCGGGAAAAATCAAGACAGATGTGCAAATGCCTAGGGAGGAAGCAGTTGACCAACCCTGACAAAGAAGGGCCGGACTCTTCCTCTGCCCCCAGTGTAAACCAGCTGACCTTATTCTGCAGCCTTGAACAAGCCACCTGGCTTTCAGTAATGTAAAGATAATGGCTCTGCCACGCCTCCCTGAGGGCCTATTGGATTAACTAGTTAATGGTTATAGACTAGTTTGAGTAGGCAAAGGGCCCAATAAAATCTTTACTCAAGCCTTTTTAGCACAGAACTGAGCCCCTGTTGATGATAAATGTTAAAGGAAGATCAAGCCCTCTTCAGTTTTATTGCTTTAATTGAGCCATTTGGCAGTACTAGGCCAGTCAAGAAAATAATAGCGTGCCCACATTAATTAGCCAACTTGACTCTGAGAGACAACACCAGTAATGTTCTTAGGACCTGAATTTAATGTTGGTAACCTCAAGTGGAGGGCTGGCCTTGGATAAATATTTGTTGAATTACTAAGTGCACAAATTTGATGTTTACTCAAGCACCTACTATGTGCCAAACAGTGGACTGCAAATATCAGGCTTTAAAAAGCCACCTTTCTTGAGCGCTGTGAATTGTGTAAGACTGATGAATCACAGACCGGTACCTCTGAAACAAAAAATACATTATATGTTAATTAAAAAAAAAAAAAGTGAGAGCTCATAAAACCAGGAGAACTTAAAAAAAAAAAAAAGCCACCTTTCTGATGACAGTATTTTGCCTGGAGATTGGGAATGTTACCATATCACACCGAATGTGGATTTCTCCAACAGTGAGTTTCTGCACAATCAGCAAGTAAAGCAAACTATCAAAGTACTCAACAATCCTACTTGACAGCAAATTACCCAAAAATTTCTCATAGCAAAGAGAAACTGAAAATTCAATAGTTTCTCTTGGCAGAATGGCCCTGAAAGATAGAAATCTTCATTTGCCAAACACAGGAAAAATAAGAGAATTTTCAGGAGCTATTTTGATAACAACTATAAATTTTTAAATATGCAGAATACTTTCATCCTTTAAAGGACCGCATCTACTCAGATTTCCACAAGGCAAGAGTATGTAAGTTCCCAGTTAGAGGTGGAAGTCAATCTCAATTACATAACATCCTCCTGCCAGTTCCTACCTATTTGGAAAAATGTGAAACGTGCACGTTTCCATAGAAATAACCAGGCAATTGTCCAGCTGGTTTCAAAAGTGGCTAAACCCTGTTAATCATTTAATACCTTACCTCACGTGAGATAAACACAAGAGAAGTCACTGCCAGGCTACAGTATTTTCTCAAACCCTAATTTGTTCATTCTTTTATTCATTCTACTAAAATAAATTGAGGGGAGGGCCTACTCTATGCCGGGCATTGTCCTAGCCATGAGTGAAGCAAGCATCCATGAACAAACCAAGATCACCTATCCTCCTAGAATCTACATTTTATTTATTTTTTATTTACTTATTTTTTAAGATTTTGTTTGTTTTTTTGTCAGAGAGAGAGAGAGAGAACACAAGCAGGGGGATCGGCAGGCAGAGGGAGAAGCAGGCTTCCTGCTGAGCAAGGACCCTCAACTGAGCCAAAGGCAGATGCTTAACCAACTGAGCCACCCAGGCGCCCCTAGAATCTACATTTCAGCAACTGCTTTCAGTTCCCAATAGAACCCAAGTATGCTTCAATTTGTTGTTTAACAAAACGAAATAGCCTTTTGGGCTAGCCTTCAGACTTCCTCATGTCAATTCATTCTTTCAGGAAATACTAACTACTGGGCTACTCTGAAACAATACAAATATCTATCCAGATGGTAATCATGTTTTCAACAGAGCTCACTGTCTAAATGGAAACACAAGGCATTTACAGCAACAGCAACAACAACAAGAACAATAACAACAACAAAACCCCAACACTACAAGGTATTAAATGCCATGAGCAAAGCAAATAGAATGCTGTGAAAATTCCGAGAAGAAAATTCACCTTCAGGGAGAAGGTAACTAGGAGGCATTTGATTTAGGATTTAAAGGAAGAGGGGGTGGCTCAGTTGGTTAAGCATCTGACTTTTGATTTCGGCTCAGGTCATGATCTCAGGGTTGTGAGATGGAGCCTGGAGTTGGGCTCTGCCCTGGATGTGGAGCTGGCTTAAGATTCTCTTTTCCTCTGCCCCTCCCCACTTCCCTCTCTAAAAAGAAAGAAAGAAAGAGAGAGACATTGAGAGAGAGAGAGAGAAAGAAAGAAAGGAAAGAAAGAAAGGAAGAAAGAAAAAGAAAGAAAGAAAGAAAGAAAAAGAAAGAAAGAAAGAAAGAAAGAAAGAAAGAAAGAAAGAAAGAAAGAAAGAAAGAAAAAAAAGAAAGAAAGGAAGGAAGGAAGGAAGGAAGGAAGGAAGGAAGGAAGGAAGGAAGGAAGAATTTAAAGGATGAGTATGATTTGCACACGTAAAATGAGAGGTGGGTGGGGCATATGAGGATGAAGGACCCTCTGTAAATGATCAAAAGGAACATCTTAGTTTCTTAAATACATATTGGTAAGACACATCTCTGAAAGCTACTATGGATTGAGTGTTTGTGTCTCCCCAGAATTCGTATGTTGAAGCTCTAATCCCCAGTGGTACTGGAGGTGGGGCCTTTGGAAGGTAATTAGGTCGTGAAAGTAGAACCCTCATGATAGGATTCGTGCCTTTACAAGCAGTCAGGAGAGACAATCTCTTTCTCTGCCACGTGAGGATACAGCAAGAAGGTGTCATCTGTAAACCAGGAAGAGGGCTTGCACCAGAACCCTACCCTGCCTGCACCCTGATCCTGGACCTGAAGCTTCCAGAACTCTGAGAAGTAAATGACGGATGCTTAAGCCACCTTGTCTGTGATATCTTGTTATAGCAGCCCGAACTGACTAAGACAAAAGCAAACTTTGCTTTCAAACTTTTTTTATCTAAATGAAGTTTAGAGCAGCTATTGTCTTCAATTCAACTGGATGCTCAAGGTCAACCTACAAAGAAAATTCAAGAGACTGGAAAATCAGTTTCATCTCACATGCTTATGGATGGAACTGGTAGCTCCAAGTGTTGCGTTGCAGATAATTCTGAGGTTTCATTAAAGTTCAGCAGGAACAGGCCTGTGATCCATTAGTTATGTCTGCCACAGGCACAGGCTTTGTATGTGGTGGGTGATTTATTTGCCATCCCCTGGATTAAGGTCAGACATCTGAATTGCCCAGGTTGCCCAGCTGTTGCTGAATGCTGTGCCATTGCGGGTTTTTTGTTTTTAAGGTTTTATTTATGGGGCACCTGGGTGGCTCAGTTGGTTAAGTGACTGCCTTGGCTCAGGTCATGATCCCAGGGTCCTGGGGTTGAGTCCTGCATCAGGCTCCCTGCTCATCCGGGAGCCTGCTTCTCCCTCTCCCTCTCCCTCTGCCGCTCCCCCTGCCTGTACTCTCCTGCTCTCTCTCTCTCTGTCAAATAAGTAAATAAAATCTTTTTTAAAATAAGATTTTATTTATTTATTTATTTGAGAGAGTGCCTGTGCATGTGGGCATGACGAGGGGGGCGGGTAGAGTGAAAGGGAAAGGGACTAGCAGACTCCCTACTGAGCCTCAGCTACAGGAGGGCTCCACTGGTGGCTCCACTGGCAGCTCGATCCCAGGACTCGGAGATCATGACCTGAACCCAAGTCAGATGCTTAACTGACTGAGCCACCCAGCGCCCCCACCATAGTGGTTTTTAAACTGTTTTAGCAGCAAGACCCCTCATTTGTTCAAATGAAATCTTACTCAAATTCCAACATTTTGAAGAGTGGAGCTGTCCTGTTGAACAGGGAAGTGGGATGTCTGGAGTCCCACCCCTCCAACCCCCCCCCCCCAGTGGCCCCAGGAGCACAGCCTGAAAATCATCACTTTATGAGACTGTTGCTTTCCGTGTTGCAAGAAGAACGGCATTTAATAACTTGTTTGGTTCGGGGCGACCAGGGTAGTTCAGTCGTTAAGCGCCTGCCTTGGGCTCAGGTCATGATCCCGGGGTCCTAGGATCGAGCCCCGCATCAGGCTCCCCGCTCAGCCAGGAGTCGGCTTCTCCCTCTCCCGCTCCCCCTGCTTGTGTTCCCTCTCTTGCTGTGTCTCTCTCTGTCAAATAAATAAATCTTTAAAAAAAAATAATAATTTGTTTGGTTCATGGTCAATTCCACAAGAAGGATGATAATCCCTCTTTTCCAGACACAAAGACTGAGGTCCCAAGAAGTTCGGTGACAAGCCTGACAAGCCTGGTAACGCTGACTACAGAAGGTGGATGAGGAAGTCAAGCCGAGAAGCCGGCCTCCGCCGCCCCCACGCCCTCCCCCCTGCTTGCGGGGCAGGGTGTCGCAGGCCCTAGCGCGGCCGCTCCAGCAGAGCTTGCCAGGGGCGTTCGCCGGGGACTCCTCCAGAGGAGAGCTGCGTGAGGTCGGGGGCTGAAACCAGCACGAGGAAGCACTCTCTGTCTGAAATTCTGTCCCGCTCCGCCCTCCCCTACATAGCTTTTCCACAAGTCCTGTTGTCAGCGACACATTAGAGGTGCCGGGGACTCAGGTTTTCGTCCTGGCGCGCTGACACTTGCAGGAGAGGGGGCACCCTGAGCATGGCCCCGCCTCCTCTCTCCTCAGCTCTTTCTAAGGGGCGCCTGTCGTCTCTGCCTGGACTGAGCGGCCAGGGGCGGAGGTACGGTGGTCACAGTGCGTCTCCACGGAAGGCACTTTACAAAGTCCACAGCGCTTTTGTCACCTCACCAAGCCCACGCCGCTCGGCTCCCCCTCATCACCACCGCTTGCAGCCGGGCCCGCTGCGGCAGCCCTCCGCCGGCCCCAGCTCTTCTGCCCTGCTCGGCTCCGGCCTCACCTTGCTCCCCTCTACTCTCCACACTGCAGGAAGCCATCTTTGAATAACGCAGATCCGATCTGGTCACTGCTCTGCCTGAAACCCTTCAACAGCTTCCCATTGTCCTTAGTTCCCGATGGAAGGAGCACTTAATGGCGAGGAAGTGTGTGTGGGCGTGTGTGGCCGTGTGCGCGGACACTCTCACAAAGGAGGGTGGCTTACGACGATGTTTAAACTGGAACAGGACAGTACTATCGGCTCCCCGTGATACACAGCAAGGGGTGTTTATTTAGGGCCTGCCTCATTCCACAAAGGAGCTGGCGTGGCCGCGTGTGTATGATTTGTCTCCTGGGCAAGCAGCGGCAGGATGCTTTCCCAGCTATGTCTTGGAAGCATCAGTCCCTGTGGTATGAACCAACCATAGTGTAAAATTATAAAATAGTGTTTTATTATCCTAAAAACTCTGAAAGGAAACTAAGGCACAGATGCCGGCAGATGCTGTGGTAGAGCACCAAGATGATTTCTGGATCACTGAAAGGGCATTCCGAGGTGCATTAGGAGAAACTGAGTCATTACCTAACACAGTAGCCTGTGTGTCAATATTACCCCAGCACTGGCCCCTAGGTCCTAAGTCAAGGGGGCTTCCCCCAGTCACGTCCTCACAATTTAGAAAAAAAGGCCCTTTCTGATTGCTTTCCCTTCCTGGTTTAATATACTTCCTTTTATTAAAAAAAAATGTATTTTAGGGCACCTGGTTGGCTTAGTTGGTAGAGCATATGACTCTTGATCTCAGAATCATGAGTTCCAGCCCCTCACTGGTGGCAGAGATTACTTTTTAAAAAAAAATTAAAATAAAAAACTTAAAAATATGTATTTTAAGTAATTATTTTTTTCAGAAAGAAAAACAAAGCCCGAGGCATCATATTCCCTGATTTTCTTTCTTTATGCATTTATGTATTTATATTTTATTTTAAGATTTTGTTTATTTATTTTGAGAGAGAGAGAGAGCTCACAAGTAGGGGGGTGGGGCAGAGAGAGAGGGAGAAGCAGACTCCCCGCTGAGCAGAGAGCCCGACCTGGGACTCCATCCAGGGCCCTGGGATCATGACCTGAGCCGAAGGCAGATGCTTAACCAGCTGAGCCACTCAGACACCCCTCCCTGATTTTAAACTATATTATGAAGCTATAATAATCAAAATAGTATGGTATTGGCATTAAAACAGATATACAGGGAGGAAAAAAAGGCTTTTAGATTAATCAGAAGAGAGAGCCCAGAAATAAACCCACATGTATATGGTCAGTTAATTTACAATAAAAGACCCGAGACTATACAAAGGGGAAAAGACAGTCTCTTCAATAAATCCTGTTGAGAAAAGTGAACAGCCACATGCAAAAGAATGAAACTGGGCGGCTATCTTATATCATACTCAAAAATCAATTCAAAATGAATTAAAGACTTAAAACGTAAGACCTGAAACCATAAAACTCTTACAAGAAAACACAGGCAGTAAGTGCCTTGGCGTTAGTATTAGTGATGTTTTGGACCTGACACCAAAAGCAAAGTCAACAGAAACAAAAATAAACAAGTGGGACAACATCAAATTGAAAAGCCTCTGTACAGCAAAAGAAATCATCAAGAAAATGGAAAGGCAACTCACTGAATGGGAGAAAATATTTGTAAATCATATATCTGATAAAGGATTAATATCCAAAACATATAAAGAATACATGTAACTCAATAGCAAAAAAAAAAAAAAAATCGGATTAAAAAATGGGGAGAAAAAAAAAAAAAAGGAAAGAAAAAAATGGGCAGAGGATCTGAATAAACATTTTCCAAAGAAGACATACAGATGGCCAACAGGTCCATGAAAACATGCTCAACATCACTCATCATCAGGGAAATGCAAATCAAAGCCACAGTGGGATATCACATCATATGTGTTAGAAGGGCTATTATCAAAAAGACAAGAAATAGTATTGACAAGGATGTGGGAGAAAGGGAACACTTGTGCACTGTTGGTAGAAATGAAAATTGGTGCAGCCACTAAAGAAAACAGTGTGGGAGTTCCTCAAAAAATTAAAAATAGAACCACTGTAGGATCTAGCAATTCCACTTCTGGGTCTTTATCAGAAGAAAATGAAAACACTAACTCGTGTTCATTGCAAGTATTATTTGCAATAGCCAAGGCATGGAAACAACCCAAGTACCTATGGATGGATGAGTGGATAGAGAAAAAGAATGCGTTTGTGTGGAATAGTGTTCAACCATAGGAAAGAACGAAATCTTGCCATTTACAACGACATGAATGGACCTTGAGGGCATTATGCTAAGTGAAATAAGCCAGTCAGAGAAAAGGCAAATACCATATGCTCTCATTTATAGATGGAATCTAAACAAAACAGAACAACAAAAAAATAAGTTCACGGATAAAAAAGAATGATCATTGTCAGAGGTGGGGGGTGGGAGGTCAAGCAAAATGGGTGAAGGGGGTCAAGAGGTACAAACTTTCAGAAAAAAAAAAAGCACTTACTTTAAATTAGGCAACACGGGGCGCCTGGGTGGCTCAGTCGTTAAGCGGCTGCCTTCGGCTCAGGTCGTGATCCCAGGGTCCTGGGATTGAGCCCCGCATCCGGCTCCCTGCTCAGCGGGAAGCCTGCTTCTTTCTCCCTCTCCTGCTCCCCCTGCTTGTTTTCCCTCTCTCGCTGTGTCCCTCTCTGTCAAATAAATAAATAAAATCTTTAAAAATAAATAAATAAATTAGGCAACACATAATATTTCAAAGTTCCAAAGGTACAAAAATACCTGTAATTAAGGCTCCTTCCCACCCCTGTCTTTCAGCTACCCTGCTGCCCTCTTGAGAAGCAATCACTAGTTTCTAGAAGTAGTCTATGCATACAAAAGCCTGCATATTCACAGTTTTTATTTTCATTCAAATAGTGGAATTAATTCCCAGTGTCCTTTGCCTTGCTTCCCCCCACCCCCACCCTGCTTTTTCAATGAACAATTTATCCTGAGGTCCAGGTTCATTACATGTGACTGTCACGAACCATGGCTGGCTGTGTCCCTGGGATTCTTCATGGGTATGAGGGGTTTTGTCCCCGCTAAAACAAAACTGTCTGACTTGGGGCTGGGGAGTTGGGCCCATATTTATTCATATTTACTGACCCTGGAGCTCATCACCTGGGAAAGGGCAACTGGTGTCTGGGGCCAACTGGGCAGTACCTGCGGTCAGACAATCAGCACCAGCCTTCCTCTGCACATGACTCAGGACACTTGTTTCTTTTTAGAGCTTTTAAGTCATTTTTAATTGCATAGAAAATACGTGAATATATTTCTGCAGAAAAAAAAAAGTTGACTAATTCAGTTGAAGTAAAAAATACCCTTTGATTCCCCAAACCCATGTCAACTCTCTACCCAGAAGTGTCTACCGTAGCTTGGGTCTTTTAAGCCTTTTGCTTTGTGGGGAAGATTGTTGTGTTGTTGTTTTCCTACGCGGGATCATATTCTTTGTACTGTACAACTTGCTTGTTCATTTAACATTTTGCCTTGGCCCTATTTCCACTTCAGGGTATGGAGTGGGCATTTTGTCCTTTATATCCATCACATTACGATTCTATTGTATGGATGTACCATAGTTTATGCAAGGATCTTCCTCTTGATGAGCATTTAGGTTGTTCCTAATCTTTCAACATTCAGATAACTGGCTTCTTTTCCCATGTCACAGCACATGGCAAGGCAGCTCCCTTCCCAAGATTTCTGTAGATTCCAAGGTTGCTTACGTTTTCCTGGTCACGTCCTGTCCCTGTCCTGTTCTCGAATCCACTAGGGGCTTCTCTATTCTCACCTCTCTCCCCACGCTCATCATTTCAACTACTCTTTCTATATTCTTCCAAAACCAACGATTTCACTGAGATTGGTGGGTGAAGGAGAGGGGTCACAGCACCCTTCCTTTACCCCCACCCTTAGGTGCCCAGCAAGTCCAGTTGGGGTTACCTACAAATTCTACCACTCCAGTACTCTGGGCCAGGCCACCATGAGCTCCCCCCGAGGCACTGCGGCAGTCTCCTGGCTGGCCCCCTGCTTCCACGCCTGCCTTCCCAAAGTCCATCAGCCACCATGCTAGCAGAGGCCTTGGAAAACATAAACAGATCACTTCCCTCTCCTGCTTAAAACCCATCAGTGCTTCCCGTTGCCTTCAGAGTGAAACCCAGGCTCCATGGCAAAGCTGATAAGACTGTCCAATCCCCTCCTGCCGCTTCTCCAGCTGCATCTTCTGTGGCCTCACAACTCACCCCCCTTCTCCTCCTCCAACCACCATGCCTCCCGCCCTGGGCCTCTGCGCTGGCTCTTCCCTGGAACACTCCTCACACCCACAAGGAGAAGGAGAAGTGGCTTCCTCTCAGCTTGCCCACCACAGGGCTGGAAAGGCCTTCCTGGAGCACCCCACGCTAATCAGCCCACCCCTCCAATTTCTCCAGCTCGTACCACCCTGTGTATTACCTTCCAAGTCTCTCTCTGTGTGCATGTGTTTACTGTCTGTGCCCCACAAAACCGTGAGCTCTACATGGGCAGGCACTTGGTCTCGTTCACTGCTCTGCACCCGGCGCCTTGCGCGGGAGACCCACGGTCCCCAGTTGGCTGAACGAATGAACAGACCACATCTACAAAGAAAATGGAGAGGAAACCCCCAGAGGAATGTGTGATTGGGAGACGCAGTCCGAGTGAGGGTCCCAAGGGAGCTGTCTCTCCATACAGGAGCCTGGTTCCTCATTGAGACGGGTATAGGCTGGAGCCAGGAGGGAGGCCCCCAGGGCCCCAGGGCTTCCCAGGGCCGCAGGAGATGGGTAGGGGATGTCTCAGAAATGCCTTGATTGCCACAGCAAAGGGGCAGAGCCGCTGCCCTTCTTCCACCCACCAGAGAGCCCACTGAGTTGCCATAGCAACAGAGGACTGCACCAGAGTCCAAATAGGGATGTCTGAATCTCCCAGCACTTCTGCGAGGGCGAGGAAATGGGGAGGCTCGGTGCGGAGCCGTGCCCTTGCTCTGTCTGCCTCTGGCCTGTCCCGGGGCAAGCAAAGCGCGCTCCTCAGCCCCTGCAGCCCCACCTCCCGGGAACATGGGAGGAAGCTCTCCCTTCAGAGTCCTCTCCTCTGTGCTCTCCTGCTGTGGAAGGAAAGCCTCATCTCTGTATCCTGCCCAGGCCCACGAATTGGCCAGAACAACAAAGGAGAAGGATTCTCTGATGGCGCACAGCTCTCAAAACAGTCTGAAGAATGTTTTCTTTTTAAATATAACTTTGTTAGTCCGAACGGTCACCTCCTGGAGATTTTGAGTCTCTGTTGGCTGTCTTCTTGGTCCCCTTAAAGAAGCCAAACCTGGCTTTTAATCCCCAGGAGCTAAGAGCCCTTTGAGGGAGCTGCTGAGAAGCCGTTTGTATCATTTGTCAAAACAACGGCAAGAGTATTTACCACTCTCTGAGTGTGTGGCGCGCATCCCTTGTCTCCACCCTGACAACCACCCTGTAAGGTAGTATAGTCCCTCTGGCCATGTAGGGAATCGGAGGTCTGATCGTTCCCGGGGCCACACCGCTGCCAGGAGGCCAAGCCGCGCTCTCAGGCTCTGACACGCAAGCCACTGGCCACTGCTTTGCCTCGGGAGGCACAGACAGCTACCTGGAGCGACACATTTTGCTTCCCCAAGGCCAGCCAGCCCCGCGAGTCCTCACGCGGCCCCCCTTCCTGGCCACCGTGGCCCACAGTTGCTGGCTCTGGCGCCACGCCACCTCACCCCCACAGGGGTCTGACAGCAAGTAGCTCAGAGTGGGAACAAAGGCGGCCTTTTTAGCCCTTTCTTTTAGAAACCTTGAGTCCTCGCCGCAGAAGCGGCTCCTCGGATTGGCTGCTACCATGGCAACGGGCTGCTGGTCTCTGTCCAATTATGTCAGGCCAGGACCGCAGCGCCTCCGTGTCCATTTCCGGCCGAGCTCCCAGCCGGCCAGGGCCGCCCTTCTGACCTCCAGGCAATTGCGAATGCCCACGCTTTCTCATTACAGCTGCCTTCCAGTGCCCCGCTCCTGATGAAGCCTTTGTATTCTGCATCGAACTTCTCCTCCCAGCAGGCCCTCGTCCCACTCGGCTGCTCGCTCTTTATCTGTGCTTTATGAAGCACCGATTGTGTATCCGGCCTTGCCCCCACCACCCTGATGGGCACATAACTTGGACACGCACATTTCGGACATCCGGGACTCAGGGCCTGGCACTGAGCTCTTTTTGCTGTAATTGTGACCTTGGAGGGGATCTACGGTGGCCTGATTTTAAGCCTGATTTCTTCGTTCAGGGACACATGACCACCTACTCTGTTCCAGGCACTAGGGACACCACATTAAATAAGCCAGCATGGAACTTTGTTTTCCTAGTGGAGAGGGGTGATACAAGTAAACAGATAAACATGATTTGGGGAGTGGTAAGTGTGGTGAAGATAAGGGAGCTGAGGAGCTCTGATCCTAGGAGGGACATTTTCCTCTGCCCTCGTCCAAGTGCCTCACTTCCGGAGGGAGGGGCACACAGGAGGAAGGGGGGCAGGGAGTGATGTTTGGGGCCCTGTGGGGATGCAAGTGCAGAGGCGAAACTTAGGGAAAAGGATCTTCAGGCAGTGACGCCGGTGGGGGTCTGAGGCCTGATAGTCGTCCGGACTCCATCACCATGTCTTCCCTCTCCCCGGCAGTCAGCTTCCTTCCTTCTCCTTCCAGTGGCTTTTCCCACAAGACAGGCAGTGTGGCTGCTGACAGACCCTGTGAGTTTTATATTCCCAAGCCGCAGTCATGGAAGCCAGCCTGACCTCAAGCAATCTCCCATTCTAAGACCATAACTCCAAAGGAAGCCGCTTGTTGGCCCAGGTCAAAAGTTCCCAGCTCGACTAACCAGCAAAGGCCCGGGATGGGATCAGAGGACTAATAAGGAGGCTCCTGAGTTCCCCGTTAGTTCTTTGTGGTTGGGAAAGGCAGGAAGTTCCAGAGTCCAGACCCCCCCTTACAGAGGGAGACCCATCTAAGTGTGTGCCCCTCCACCCCTCACCCTCATCCTGACCCACCCGCACTTCTGCTTTCTTACTTTTATGGTCTCAGTTCTGTTCCTGAGACCTGGCCCCATGCCCCAGTTCAGTCCCAACTCAAGGTCACCCTCTGCTCTGGAGGTTTCTCTGCCCACCTCACCTGTGTCACCCTCATGTGTAGTCCCACCCACCCCATGCATGACTCAAAGTTGTTGGGTACAGCAGGTTTTATGAAGATCTAGGGGGTAACAGATGGGGAACACGCCATAGCTCAGAAGAAGACCATGGTATGTTCCACAAATAGAAAGAGTTCTCACTGCCTTCTATCCTTAGTGCTCACTGTAAGGAAATCACGTGATTATCCTTAGGGCTCACTGTAAGGAAATCACGTGATTTCCCTCCCTCCTTGACCTTTCTCTTGGAGCTCCCAGCAGGAACCATGAAATTCCTTGTTACTTTCTAATGCAGAGGTATTCAGCTTTCCACCTCCACTCAAATCAGATTCCTGAGCCTACCCTGGCATATCCTAAAAACACAAAAAGGTGCTTTGCTAAATAAAAGAACCTTCATTCTGAGCCTACAGAAGTCAGGAGAAGCTATGGTACTGTATTACTTGCTTAACTTACCCACTATCAAATTCTTAGGGCTCCTATTTCCACCGGCCAGAGCAAGGACAGGTTAGAGGGGTCCCTGCACAGATTCCTCTCTTGCCCCAGGATAATGTGCTGTCCCCCTCAGTGCTGAGATCTTGTAAGGTCAGGACAACTTGCACATGGTATATCCAACTACATCTCTTCTGACGTTAGATGGGGTCGCATGCTTGGATCCCTGAGACTTCTTTTGAGGGATAGGCTCCCCAGGCTCCACATACTAGCCCAACACCCTGAGGGTGACACAGAGGAAGAATGAACGGCTCCCAGACTGTAGAGGTCAGGGATGCCTCAGCAAGGGACACAAGATACCACTCTGAGAAGAGAAAGGGTAAGGTGGACCCTCTCGGCCACACCCACTGTCAGTTATATTTTCCAGATGAGAAGGCTAGAATCTGTGCTTGCATTCCCAGGGCCTGCCCTTTTCATTCTCACTGGGGTGGGGATCAGCAAATGCTAGAATTCTGACGGAGTTGCCGCCTCTGAATCTCCCTGCTGGATTTGTAAAGGATTTGTAAAGACTCAAAGATGACAAGTCATCTGGGAAGCCATGCCCTTACACGTTGCCTGATGCCTGAAGCTATTTCTGTGAACAATCAGAGCTCTTTTTCTATGGCCTCTAAAAACCTGTGCACGAGTAAACTGCCCACATAGGGCACTCACGCAGCACGGCTCTAGCACCTTCTGTTAGAGGCCGTTTTCAATGTTCTGGAGGGATGGGAGGCAGAGATGGGGTAAAGAGCTGTCCCTTCTGCTTCTGTCCTCTTCTGCCCCCAAATATTTCACATGAGGAGAGTTACAAAGATCTTGGTGTTTGTTCCTTAGAAGTCTGGTTCCTTCTCATTACCTCAGATTTCCTGAAGCCTGGACCTATTAATGGACTCCGTCTGCCTTTGTGGTCTGATCAAACTGTAGGTTATTTCTGCAAATGTATTTGACTTTGAATCTAGGGGCTAGGCTACATGGTCATTGACATCCCTTCCCCTTCTTACAAAAGGGAAGTAATAGGTTAGTGGAATGAGCCCTGGGCCAGGAACGAGGTAAGTTTGGGGATCTGGTCCCAGCTCTGATGAAGTGTGACTTCGTGCAAGTCACTTGCGTCTTGGGGCCTTGGGTTTTCATCCATCAAAGATATGGTTCAACAAAGGCAGTTTTCTAAACCCTGGCCTCTCATCTGTACCTCCAAACACCCCTGTGTATCACCTATACTGTTATATACTTAACATTTTTCTGAAAATTGAATTACCTTTTTAACTTGGCTTCACGATAAGCAACATATCCATTAAATCACATATTTAATGTGCTAGTTTTATTTTTTTTCTACAAAGACTTATTTTTAATTTTACTCATCTGTATAATCCCTGAAACCATCCTGAGGACCATACACATCTAGCACCCTTTGGGAAACACTGAATTAGAGCATCACTTTAGTTCCCAAATGTCTTCACCCCTACTGTGAAATTCTAATAATTCCCCAAAGGAAAAGCAATTTCAGAAAGAAAAAATATATATATCATTCCTGAGCCAAGAACCAGCATGACCCTTGGAACAAGATGGTTGTGTTTTGACAACTTCTTCTTTCCCAACCCTGATTCCAATTTCTTGAGCCTGACGAGCCTACAGGGCTCTGCCACGTCTCTTCCCTTGGAGTTGCACATGGTCTACCAAAGACCTCGGTTCCAAAGTGCCCCAGGCCTGCCCCTGTATCAGGTCGGGGAACTGCTGTGGCCCCCTGGAAACAGATGACCCTTCCAAGTGACTGGAGGGTTGGCCTTTCATCCTAAGCAAGCAATCCCAAGGTCGGAGCAAGTCTTGTCAGTGGGCAGCCTCCTCTGATTCCATTCACCCCCACTGCTTCCTGGAACTGTTTGGATGACATAACTCAAGAGACGCATGGGGATCCTTGGCTAGGAACTCTCTTCTCTGGTAAGGTACTGGCAAACAAGAGAGAGGAGGGTTGGGCTCCTCAGGAGAGAGAGAGAGAACAGAGAATGTTTCCCTGGTGAAAGAAGGACACCTGTATAATGAAATAAAAACTGAACAAATCATCAGTCATCAGGGTTGATCTTCCCCTACCTCAGGAATTCCCCAATCTGGGTGATCATCAGCATCACATGAAGGGCTTTTATAAATAGAATTAAACACATCCCTATGCTATTACGCAGCAATCGCACTCCTTGGTATTTGACCATAATAAATGAAAACACCAGGGGCACCTGGGTGGCTCAATCAGTTGAGGAGCTGATTCTTGATTTCGGCTCAAGTCATGATCTTGGGGTAGTGGGATAGAGCCCTGCTTCAGACTCCACACTCAGCGGGGAGTCTGCTGGAGATTCTCTCTCTCTCTCTGCCCACCCCACCCCCTGCTTGCTCGCTTGCTCTCTCTCTCTCTCTCTCACTTTAAAAGAAATAGATCTTTTAAAAAATAAATGAAAATATATTTATGGCAGCTTTATTCATAATAGCCAAAACAACACTAAAAGCCCCATCAGTAGGTAAAGAGAAAAACAAACTGAGGTATAGCCACAGGATGGAATACTACTGAGCAATAAAAAGTAATGAGCTATGGATACGATACATGCAACAACACGGATAAATCCCAAAAACTTTATGAGAAGCAAAAGAAAAAAAGAAACCGGACACATCCATTGATATGACATTCAAGAACAGGAAAGACCCACCTATGGCGATAGAAATCAAAAGAGTGGTGATCGACGCAGGATGGGGATTGATTTAACTTTTTGAGGCCATGGAAATGTTCTGTACGCATACATTTGCCAGAATTTACCCAATTATACTCTGAAGATCTGTGCGTTTCCCTGTAGGTAAATTTTACCTTAATTTAAAAAAAGAAACCAAGGGGCACCTAGGTGGCTCAGTCGGTTGAGCATCCAACTCTTGGTTTTGGCTCAGGTCATGATCTCAGGGTCGTGAGATCAAGGCCCGCATCAGAGTCAATGCTTAGCCCAGAGTGTGCCTGTCCCTCTCCCTCCCCTGCTTGCGCATGCGTGCTCTCTCTCCCTCTATCAAATGGATGAATAAACCTTAAAAAACGGAAACAAAAAAACAAAGATATATATTCTCTGGCCCCGTCCTATTCCTACTAAATCAGAATCTCCAGAGGCAGAATCTGGAAATGTATATTTTAAAAAACCTTTGCAGGTGATTCCAATACATACTCAGGTGTGGTAACCTTTGGATTCCCAAGAAAGCTTTGGCTGATTCCCTATTGTTTTCCAGAGGTGGGGAAGGTACAGGACTGCTAGTAGAAAGAAAGACTAAAATAACAGCTACTGCTTATTGAACACTTATTATTATGCTCTCAAATTCTTCCAAGAACCCCACAAGGCAGGTATTATTTTCTCCATCTTACAGATGAAAACAACAACAAAAAAATGAGGGCAGGACACTTGCCTAAATCACACAGCTGGTAAATCGCAAAACTACTTAGCCCAGGTATTCTTTACTACAAATACCTCATTCTTTCCATCATTCATTCATTCCAATAATCCAAACCAAGTAAATATTGGGTGCCTTCTTGGAGCAAGGCGCTCTGCTGGGCGTCATGCCACGCCGACCACCCTGGAAGATAGGAAGGAGGACTGATGGGTGAGCAAGATGGAGTCTGTAAGGCAGCATTTACCTTTGCTGTGTAGACTCAGGGAGGAAAGGGGTCCCAGGCCCCTTTTAATTTTAAGTATTCGGGTGGTTTGGGGAAAGGCAGGAGGTTTATGGTTATAGAAGCAGAGCTAAAGGAAGCTTCTCTGCTGCTTACTTTGGGAACTTTCCAGAAGCTAACACCAATAGCAGGTAATGTTAAAAATGGGTTAAAATCATTATGGGATTATGAATAATTCACAGGCACCCCCTGTTACCCATTACATTTTGTTCTACATAATTGCTTCCTGGAAATCTGCTCCCAGGGCAGGGAATTGGGAGTATGCATGAAATTGAATATTTCTGCCTTTGACAAGTAAGTTTAAACAAAATTGGGAATTAGTTTCAGTCCCCTGATGCCTATCCCCTTTGAGTTGATAAGACTGGTCCTTTACCCAACAAAATAACTGTGCAAGCAAAAGGGTGTAGCTCTTTTGAAAGCGAAGCAAGACCCAGTTCCTAGTCATACCAGGGAGTGTTCCAGGGGTTCTAAATATTGTGGAGGATTTGCAGTGGAATGGGGCACCGGAAGAGGGATGTCTGGGGGAGAATCAGAGTCAAACCACAAAATGTATATCAACCCACGGTACGATATAAAGATGGGAATGACCAGGGTAAGAGTAATCCTTCTATAAAAATTGAGATGTAATTCACACACCAAAAATTCATCCGTTTCTTTTTTCTTTTTATTTTTTTTATTAAAGATTTTATTTTTAAGTAATCTCTACACCCAACGGGAGGCTCGAACCTACAACCACAAGAACAAGAGTCGCGCGCTCTACTGACTGAGACAGCCAGGCACCTCAAAAATTCACCTTTTTTTTTGGTTCTTGGGAAAAAAATTCACCCTTTTAAAGTGTACAAGTCACTTTACCCCAGCTCCTGGCAACCATTAATTTATTTTCTGTCTCCATAGATTTGCCTGTTCGGGATATTTCGTATAAATGGAATCATGTAATATGTTGCCTTTTGTGACTGGCTCCTTTCGCTTAGCATATTTTCAAAGTTCCTCCATGTTGTTGCATCAGAACTCCATTCCTTTTTATGGCTGAGTCATAGTCCATCATACAGATATATTTTGTTTATCCTTTCATCAATTAATGGAAATTGGTTTTGGCTATTATGAATAATCCTACTATGTGCATTCATGTACAGGTTTCTGTGTGAATATGTTTCTAATTCTCTTAGGTATACAACTAGGAGTGGAATTGCTGGGTCATGACATAACATTTGTTCAGGTTTTTTTAAATTTTTATTCCAATTCCAGTGTAGCTAACATACAGCATTATGTTAGTTTCAGGTGTACAGTATAATAATTCAACACTTTCATTCATCACCCAGTGCTCTTCACAACAAGTGCACTTTTTACACATCACCTTTTTCCCCATACTCTGCCCCACCCCCACCCCCACCCACCCACCTCTCCTCTGGTAACCATCAGTCTGTTCTCAAGAGTCTGTTTTTTGGTTTGTCGCTCTCTTTTTTTTTTCCCTTCGCTCATTTGTTTTGTTTCTTAAATTCCACAACATATGTTCAAGGGTTTTTTTTTTTGTTTTTTAGAGAGAGAGTGTGTGTGAGCGGGGGATGGGGGTAGAGGGGCAGAGGGAGAGGGAGCGAGAGAAGCCTAAGCAGCCTGCACACCCGGCGCAGAGCCTATCTCGGGGTTCCGTCTGACGACGCTGAGATCATGACCGGAGCCGAAACCAAGAGTCAGATGCTTAACTGACTACACCACCCAGGTGCCCCATATGTTCAAATTTTTGAGGAAGTATCAAACTGTTTTCCACAGTGGCCGCACCATTTTCCATCCCCCCAGCAGCGTATGAGGATTCCCACCTTTTCTAGCAATACCTCTTTTCTCTAGCAATACTCTTGCTTTATATTCTTTGTCAAAATGTATCTCTGTTCTTTTTTTTTTTTTTAAGATTTTATTTATTTATTCATGAGAGACAGAGGGAGAGACAGAGGGGGAGAGAGAGAGAGAAGCAGAGGGAGAAGCAGGCTCCCAAGGAGCAGGGAGCCCGATGCGGGACTCGATCCCAGGACCCCGGGATCATGACCTGAGCCGAAGGCAGACGCTCAACCATCTGAGCCACCCAGGCGCCCCTCTCTGTTCTATGTAGTAATCACAGCTTATCTGAAAACCTAACCTACATTACGGGTTTCATGTGTCATCCCTCTGGATAACACATTTACAATTTAAGAAGAACCTCCCGGAGATACACAAGTACATTATTCAGGACACTTCTAAATTCAAACTATCTGAAGAAAAGAGAGGATGTATTTATTTACATAGCTAGGAAGATAGTCGGGTAGCTTACAGACTATAAGGGGAAGTTATAGGAACCAAGGCTTCGGCTTCAAGGTGAAGTTCTCTCTCTTTCTCTCTCTCCATTCCCCTCTGAATCTCCCTCTTGTTTCTTATTTCTTTGCTGTCCTGTTTCCATGACACTCTCTCCACCTCTCATCTCAGTAGCCTCTGCTTGGCCTCCTTCTGCATCAGGCTCTTTCCAGGTATAAGAATGATGGCTACCCGGTGCTCAGACCTACAGCCTCTCAGCTCAACAGCACCACGAATAGTTTAAGACCTAGGGACAGAGACCTTCTCTCCCAGAATCATGGCATGCCATCCTTGTAACAATCACATGTCCAGGAAAATGAAGTCTAAAGTTCTTGGCACCCCCTGGCTCCCACACCCACGTCCATGGCCAGATCAGAAGATGGGGACCTTGTCAGACTCACCACCTAACCCAACTATTGCCTCCTTAGTCATTTTGCTCTATTGCAATTCTACTTTTTCCAAATGAGTGGAATGGAATCTTTTTTAGAAAATGGAGGGAAAACTTCAGTAACTGAAAGCACTTTCTATTTTACTCTCAATGGGTTCCAAAATCTGTGAAGGACTCTCAAGGGACTTCCAAAATTTCTCAAGTAAAGTTAAACAGCTATCAGAGCCCACATGTGAAAAAGAGAAAATGAGCTGAGTCCTTGGATGTTGGAGCTAGAAGACCCTGTGGGGACCACCTAGTCCCCCGAATCATTTTACACAGGAAGCAACTGAGGCCTAGGGCTGGAGGGGGGCCCTTCTGGTCACAGAGATGAAAAGTAGCAGAGCTGGCCCCAAACTTGGATCTCCAGGCCATGCCTTTTCTTCTTGTCCAGCTTCTTGTCTGCACTCTCCCTCATGTGTGCACTCAGAAGAAAAAAAGAAAGGGCTCCAGGGGCACCTGAGTGGCTCAGTTGGTTAAGTGTCTGCCTTCGGCTCAGGTCATGATCCCAGGGTCCTGGGATTGAGCCCTACATCGGGCTCCCTGCTCAGCCCCACACTGGGCTCCTTGCTCACATGTGATCCTATCAAGTAATCATTTTTTTGTGCTGCCCAAGCTTGGATGTCTGCTTTTCCCTCTCCCCCTCCTCCCCCACTCATGCTCTCTCTCTCTCTCAAATAAATGAATAAAATCAAAAAAAGAAAAAGGGCTCCAGATTCATAGTAAGGGCATAATAAGGAGGTGCTGAATAGAGCCCAGACTTTCCAGTTCCAATTCACTCTTTGGGCATCACAGGGACCCAATTTATGCTGTGGGAGGATTTCTTGCTGAAATCAGCACTGCTTGGGCCATAATCTAGCTATGAGTCACAGACTGCACAGGAAGTATCTGAACGAGCTTTCTCTGAGCGAGAGAGGAGAGAACTGAAGGGTGAGGCACAGAAATAATGTGCAGACATTTTTGGAACTGAAATAAAGAGCCGCAATCAACAGACTCACTATCCCTGCACCCTGGCCCCGTGGAATGACCTGCAGCAGTGCAGACACTGCACACAAAGCCTTCTCCCTGCACACTTCCTAGCCACGCACCCAGGAAAAGAGACATACTTCCGGGACACGTTTTAGGGTCTTTTTTTTTTTTTCCACATGAATTTGTACAAGCTCTTTCTACTAAGGGTTTAGTTCTTGTCTGCCTTATAACTGGCAAAAATTTCTGTCCAGCTTTCATTTGTCTTTTGCTTGGTTTTTCTCCTTTGATGTGTTTAATTTTCACATGTGATCCTATCAACTAATCATCTCTTTGTGTTGCCTAAGCTTGGATGTCATGATTCAATATCTTCCTCTACTTCATTTTATTTTTTAAGATTTTACTTATTTATTTGACAGAGAGAGACACAGCGAGAGCAGGAACACAAGCAGGGGGAGTGGGAGAGGGAGAAGCAGGCTTCCCGCGGAGCAGGGAGCCCGATGCGGGACTCGATCCCAGGACCCTGGGATCATGACCTGAGCCGAAGGCAGACGCTTAACCGACTGAGCCACCCAGGCGCCCCTCTACTTCATTTTTTAACCAGTGAAAATCATTTCTCATAAATCCAACAACACATCCCTTAAAAGCTTGAGTTTGCCGTAATTTGAACATGAGAATTAAGGACTCCCACACCCATCCTACTTTGATTCATCAAAATTTTCTTCCAATACTTTTGCACAATGAAATATTTCAACTATCTGGAATTTATTTTAGTGTAAAATGTGAGGTAGGGATCTAAGTTTCTGTTTTCTTGTTGTGTTTTTTTCCAAATGGTTAATCGGTTCTCATAACAACAGTTATTAACTAATAACTCTCTTCACTCCCAGTAATGTTTTCTAGAGGTATAGACTGTGAGGATGTACCGTTGGTTGCTGTTGTTTTAAAATATGTGCACATCCATGACACTGTCCCATTCAAGAGGTGGAATTTAATTCCCCTCCCCTTGAGTGTCAGCTGGACTCAGTATCATAACCAAGTGTAATGGTCGGTGTAAGTGCTGGCGTGTGACTCATGAAGCTGGGTCATAAGAGACACGCAGCTTGCCTCTCGCTCTTTCTTGGATCGCCCACTCTAGAGCAGGGCAGCTACCAGCCTCCTTAGCCCCCACATGTGCAACAGAGGAACCTCTGCCCCCCTCAGAGTGCCCCAGGTCCGTCTGGGAGGTGCTGAGAGGAGCCTCACAAGGGCACACAAACCAGCCTCCCTCTGTGGTCACTAGGCAGCTACTTGCCTTTTTTTGCTCTTTAGCACCACTTCCTGAATGTGGCTCCTGAATCCCCTTGGAAAAGCATTACCTCCGCATCAACCATCATGAGAGTCCCCCCCACCCCAGCAGAGTGTTTCCTGGGGGTTAGGGACAGAATTGGCTGCTTCTAAGCTACAACAGATCACCTGGGCCCTCAAGTGGCTCTGCTTTGCCCTGAATCTTGGGGTGTCCGTCTTGAATTGCTCTATCAGCTTCTTTCTATAAGCCCCCCTCTCTGTAGAGTGCTCAAGTCAGCCCAAAGGAGTGGGCAGGGGCACAAGTCCTTCTGTCTGCTTCCAGACATTTATTTTCTCTCCCACAGAGAAAACACCCCACTTAAATGGAGGGAGCAGGTAGGCTGTTGGGGATATGGAGTATAGTCCTAACAGCAGCCAAGACCTAATGATCTGTTATTCCCCAAACCCTTTTTATTTTTTTTAAAGATTTTATTTATTTATTCATGAGAGACAGAGGGAGAGAGAGAGAGAGAGAGAGAGAGAAGCAGAGGGAGAAGCAGGCTTCCAAGGAGCAGGGAGCCCAATGCGGGACTCGATCCCAGGACCCCGGGACCATGACCTGAGCCGAAGGCAGACGCCTAACCATCTGAGCCACCCAGGCGCCCTCCCCAAACCCTTTTTATAGACCTCACCTAAGAGATCCCTCTGGACTGTCTGACTCACCTAGTTAGCACTTTCCCTCTCACAGATACACATTCCCCTTCCTTGGTCCAGATACCTCTTCCTTGGGAAACCCAACAGCTCCCTCTCTGCCCCAGGAACATGATTCATGCCTGAGCTTCTGCATTACTAACTGACCTGGCATTCTTAGGAAACCAGTGCCTCCTGCACTTTAGATCTAGGAAAAGAGCAACTCGGTGTTTTAGAGAAAATTCTCTTGCCCTCTTGCCTTCAAAATGTCATTCACTGAAAAGAGATAGGGTTTTCTTGTCAAGCCTGGGGAGGGAGCTGCTCAGGGAGACAGACTGGCAGCCTTCAAAACATGCATGCCAGCCTTTTTAACAAGCAACTCCACTGTTGGGAAAATTTTAAAGACAAGAAAAAAGATTTAATGCCAAGGGCACTTATTACAACACTGTTTGTAATAGTGAAAAACTGGTAATAGCCTAAATGCTCAAGAATAAGGGGACTGATCAAATTATGGCACATCCATAAAACGGAACGTCATTTAGCTTTTAAAAACTATGCTGTAGGTGAATGTTCATAGACACGGCAAGATGGAACATGGTAAATTGTTAGAAAAAAATTATTGTAGTATGATGCCATCTTTTTCAGTATATACACTAATAAATGTAGGATGGATATATATCAAAGGTTAACAGTAGGGCACCTGGATGGCTCAGTCGGTTAAGCATTTGACTCTCGATTTCAGCTCAGGTCATGGTCCCAGGGTCCTGGAATCGAGTCCCCCATTGGGCTCCCTGCTCAGTGGGGAGTCTGCTTCTCCCTCTGCCCTTCCCTCCTGCTTATTCTCTGTCTCAAATAAATAAATAAAATCTTAAAAAAAAAAACAAAAAAGAAAAAAAGGTTAACAGTAGTTGACTTGAGATGATGGGTATTTTTATTGTTTTTATTTTGCCTGTGTATATGTTCTATACATCCTCTAGGTGGGTGTCTTGTCACCTTGTAAAGAGAAGAAAATGGTAAGAATTACTTTTTTTTTTTTAAGATTTATTTATTTGTCAGAGAGAGACACAGCGAGAGAGGGAACACAAGCAGGGGGAGTGGGAGAGGGAGAAGCACGCTTCCCGCGGAGCAGGGAGCCCGATGCGGGGCCCAATCCTGGGACCCTGGGATCATGACCTGAGCTGAAGGCAGATGCTTAACGACTGAGCCACCCAGGCGCCCCAAGAATTACTTTCAGTGCAAAATCTGACTGCCTCTCTACTAGACTAGGTAAAATCAAAAGGACTGACAATACCAAGTGTCAAGATGTGGAACAACCAAGACACTCGCCACAGCTGATGGGGATGCAAATTCTAACCACCACTTTGGAAAAATGTCAAGCGATATTACTAAAGCAAAACATGCATCTGCCCCATGACCCAGCTGCTCCTTTCCTGGGTATATACTAACAGAAGTGTGTGTTTATGTACACCAAGTACACACACAAAATCATTATAGCTTATTAACAATAACTTTATGAACAACAACCCAACTCTGGGAAAACACCAGTGTTCATCAGCATCAGAATGGGTAAAATAAAGTGCTGCCTATTCACACCACAGAATACCAGAGAACAATAAAAAATAACAAACCATTTCAACCTGGTAGAACATGAATGAATTTCACAGATCTAATGTTGAATGAAAAAAGACTGATACTGAAAAAGTACACACTATATTATTCCATTTACATGAAGGCCAAGAACAGGCCAAATGAAGCTATGCTGATAGGGACCAGGATAAGGGTTACCTGTAGGGAAGGTCCTGATGGGAAAAGAACATGAGGGAGCCTTCCAGGGCGCTGGGAATGAATGTTCCACACCAGCATTGTCCAAAAAAAACGATAATGTAAGCTATTTAATATATGCTAGTAGCCGTATTTATTAATTTTTTATTGTTATGTTAATCACCATACATTACATCATTAGTTTTTGATGTAGGGTTCCATGATTCATTGTTTGTGCATAATACCCAGTGCTCCACGCAGAATGTGCCCTCTTTAATACCCATCACCAGGCTAACCCATCCCCCACCCTCCTCCCCTCTAGAACCCTCAGTTTGTTTTTCAGAGTTCATCGTCTCTCACGGTTTGTCGCTAGTAGCCATATTTAAAAAGCCAAAAAGAAACCAGTGAAATTTAATTTTAATTTTATAATAGCCTTAATTTTAGTGATATATATTTTTATTTAACATCCAAAATACTGGACATTTACTTACTATTTAAAAATTATCAATGATATATATTCCTTTTTTTGTGCTAAGTTGTTGAAAGTGTATTTTACACTTACAGCACATCTCAATTCCAACTAGCCACCCTTTGTGTTTTTTTTAAATTTTATTAAGTAATCTCTCCACCCAACGTGGGGCTCAAACTACAACCCCAGATCAAGAGTCGCACGCTCTAGGGCCTAAGCCAGCCTCGGGGCGCCTCATCTAGCCACCCCTCAGTTGCTCAGTGGCCATACATGGCTTGATAACTACATCAAACAGCACAGGACTGTACCTTGATTTGAGTGGTAGCTTCATCGGTATATACTCACAGAAAAATTCATCAAGCTGTACATTTAAGATATAAACATTGTACCTCAATCAAATAAATAAATACAGTTTTAAATAAACCTTTCTAAAAAGGGGGTTAAGAGGCACATCTAGCAAAGAAAAGCAGCCTATGGCTGCCTAGCTCAGCTGACCAGCCCTCTCTGGGACTGAGGATACCGTGCAGAGTTCTAAGGGCAACCTGGCAAGTCAAGCTGACTTGCTCGGCCCAGGGTGTGGTGGAGCAATGTGTAAACCTGCCCTAAGAGAAGGAGTTAGAGAAACTTGGGGAGAATGTCCCAAAGCTGATAGGAGTCTGGAGTGATTCTAATAAACACAGTGCTTTCTAACTGGGTTTGCCACCAGAGGTGAAGAACCCACTGGCCAGAGAGGTTCCCCATGGCCACAGCTGAGCCTGACAGAATCCACCTCCACAACTTTACTCAGAGCACCGTAACTTAGGCCTGTGCTCCTGAGGTGGAGTATATATACCTGATGATTTCTGTAAATTTTTTTTACTTGTTATGTATTTATTTAAAATTGTGCGTGCAGGGACATCAGGCTGGCTGAGTCGGTGGAACGGCGACTCTTGATCTCAGGGTTGTGGGTTCGAGTCATACGTTGGGTGTAGAGATTATTTAAAAATAAAATCTTTTTTAAAAAGTGTGTATAAGTGTGTATATAGAACATAAAATCCATGACTTCACAGATAACAACTGATTAGGATAATGCTAAGGTTTAAACAATGACTATAAAAAATATCAAGTAAAATAATAACACAGATGGCACATGGATAATAGCAACCAAAAAACTAAAGAAGCGGTATGCAGTCTCTGACTTTTAGAAAACAGTGGTTTCCATACCGTCCTCCCTTCATGAAATGATCCCGGACACCTAAGCTTTTCAGGGTAGGGAAGGCAGGGGTACTTAAGGGCCTGGTTCATGTGGGTGATTATCAGGTAGAAAAAAAAGATGAGCAATTTGTTCAGAACGTCTCCAAGAGGCATCAGAAACTGCCTGGTTGGAAGTCAAAAGGTGATTTTCTAGAAAAACCCAGACCTCAGAGAAAACCAACCAGGGCAGGTTTCTCCAGAGGAGCTTATGTTGTAGTCACGACAGAAATTCTTCTTTGCTCTCCTCACCCAGCCAAAGCCCCCCAAGCCGTGCATTTCCCGGGTCAGCAGCTCTTTCCACATGGCACTTCCGGCTTGTCCGGCCCTCAGACAAAACCACTGCTTGCAGGACTGACCAACCGCTGAAGGTCTGACAGAGAGGAAAGTCAGGGGAAGTGCACATCCCCGAATACAGAATTAATGAACACAAAGAGCAGCACCATAACTGTGAGCGGTCATTCTCTTTCTGGAGTCTGTTAGTACATCCATGTTGGGAATTTACATTAACGCTGGTGTGATGGTGGTGACCACCATCCATCTCCAAATTCTTCCCATCTTCCCAAACTGAAACTCCATACCCATTAGAGATAAGCCTCCCTTCCCCATTGCCTCCAGCCCTGACAACCACCATCCTACTTTCTGTCTCTGTGAATTTGACTAGCCCATGTACTTTATATAAGTGAAATCATACAATATGTATCCTTCCCTTGTTGGCTTATGTCACTTAGCATAATGTCCTCAAGATTCATCCAGGTTGTAGCATGTGCCAGAATTCCCTTCCTTTTAAAGGCTGAATAACATTCCATGGTATGTAGACACCGCAGTGTGTTTATCCATTCACCTGTCAACGGACACCTGGGTAGTTTCTAACTTCTGACCATGGTGACGAATAGTGCTAGGAATATGGGTGTACAAGTATCTCTTTGAGTCCTTGGTTTCAATTCTTTTGGGGATATACCTGGAAGTGGGATTGCTGGTTCATGTGGTAATTCCATTTTTCATTCTGAGGGACCGCCATACCGTTTTCCACAGTTGCTGCACCCTTTTACATCCCACCAGTGGAGTGCAAGAATTCCAATTTCTCTACATCTTCACCAACACTTGCTATCCTCTGTTTTTGTTTTTGTTTTTTTTTTTTTGGTAAAAGCTATCCCAATGGGTGCGAAGCAGTATCTCATTGTGGTTTCAATTTGCATTTCCCTAATGGTCAGTGATGTTGACTATCTTTTTCATGGGCTTATTGGCCATTTGCGTATCTTCCTTGGAGAAAGGTGTATCCAAATCCTTTGCCCATTTTTCAGTTGGGATTGTTTGTTTCTGTTGTTGTTGTTGTTGTGAAGTTATAGCAAGGTATTTTATATGTATTTATTCCTTTCTTCCCACAACACTCCTAGTGCCTCCTCTTAAACCCCCAGCCAGGCACAGACTCATGCTCTTGGCATCCCAAAGCATGCCAGACTGATAAATGAAACTTGCAAGGGCAGCTAGAGAAAAGAAATAAACAAAAGCAGAAAGAAGGGAGGGAAGGTCAGCCAAGGGCACAAACAAACAGGCTTCAATTCTCTCAATCCAGCGGGTACTAAATTAGGTACAAAATCTCAGTGCCTCAAATCCAAACAAAACCGATTCATGTGAATTTCATCCTTGAACTGCATAAGGCAAATGGGTCTTTCACATTCTAGGAGCATCCTCTCTGCCTCCCCTATGATCAAAGAGGGGCAGCAAAGACCAAAAGAAGTAAGAAAAAGGGTGAGGGGCCTGGAAGGACGGTAGGTCCTGTGCAAACAGCCTCTGGGAGCAGAACTGCATCTGGGGGAAGAAGCAGGGACAGTGATGGCTCCCCGTTGCATTCTCCAGAGGTGGACTCTTAGAGCACTAGTGTAATAAGGAAGTGATGTTAAAAAGGCAAGTAAGGCCATGATGAAAAGTTGTGCAGCGAAGACATGTGAGAGCCAAACAGGGGACCCCTGAAAAGATAGCCATCCACAAGGCACTGATGAAATATACTTACTCCTCTGACAGTGACCCCAGCCTTGCCCCAGGCAGTTTCTCCTTGATAATAGAGTAAGATTATAGCTGAGGTAGCAAGGTGTTTTATACATACTACACACACACACACACACACACACACACACACACACACACACACACACA